>NC_133620.1:178253460-178564085 GCF_048593235.1 Sminthopsis crassicaudata
AATGTAAAATGCTTAAGGAAAATTATTTTAAGTCGCTAACCAAAGGATTTTTTAAAATAGATTGACTAAATGGGAGAGAAATAAAAAGATTCCTATCTTCAAAATGAAATCTGACATCTTTGAGTATACTGCATACTGTCAAATAAGAGAGGAGACCACACACCCTTCTAAGAGCCCTGCTAGTTTTAACATTCAGAATTTCAACAATACTTGTTAAGCTATTGGTTGCCTTGGACAATTTGATTAAGAAATGCCTAACACCAAATGCTTACTGAGGCACATTTCTTTGGAAGGAATGAAACCATTCAGTTAACAGAACGTGCTAGTAAAGAAATTTATGAGATGAAAGATTTAGGGTTGAAAGAGACCTAAAAAGGCCATCTCATTGAATTTCAATTTTATAAATGATGAAACTGTACTCAGGGATGTTAAATGATTTGCCCAAAATCATATAGCTTGAAAGTTTCTGAAGCAGAATTAGAATTCAAGTCTTCCTTGGCAAGAAATCCAGTACTCTATCCAATACATCATGGTGCATAAAAAAGTACAATACAATTCTTACTGTAGGAAAGTGACTGAGAACTTTTTAAGTAACTTTTTTTGGGTAACTAGTTAAGTGTAATTAATTGTCTTTATATATTTTATTTTATGCATTTAAAAACACTTTGTGTAGAGGTCTATAACCTTCTCCAGACTGTCAAAAAGGTCTATGACATATACAAAGGGGTTTTAATAACATTAGCCTTAAGGGAATAGTATTGTTGTTATTAAGTCATTTTGAATCTGACTCTTCTTGAACCCATTTGAGATTTTCTTGGCAAGGACACTGAAGTAGCTCTTTTAAGGTTGAGGAGGGACTCCAAAAGGTTGTCCAGATGTGTCACAAAAGTTTCCAGACTCAAACCTATATCCAAGTAAAGGGGCAAAGTTTATAGTAATGGTAACGCCAATTGAAGGGGAATAAGTCCAAAGATTTTAGCAAGAATCCTGAAGCTAGGAGACATTTATCTAGTTCTTCATATTATCGATAGACTAATTTTATGGCCTAGAGGTAGAACTGAGGAGTTGTCTCAGGAATTTGGTTATACTGACCAGCAGACCTAAGACTATCCTAAAAACAAAAGACTTTAGAATCATTGACAGACAAGATTGTCAAAACAATAGTTAGAGAGTGTCAGGATCACTAAAAGTTAAAAGAAGAAATATTATTAAATTCCTAGGCCAGAAGACTTACAATCATTGACAGAACAGTATTGTTAGATCAGAGGACCTCAGGATTACAGATTCCAAAGCCAAAAGATTTAGATCACTGACATTGTTAGAAGAGAAGCACCCTAAGGTCAGGTCTCCTAGAAGATATATTTCAAGAGTTGTATTCCCTTCTCTAGCTCATTTTCCAGATCAGGAAACTGAGGCAAATAAAGTGCCTTGCTAGGAATCACCCATTTGAACTCAGGAAAATCAGTCTTCCAAATTCCAGGTCCCAAACTCTATTCACTGAGCCAATGAGCTGCCTTAGTTATAATGAGAGTGGGCCTGAAGGGACTTTCTTTTCTTAACTCAGTTTTTAAAATATTATTCCAATAACAATACTAACCCATTTAGAACTTTTTTCATCACAACCCTGAAAAGCAATTAGTGCACGTTTTAACAATCCCATTTTACAGACAAGAACTATAAAGACAATTTAAAATAAGGAACTTGGGAGTGAGAAGTAAATGTCCTCACACTGAAACAGATTAGTCTGTGGTCTGCAGTCTGAGAACTGCCAGTAGCAATGAAAAGAAGTTAAATGATTGTCCAAGATCATATGGCTAATTCCAGTCAAAAAGGATTTCAATCTATATTTTCTTGACTCCGAGTCTAGCCCCATCACCACTGTGACGCCTGCTTCTGAGAAAGGGCTCACATAATTAGAGTTCTAATTTGCACCTTAATTTAAATCCATGTAATTATTCATCTTTTGTAGTGAATTATAAAAATATCTATTTTAGGATTTCCAGTGACTTTTTAGAAATATGTATCATCCACTATTTTAAGAAAGTATACGGTCTGTATTTTTTCAACATTATATTACTTCTACAAGGAACACAAACAGCGAGGGTACCAGCAGTACTGAGAAAGAGGAATAAATTGCTTAAGTGTTGAGCACAGTTAAGTACGGTAGCCAGCAGGAAAGGATACCGCGAATCTGTTGTAGCTCTAGGAAAGGCAGAGGAACTACTCAAAAAGCCATGCTCCAGGTGAGGCTCGAACTCACAACCTCGGCATTCCTCCGCCAGCACTGCCTTATAAGTACCGCGCGCTAACCGATTGCGCCACTGGAGCTTCCGCAAGGTGTTCTGAACTCTCTAAATCTCAGTTTAGTCAGTTCCACAAAAGGGCTAACAATTCCGGGGGGGGGGGGGGGGGGGGGTTGTTTTTAAAACGATGACTAGAAGAAAAGTACTTTGTGAATCTTAAACTGCTGTATAAATACCATTATTAGTTCAACAAAATATAGGGAGGAAAAAAACCTTAATGAGGCGTAAACTCACAAAGGACTTTGGATTCAAAGCCATTTCTGCCATCGCGTCCAAATCTCTGATGTAAAGGTGACGATCCGCCCCCCCTCCGGGGGGGAGGGGTGTTGACCGCAAGATTTAATTTCCCAGAAATACTGCCTCAGTTCTCCACTCGGGTTAAAGGAATGGCGGGTGCTGCGGCTATGTGGCAGGGGTTTGGAGCCGCTCTACCCGAAGCTGGGTGCCCGCTCCAATGCCACTGGCACTGTCCTTTTGCGCCAA
Organism: Sminthopsis crassicaudata; assembly: GCF_048593235.1. Taxonomy (NCBI): domain Eukaryota; kingdom Metazoa; phylum Chordata; class Mammalia; order Dasyuromorphia; family Dasyuridae; genus Sminthopsis; species Sminthopsis crassicaudata. The sequence goes on from NC_133620.1 coordinate 178,256,247, forward strand.
CTGGAGTAACCGTCAGGGTTATCAGCGGGGCTACCAGCTGCGCTCCCCCAGCACCAGCTCCGTCCGCCCTCCTGCCATCATCGCGGGAGATGTCCGAGGCGAGGCTCCCCAACTTGGGGGCCCGTTTCCCCCCAACTCCATCTCTAGCCCCCCCGTCGCCGCTGTCCCCTCCACTCCCACAGAGCCAGGCAACCCAGGACGCGACGGTCTGGGTCTGGGCTCCCGGTGCTCCCCCTCCCGCCCTGAACGCCGCGGAACGTGTCTGCCCAGAGGGAGGGCACATCTGGGACCCCAACTCAGGCGCCGGTGCTATTCCAAGGTCTAGGCCCCTGGCCCCCCATGGGGAGGGAGAAGCGTCAATTATGGAGCTCGGGAAGGGCATAGGGGTTGGGGGAGGACGTGAGGGGCGGGGGGCCGGGGCTTGATTTCTCCACAGAAGCAAGTTTTAAAAAGGTAAAGTTTTCTTTACCACACCTCCACTTCAATTTCCTCCCGTCCGGTCCCAGAGGGCATTTCTGCCCCGGGGGCACCTGTTCCTTGTACCCTCCATCCAACCTCAATACTCACCGGCTGTGCGCAGCCTCCGCAGGAGCTCCGGCTCTCCTGCCTCCAGTTCTGTCTGTGGCCCTCGAGCTGCTCACGAAACTCTCCGGCTCGTCCCCTTCAGTACAGCCCGGAGGGATGCAGCCGGCAGCCAGGGGAGAGGCTGGGAGGGAGGGCGGCGGTGGCGAGAGGAGCCGGGGAGGCGGAGAGCGGGAGGGAGGGAGGGAGGGAGGGAAGACGGAGAAGGGGAGGAGGAAGGAAGGGAGGGAGCTGGACCACTCCTCCTCCTTTCCTACCCGGGCTTCCCCAAGAGCACAAACACAACTACTTACAACCCCAGCCACCTTAGGTGGGAGTTCTGAAAGGGAGAAGCGTGTTCTAACTTTAAAAGAACACTGTCGCTTAACTAAACTACCTTTAATTACAGGTGGCCATCGAAAGGCCTGTCTCCGTGTTTTAGGAGTAATACTGTGTGGCTTTTACAGCTTGAAGGTGTCCTTCCTCCTATGGCGGGGTTTTACAGGGAATCCGGAGGAAGGGAAGGAGACGGAGAGAGAGAATCAGAGACAGAAATATAGACAGAGACACAGAGATAGAGACAGAGACACTATAGGAAGAGAGACAGAGTCAGAGACAGAAATATAGACAGAGACACAGAGATAAGAGACAGAGACAGCTATAGGAGAGAGACAGAAATATAGACAGAGGCACAAGATAGAGATAGAGACAGAGAGTCAGAGATAGAAATATAGACAGAGACACAAGATAGACACAGAGATAGAGACAGAGACAGCTATAGGAAGAGAGACAGAGAGTCAGAGACAGAAATATAGACAGAGACACAAGATAGACACAGAGATAGAGACAGAGTCAGAGATAGAAATATAGACAGAGACACAGAGATAAGAAACAGAGACAGCTATAGGAGAGAGACAGAGAGACTCAGAGACAGAAATATAGACAGAGACACAAGATAGACACAGAGATAGAGACAGTCAGAGATAGAAATATAGACAGAGGCACATGATAGACAGAGATAGAGACAGAGAGTCAGAGATAGAAATATAGACAGAGACACAAGATAGACACAGAGATAGAGACAGAGACAGCTATAGGAAGAGAGACAGAGAGTCAGAGACAGAAATATAGACAGAGACACAAGATTGACACAGAGATAGAGACAGAGTCAGAGATAGAAATATAGACAGAGACACAAGATAGACAGAGATAGAGACAGAGTCAGAGACAGAAATTTAGACAGAGACACAAGATAGACACAGAGAGAGACAGTCAGAGATAGAAATATAGACAGAGGCACATGATAGACAGAGATAGAGACAGAGAGTCAGAGATAGAAATATAGACAGAGACACAAGATAGACACAGAGATAGAGACAGAGACAGCTATAGGAAGAGAGACAGAGAGTCAGAGACAGAAATATAGACAGAGACACAAGATTGACACAGAGATAGAGACAGAGTCAGAGATAGAAATATAGACAGAGACACAAGATAGACAGAGATAGAGACAGAGTCAGAGACAGAAATTTAGACAGAGACACAAGATAGACACAGAGAGAGACAGTCAGAGATAGAAATATAGACAGAGACACAAGATAGACACAGAGATAGAGACAGAGATAGCAAGAAAGACAGCAAGAGACCAGAGGCACAGCAATAGAGAGGTAGAGAGAATCAGATCCCCTGAGTATGTGCATATTTTGGATATATATATATATATATCCATGCATACATATATATGTAGTTGCATTTGTAACAATAGCTGACAATAATATGTATTAAATTGTTTGGGGAAAGCTGTCTTTTACTCTAACCCAGATCTCTGGGAGATATTCACATTACAGGGCAATTCCCTCATATAAACAAGGAATTAAGGGGTCTTGTATTATTTGCAAATTATGTTATCAGTTATCAGACAGATAACAGTTCTGTTGAAGGTTTTGGATGTCAAGCGAGGAATTTTGTGTCACTTCTATCCTCTTGAAAAAGATGCTCCCACCTGTCCATCCCCATCTGTTTAGGTAAGATCAGCCTGAATTGGGTTGTTGGAAGGGTACTTGACTTTTGCTGCTTATAGAGGGATGGTGTGTGAAATTGTTCATTTCTCCCTACCAGGCTAGATTTTAAAATGACATGTTTTCAATGCATAGCACACTGTCTGGCACATAGTTTGTTGCTGTTTAATTGTTTTTGTTTCAATTCCATAGACTCTTCTTGATGCTTTTTGGAGTTTTCTTGTCAAAGCTATTGAACAGGTTTGCCATTTCCTTCTCCAATTCATTTTACAGATGAGGAAACTGAGGCAAACAGGGTTAGGTGCAGGATAACATAGCTAGTAAATGTCTAAGGCCACATTTGAACTCAGGAGGAGGAATATTCTTGACTCCAGTCTCAGCCCTCTATCAATTTGCTACCTAACTGCACATAATAAACAGTTTAAGAAACGCTTGTTCCTTTGTTCTCTAGAGATCTCAGGTAAGTTCATTGAACAAACATCGTCAAAGCTCACATTCAGAAGACCTAGAGTTTCAGTTCCTGGTACAGACATTTATTAGCTGTGTGATTGTAATGTCTTTAAACTGTTCTGAGCCTCATTTTTCTTATCTGTAAAATCCTTGTGTTACCAGCCTCATAGAGTTAAGAGAGAAGCACTTTGTACACCATAAAATAGTAGAGAAATTAGGAATCCCTTAAATATGTGCCCTTCCTCTCCCTAATCCTACTTCTATCCTTAGCACTCACAGTATTACAAAATCTTGGATGACTTCCAAGATCATCTGATTCAAACCACAGGAGAACAAGATGCCATGAACCTTTGCTTGAAGACTTCCAATGATGGAGGAACCCAGTACTTCTCTGGAGAGTCCATTCTACTTTGGAGTATATCTAATTGTTAGGAGTTTTTCCTCATATCAATTGTTAAAAAAATTTCTTTAGAGAAATTTACTATTAGCATTCAGAATTAAAATGTTTGTTAATATCAATGGCAAGCACAGATACCAGTAACAGGTTTTTCTGTATTTCTAGGTGTAGCACAAATTCAAGCTTTGTGCTCCTCTGTAAATTTTATGGAAAATTGATTGCCATTTGTTGTTTTCTTCATGGTTAGGATGGGGCTGGAGGATGGTAGGGGGAGGGGAAGTAAAGAGATAGCAAGTGTTTGTGTTTAGCAAGTATCAAGGCTCATATTCAAGGAAGACCCAGTTGTCTGAAGGGAGACAAGCATAATGTAAAAATAGGAGTAACTTGGTTGGACCCAAGGCATCTTATCTATCATCTAGCAATTTATGGATAAATAGGTACACTGTAAGTTATCTGTTTTCTTATAGAGTTTTTGAAAATGAACATCTTTTGTTTTTCAAATATATGAATTCATTGCTCATGACCAACTTAATAATAAATTAGGCTATCAAATGCGTATGTCTCAACTAGTGGGAAGATTATTGGGTTTGTAGTCAGAAGCCCTGACTTGGGATCTAAACTGCTATATCTGTGAGATCTTAGACAAAGTATTTTAACGTTCTGTACCTTTATTTGATCACAATAAGGTTTGCTTTCTCTCTCTTAAAGAAAAGGGCTTTATAAACTAGAATCTCTATCTAAATGGGAGCTGTCATTCCTTTTGAGGGTCAAAGGCAGGATGTGAAAGCTGGAAATGTTGCCAAACAAGTAATTTTGATAACAATAGCTACTAAAGACTGTGCCTTTCACAAATTGTTTGTTTTCGTGAAGCCTCAAAGGGCATTTAGTTTTTTAAAAACATGCCCTTTCTCTCCAGTGGTTTCTTGTGTGTTAATCCGGGTTAATTTCACTAATATTTATTATCAAAGCATTGGTAGGTACTAGAGAGATGCATGGATTAAATATTTTAAAATAGTAAATTCACCTTTTTCTTTGTGTGTTAGAAAGGAGAAGGGAAGAAAAGGCTGAGAATTATTATTATTATTATTTTTAAAGACTAGGTCTCCCTATCTCTCCCAGCCTGGAAATATATGGGCTGTGCACTCAGGTTGGTCCCACTCTGATCTGCCAGGATCTTTGACCAGTTCTGATTCCAACCGGAGGGCCTTCCCCCCCCTGCCATTCTGCACATTAAGGCCAAATTTTGTGTGGACACCAATCAAGAGAGTAATAGATCTACAATGATTCCAGGGAAGAAGGGGAAATGGAAAGTGGCAGCATTGGCTGATGTTTAATCAACAGATGGGGCATTGGTCATCACAGTTTATTTCCCTACTCCCAACCCATCTCTAGCCCATTTGGTGAAATTACATGAAAGAAAAGGGAAGAGGGATAACAAAGAATTTATGACCTAAAAAAATATACAAAAGGGTTTTTAGCCATTTATAAAGTAAAAAGAAATTTTCTTTTATGGAATTGTAAATAGCTATTGGCTGTCAAATAGTGATATCTCTCTTGACCCCCCCCCCAAAAAAAAAAGACATTCTCAAGAGAGGGATACTCTAAGCTAGAAGTAGCTTCAAATTGTGGACTTCTGGCAGAAGAGAAGAGTCATCTATGAATGACTAACCCAGATGTTGAGGGGTATGTACTCTTTATGTTTTCCCTTACAGACTCATGATGAAAAATAGTATCTGCAGCCAGAAAAAAAACAAAAACAAAAAACTGATGGAATCTGAATTCAGATCAATGCAGACTATTTTTCACTTTATTTTTTGGTGTGTACTTTTTTTTTTTTATTCATTTTTCCAAATTATCCCCTCCCTCCCTCCACTCCCTCCCCCAGATGGCAGGTAATCCCATACATTTTACATGTGTTACAATATAACCTAGATACAATATATGTGTGTAAATACCTTTTTCTTGTTGCACATTAATTATTAGCTTCCGAAGATATAAGTAACCTGGGTAGATAGACAGTAGTGCTAACAATTTACATTCGCTTCCCAGTGTTCCTTCTCTGGGTATAGTTATTTCTGTCCATCATTGATCAACTGGAAGTGAGTTGGATCTTCTTTATGTTGAAGATTTCCACTTCCATCAGAATACATCCTCATACAGTATTGTTGTTGAAGTGTATAGTGATCTTCTGGTTCTGCTCATTTCACTCAGCAACAGTTGATTTAAGTCTCTCCAAGCCTCTCTGTATTCCTCCTGCTGGTCATTTCTTACAGAGCAATAATATTCCATAACCTTCATATACCACAATTTACCCAACCATTCTCCAACTGATGGACATCCATTCATCTTCCAGTTTCTAGCTACAACAAAAAGAGCTGCCACAAACATTTTGGCACATACAGGTCCCTTTCCACTCTTTAGTATTTCTTTGGGATATAATCCCAATAACAGCAATGCTGGGTCAAAGGGTATGCACAGTTTGACAACTTTTTGGGCATAGTTCCAAATTGCTCTCCAGAATGGCTGGATTCTTTCACAACTCCACCAACAATGTATCAGTGTCCCAGTTTTCCCACATCCCCTCCAACATTCATCATTATTTGTTCCTGTCATCTTAGCCAATCTGACAGGTGTGTAGTGGTATCTCAGAGTTGTCTTAATTTGCATTTCTCTGATCAGTAGTGATTTGGAACACTTTTTCATATGAGTGGAAATAGTTTCAATTTCATCATCTGAGAATTCATATCCCTTAACCATTTATCAATTGGAGAATGGTTTGGTTTCCTATAAATCAGGGTCAGTTCTCTATATATTTTGGAAATGAGACCTTTGTCAGAACCTTTCCTTTTAAAAATATTTTCCCAATTTGTTACTTCCCTTCTAATTTTGTTTGCATTAGTATTGTTTGTACAGAAACTTTTTAGTTTGATGTAATCAAACTCTTCTATTTTGTGATCAATAATGATCTCTAATTCTCCTCTGGTCATAAATTCCTTCCTCCTCCACAGGTCTGAGAGGTAGACTATTCTCTGTTCCTCTAATCTATTTATGATCTCATTCTTTATGCCTAAATCATGGACCCATTTTGATCTTATCTTCGTATATGGTGTTAAGTGTGGGTCCATATCTAATTTCTGCCATACTAATTTCCAGTTTTCCCAACAGTTTCTGGTGTGTACTTTTTTATTTTGTTCTGTGTCTTCTTTCACAATATGGAAATATGTTTTGCATAATTACAATTTGTAACCTTTGTCAAATTGTTTACTGGCTCAGGGAAGGGGAAGAAAATTTGGAACTCAATTTTTAAAAATGAGCGTTAAGAATTGTCATTACAGCTAATTGAGGAAAATATTATTTAAAAAAAATTGTAAATGTTTCTTCTTAGGCCTTAATCAAAGGGCAGTGTCAGCAGCGCCAAAGAGTCTACTGTCTATAGGTCTACTGGCCTATATTTCTCCTCCCTTTCACAGCTAAACGATTAAAAAAATCTATCTAAATTGATTTCTTCCATTTTCTAGTCTTTTTGGCTACTTTTCTGTCCCTTTGTAATCTTACTTCCAAATTCATTCTTAAATAAAGCTTTTCTTTCCAAAGTTATCCATGATCTCTTAGGGACCTTCTCATTCCTTACTCATCTTTCCTGACTTCCCTGCAGCATCCAAAACTGTTGACTTTTGTTATACACACTTAGGGAACATATTTTCCCTTCCATAATTTTAAAAATACTGAACTCTTTGTTTTCAAGCCCATCTGACTGCTTCTTATTATTCTGTAAAAGCAGGATCATTATACATGGTCCCACTGCCACCCCAGAAATCTGTCCTAAACCCTGTTCTCTTCTTCCTTTGTACTTTCTTACTTTTCTCCACAACATTCTACATTTATCACTTCTGAACATAGACTCCAATTTCTATAAAACCAGCCCCAATCTTTCCTCTGATTCAATATCATGAACTGCTTGCTGGACATCTCCATCTAAAATCTGGTAAATAGATACAACAGAATATATCTATATTCGTTGCCTCCCTTTCCTCACCTCTTATTTTCTTATAAACCCACTACAACCGAACTTCCAGTATCTTCACTTTCCTTATTTTCTTGATGATAGTCTGATGTCTAAAACAAAGTTGATTAGCCTTTCCCCCAAATTTTTCCCTCTTCCTATGTTCTTTATTTCTACAGAGGATGTCATCATTCTCTAGTTATCCAGTTTGCTATCTAGAAGTAATCCTCAAATTTTCACTTTTACTTATCCTTCACATCCAATTATCATGTCTTGTCCATTCTATCTGCATGTAACATTTCATATCTCCTCCTTCACTCCATTCAAAACCTCCCAGTTCAGCCCTTATCTCTAGCCTAGATGATCCCAATGGCCTCCTGAGGTCTCCCTTTTTCCAATTTCTTCTTTGTCTAATCTATCCTATACACATGTGGGAAAATAATATTTCAGTCTAAATATCAAACAGATCTAGAATGTCATTCCCCTACTCAAGTAGCTCTAATAGTTTCCTTTTCCTCCGATATAAAATAAAAACTCCTTTATTTGTCTTTTAAAGTCCTGTACAATCTGACTTCAGCCTGCCTTTCCTCCTTTATTGCTACTTTTCTTCACTTTCTCCAAGTTGGTCTGCTTGCTTTGCAGTTTGCATAACCTGAAATCCCCTGCTTCATTGCTGTCAACCAGGTGGTTCCCCATACCTTGAAGACTCTCCTCACCTCAACCTCACAGAATTTCTAACTAAACAAAGCCCAACTCAAGTGTTACTTCTTATAGAAAGCTTATACTGATCCTCCCAGATGATAATAAACTCTTCCTTAGTTTTCTTTGCTTTCTACAGTAGAAAACAAGTTCCTCAACAGTAGTGACTTTTTTTTTTTACTTTTATCTTTGTTTACTCAGTATATGGCACATAGTAGGTACTTATTAAATACTTGTTGAATTATATTGAATTGAAGCTATTAAGAAGAAACTTGCTATATAATGAATTATTACTACTATTTCTGACAACCCCATACTTCATTTATTTCAATCATTATCTCTATAACCTTTAGACATCACCAAATCTCATTAAAATGAATTAAAAATTAAATATGCATATTTAAAAATTGCTGTCTGTCTCCTTCTTATGTCAAGATGATGGACTAAACCATAGATTTAACCTCAAGTACATTGTGGTCCATTTTAGTCTTGGCTAAATTTGATTAAAATCAATATTTTAAAATGACAATAAAATAAGCAGTATGGAACTATATTTAAAGACACATAGTTACATAGAAATGGAAATCTCATCTGGATTTGTCAACAATTAGAAGAATAAGTTTTTATTAAGACAAAATAGTCAATCTAATTTGGTTAAATATGTAAGTATTGTAAAAGAAATCATACTACTGACAAAATTCCTTCAAAAACATATAAACCAAGACAAAACCCATTCCTCAATAATTATGAAAGATATGAAGAAATAGTTTTCAAAAGACAAATTGTCAACAATCATACAAAAGATTGCTCCAAATACCTAGTAATAATGTCAATATTAATTTTTTATAACTTCAGGTTTCACCTCATCCCATCAAAGTGACAATGATGATAAGATGTAGAAATATTTCAGTTGAAAGGGTAGTCAGAAGACTTTCATACAAATTCAATATTGGTAGAATTATAAATTGATCCAATCTTTTTGAAAAATAATTTGCAAAAGGCAGCTAAATGGTTCAGTGAATAGATCACCAGGCCTGGGGTCAGGAGGACCTGAGTTAAACTCTGACCTCAGACATTCAACACTTCCTAGCTGTGTGACCCTGGACAAGTCACTTAAACCCAATTGTCCCACCAAAAGAAAAATAATTTGTAATTATGCAAGAAGTGTCATTATACTACTCCTACTCTTTATGTGATCCACTAGTTCTGTTCCTGGGCATTAACCCCAAGAACTGTAAAGACAGAAGACACCATATATTACCACCAAAATATTCAAAGAATCTCTACTGAAAAAAACAAAAACAAAAACAGGTACCCATCAACAGGGGACTTGCTAAACAAATTGTGGCATATAAATGAATGGAATATCACTGTAATGGAATTGCACTGTTTAAAAAAAAAAGCATTAAACAAGAGTAATTCAGGGGAAGATTCATGTGAATTGATGTAGAAGAAAGTAAGGAGAATGAGGTGATCATTGTACATATTGTACCCAATGACTGCAATAAACATAAATTTGAACATTTGATTGCTGGCATTTATATAGCACTTTTAAGTTTTACAAAATACTTTACAAATGTTATCTCATTTTATTCTCAAAATAACTTTGGGGAGTATATGCTATTATTATTCTCACTTTACAGAGAAGGAAACAAGGATAAAGAGGTTAAATGACTTATTTGTTCAGTTGTGTCTAATTCTGTGTAAGCCCATTTAAGGTCTTTTTGGAAAAAACACTGGAGTGACTTAACATTTTCTTCTCCAGCTCATTTTTGCAGATGAGGAAACTGATGCAAATAGGGCTAAGTGACTTGTTCAGGGCCACATAGTTATTAGTAAGTGTCTGAGTCCAGATTTGAACTCATGAAAGTGAATCTTCCTAATTCCAGGCCTGGAACATTATCCCCTGCACCACACAGCTAAAATGACCCAGAATTAGATGACTAGTAGATGTCTGAAACTAAATTTGAACTCAAGTCTTCATGATTCCCAGTCCAGCATTCTATACATTGTTCTACCTGAACATAACGAACAATTCTACATAAAAAAAAAAAAATGATGAAATATCCCTTCTACCTTTCAGTAAAGAGGAAGGGAACCAAGAATAAATAATGAGGCACACTGTCAGATTAGATTTCTGTTTGGAGTTTTAACTATACTTCTTTGTTATGAGAAATTTATCAAAGGGAAATAACCCAGAAAAATAAAAACAAAATACATCAATAATTTTTTTAATTACATGGGAAATAATCTCAGTACTGAAGAGCTATTGCTATAAAAATTTATTTTGCTTTTCCTCTTGAATATGGGCATACCTTTTTATTGAGTTTTGTTTCACAGGTACTTTGTTTTTACAAATTACAGGTTGGTGTTTACTCTGTATCAAGCAAGTTTATCAGCAAAATTTTTCTAACAGTATGTGTTTACAACATGTCTCTGGAAGACATTTTGGTAATTCTTGGGATATTTTAAACTATTTCATTATTATCGTATCTGTTATGGTGATCTATGGCAAATCATCTTAACTCTTACTATTGTCATTATTTTGGAAGTCAGGACAGAAAAAACATTTATTTATGAAGTTGTGACAGCAACTTAATCGATAAATGTTTTGTCTGTTCTGACTGCTCTACCAATTGGCTATTTCCCATTTCTTTCCCTCTTCTCAGGCCTCCATATTCTCTAAGACATAACAATATTGAAATTAGGCCAGTTATAAATGATATGTCAGAAACTCACCTACATCTCACGCTCCATATCAAAACAAAGTCAAAATGGATACATGATTTAGTCATAAAGGGTGATATTATAGCAAATTAGGAGGGCAAGGGCTAATTAGCTGTTAGATATTTGGAGTAAGAATTTATGGCCAAAGAATCGGAGAATATTATGAAACATAAAATGGACACATTTGATTATATTAAATTAGAAAGTTTTTACAAAAACAAAACCAATACACCCAAGATTAGAAGGGAAGTAGAAAACTGGGAGACAAGGAGAGGGAAGAGGAATTTTACAGCCAATGTTTCTGATAAAGATCTCATTTCTAAAATATATAAAGAACTGAGTCAAATTTTTAAGAATACAAGTTATTCCCAATTGATAAATGATCAAAGAATATAAATGATTTTCAGATGAAGAAATAAAAGCCATTTCTAGTCATATGGAAAAATGCTCTAAATTACTAATGATTAGAGAAATACAAATTAAAACAACTCTGAGGTACCACTTCACACTTGTCAGAGTAGCTAATAACAGGAAAAGATAATGATAAATATCGGAGGGAATGTGGGAAAACTGGGACACTAATGCATTGTTGGTGGAGCTGAGAAATGATCCAACTATTCTGGAGAGCAATCTGGATTCATGTCCTAAGGGCTCTCAAACTGTGCATACCCTTTGATCCAGGGACTGTACCCCAAGAAAATCATAAAAAGAGGGAAAAGAGCCCACATTGATAGGGCAAACTTCCTTGTCCTTTTACAAAATTACCATAGTCACCCTAACCTTTAGCAAGCATCCTGATTAGTCAGCAGCATCAATATTGACCTTCCACCAGCAAAAAGATTATAACTCACTGAAGGTTCAGATAAAGATTAGTAATATTTTTTAGTAATAGAGAATTTTAAATTAGGCATATGTACTTTTTAGACGTAATAATATTGCATATTTAATACACTACAGTTTAGTGTATAATTTTTATATGTAATATGTAATTTTATATATAATAGGAAACAAAAATATTCATGTGATTAATTTTATTATGATTCTTGCTTTATTGTAGTGGTATGAAATCAAATCGACAATATCTTAAAGATATGCCTATATAAGGGGCAGCTAGGTGGCGTTGTGGATAGAGCACCAGCCTTGAATTCAGGAGGACCAGAGTCCAAATCTGGTCTCAGACACTTAACACTTCCTAGCTATGTGACCCTGGGCAAGTCACTTAACTCCAGCCTCAAAAAAAGAAAAAAGAAAAAGTGATATGCCTGTATATAGATTCTAATTTTTTAACCTTTCGTCTCTTTTTCCCCTCATTTTTGCCTCATTCAGAAGATAAAATTCTGTGATAAAACTATCAGAGATATATTCGTAAATCTATTAGATTCTTGATCTATAGTTTTAAAAACTATATATATATAATATATATGTAATATATATTTATATATAAACATGGTACTATAAACATAAATAAAACTATATATAGTTGATATATAGTTTTTAAAACATGTAAATAATATGTTTTGAGGTACACACCCACATTTTCTTAAAATGTTTATTTGTTGAAGTTACCTTTTGCTTTGTAAACTATCATATCTATGCTACTTAGTTAAAAATAAAATAATTTAAAAGCTCAGAGTTTTGTCCAATAAGAAATAATCAAACAAGTACATGTTCTAGTGAGATAGGTATATACCAAAGCACTGGGTGAATTTAAGAGGAAAAAATAAAAAGTGATCTTATTAAGTTTTTTAAGTTAAATAAGTTTTTTCTTCATTAAAGTGTAGAAAAATATATTCTTTTCTTTTAAACAAAATATGTACATTCTTGACTAGGATTATCTTGATAATCTCCATATATTGCCTTTGAAACATTTCAAACTTGGTAAATTCTAAGTTGTTTCAAATTATTCATTATTAATAAGGAAATTTAATCAGTTGAGTGAGCTCCTAAAAACAACTGGTAATAAGAATAAAGAAGTACTTTGACAATACTAAACTGTACCCCAAGGAGATACTCAAACAAAATGCATATTCCAGATCAGAAGATCATGGTCGTTGTTGTTCAGTCATATCATATCCAACTCTTCATGATGCCATTTGGATTGCCCTTTCCTTCCCTAGCCGGTTTTAAAGTTCAGGAAACTGAGACAAACCCAATTAAGTGTCTTGACTAGGGTTACACAGTTAGTGTCTAAAGCCAAAATTGAACTCATGAAGAGGAGACTCCCTGACTCCAGAACTGGTACTCAGTCCACTGTACTACCTACTTATCAGAGGGACCTTGGAAATCAAGTCCAAGTGTTTAATTAAGAGAGAAAGAAATTGAAACACAGGAATAGAATAACATACCTAAGATCATAGAGTAAGCATCAAAGACTCAATTTGTATTCAACTGCTCTAACCCAAGAATCAGTTTTTTGTTGTTGTTGTTGTTGCATTGCATTATGCTATCTCTTCATTATACTTCCTAAGAAGTTGATTCATTTTGTTGTAAGATAAATTCTTTGGTTTAAAACTGTTTAGTGACATTTGGAAATTACTTGGGACCAGAAATAAGAGATTTGTTACAATAGTGTTTAGATAATCGATTATAGGAAAATTCTATAGCTTTCCACTAAATTTGCATCCTTATATTAACATAAGGACATGATAACTCTAAAGTCATTGTGTCACTGTGATAGGAAGATAACTTTCATTCAATTTGATCAATTACCACATCAAAAAGGCTAGATCATACTGGAGAAGAGACTAGCACAGTGTACCATGCAGTCATTAGAAAAGATTACTGGGGAAAGTCAACTCTAAAACATGCCCAACTTCATAGAAAATGCCCTATTGGCACCTGGGAATTCCCAATAAAGAATATCAGTATGACCTGATCTCAACCGATAACTGGTGCAGCTTATTAAAGATCTGTGATTCAGTGATTAAATAGTGAAATTTTCTTTACATAAACTGCATATCCCTCACTCTATCTTGGCCCTAATTAATGTTTAGTTTAATCCAATTTTCCACAATGACAAATGCAACATTCTTCAGAGTTCCAATTTGCAGTACCACAGAAGCAAAACATTCATACTCAGCTGTTCCTAAGGTAATTATCATTCTTCTCTTGAAAAAAATAATCCAAATCCCAAGACCCAGAAACTGTACCATTTTGACTATAGGAAATTTAATTATTTCTTCATTATTGAAATCATAAATTTATTCCCCAAAATTACTTGACTTCCTATTTGAAAATGTAATTTCCTTTTTATTTAATACAATTGAATGTATCTTATTCATATCCTCACAATCTTAATCATAGATTCAGAATCTGTAGAAAGGAAGGAAAGAAATAAGTTCTTATTGGATGCCTTATTTGGCCTATGTTAAACTATTCAGTAGAGTACCTTAGAATTTTGTCCTTGGTTTTAGTCAAACATTTCCTTCATTTACTTAAGAAATAGATGGCATTCTCAAATTTTTGGGTAGCACAAGATTAGCCGTGATGACCTTGCATCTGAAGACTTATATAAACTGATGCAAAATGAAATAAAAAGAACCGAGTATACTATATACATAATTATTTAAGTGATGTAAACAGAAATAATCATAAAATTCAATGCTATAGATTATAGTGAATCATCATGACCCCAAAATCAAAAAAACATTTATTAAGTACCTATAATGTGCCAGGCACTGTACTAAGTGCTGAGGATACAATTAATAAAAAGAAAATCAGTCCCTTCTCTCCGGGAGATTACAATCTAAAGAAGACAGGAGCATGAAGGGAGTGAGGGGTGAAGGAAGAAGAGGTAAACAGCAAGTATTATATTATTCCTTGGCATTGAAACCAGGCAAAGTAGCAGAGGCAAAGTGAAGTAAACTTCTTTCTTTATGGAGATGAGGAAAAATATGAATATAGAATATTGCATATGCTCTCCGACATGATTATGATGTTTTTTACTGAACTGCTCATTTTTCTCTTTTAAAATTCTTTGTTCTAAGGGATTGTTCACTGAGCATGGGGTCATCCCATGATCAAAGTGACCATGTAAGAATTTTCCTATCTGTTCAACTTGACTCAGGGGGGCAAAATTTATAGCAGTGGATGGAGGTATTTTAAAAACTTTTAATGAAAAATCTTTTTGTACTTAGAACTGTCCTGATATGGAAGAGCTGCCTTGGGAAAAAATGAATCCTCATCACTTGAGATTCTCAAAAAGAAATTGGAAGATCACACCTAAGAGAAGTTGAAGAGGGGTCTCCCGCATAGATGGGAATGAAACTAAAAACACATCTTAGGTTTCTTCCAACTCAGTGCTTTTCTGATAGCCATTTGTCCCCTTTGAAAGCTGGGGAGTGTAATCTGGAGGAAAAGAATCCTCTTAGACTTCTTTTCTCTTCCTGCATTAAATGCTAGAGCGAGGTTGTTAATCTTTTTTGGTTTGTAGTCCCTTCAGTCAGTTTGGTGAAGTCAATAAACACCTTCTGAGAGTCATGGTTTTAAAGAATTAAAAGGAAGAATTTAAAGAATTGAAGGAAAATACTAAGTACAGTTAGTTGTTAGTAAAAATTACAATGTAATTTTCTTCTCATCCAATCATGGACCCCACCTTAAAATCTGCCCCTTATGGACATCTTAAAGGTTTATGGACCCTACTCTAGAGGAAATGGATTGTTCAATTTCCTTCCTTCAAATTGCCACATCTAGCCATATACCCCTTATTCTCTTCTTCTAGTGCCTTGGGGAGACTCTAGCAATTATAATTCTTAAAGTAGCCTATCTCCTGTGCATGCTCTTCTCATTGAGTTTGAAGAACAAAGAACAAAGACAAGTTTAGAATAGATGGAAAGGTTTCACCCTTGGAGCTTGTTATTGGAGCACTAAGTCTATTATAATTTGTCTTGCACTATTTTGTTTCTCCAGTGTTTTTTGGGCTGAATTTTGGATTTAATTGATATAGAAATAGATAATATTTGATATAGATATAGATAGTATGATTTAATTGATATAGAAAACTGTCAGATTCAAAATCTACTCAACCATTTATAATCTTAGAAAATTGCCTGGGACACGAGGTTAAATATTTAGCTAGGGCTCAACATAGTGTCAGTGGGGAGAGATGAGAAATGTGTTGGGGATAACTCCCCCTCCTTATACCAAGCTATGTTGGGGGCAAGACTTAAACTCAGGTCTTACTGATCTCAATACCAGTTTTCTGATCACTATACGCCACACTGCTTCTCATCTATTGTATAGGGCACTAAATTAATTTTAAAAATATTTGATTTCAAAAGTTCTTAAGAAATCCTCTTTTAAATCAAGAATTCTTTCAGTGTGGTTAAGTTGAAGATCCTTGATCCAGTCCAATCCATTCATTTTAGAGATGAGGAAAGGCTAAATAATATGTGATATATAAATGTGATAGAATACAATTGTGCTCTAAGAAATAAGGAAATAAATGTTTTCAAAGACATAGGAAAACTTGTATAAAACAGAACCAGAAAACATTGTACACAGCAACAGCAAGATTGTATGATGATCAACTGTGACAGACTTGGTTCTTCTCAGCAGTTAATTGATCCAAGGCAATACCAATAAACTTTGAGTGGAAAACACCATCTGCATCCAGACAGAGAACTATGGAGACTGAATGTAAATAAACATATGCTACAATCACTTTTTTTTCTTTTTCTTCTGTTTTTTTTTCCCCCCCTCTGGAGGTTTTCCCCTTTTGTTCTTATTTTTCTTTCCCAATATTATCCATAAGGAATTATGCAAAAAAATAAATGTACATGTATACCCTCCAAAAAGTGTGGTTTTTTACATATAATTGGGGAAAACAATTTTTTAAAAAATAAAATAAGAGGAAAAAAATAAAAAAA
This sequence comes from Sminthopsis crassicaudata, assembly GCF_048593235.1. Taxonomy (NCBI): domain Eukaryota; kingdom Metazoa; phylum Chordata; class Mammalia; order Dasyuromorphia; family Dasyuridae; genus Sminthopsis; species Sminthopsis crassicaudata. The sequence goes on from NC_133620.1 coordinate 178,272,969, forward strand.
AACTTAAGAACTAATGCAGGGTGACATAAACAATCAGAGAATAATTTTTTTACTGTAACATCAATATTGTAAAAAAAATACCAACAATTTTTAAAGCTTTTATAAATTGTGAAGAATGAAATGAGCAGAATTGGATGGGGGGGGGGGAATGATAGAATTCAATAATAACAACCCTGTAATGACAAACTCTGAATACAAAAGTGACTATGATCAGTACAATGACTTTTCATGATTCTAGAGGACCAGTGAATCAAACATACTATTTTCCTCTGACAGAGGGGTTACAATATTTAGGATACAGTATAAGACATACATATTTTTGTATACTATCAATGAAGAGATTTGCTTTATTTGACTAATTACATGTGTTGCAAGGAATTTGTTCTCTGTGTTTGTGTTCCCTGTCTCTCTATGTATGTATCTCTCTATCTCTGTGTGTGTGTCTGTCTGTCTGTCTCTCTGTATCTCTATCTTTCTGTCTGTCTCTGTATGTCTCTTCTCTTTCTTTTTTGGTGGTAAGTTAAAAGGGGAAGAAAATAGCATTCTATTAATTCATTTTTTTAAACCAGAGAGGTTGAAGTAGGATGCTATAGATATGTAATGTTGTAGATATTTTGAGATAAGATGCTTATTGTTTGATATAAGAAGAAATTCTCAAGGAGTAGATATGGAGGAAGATGGACTAATGTAGTGTAAATAAAACTTCAAAAAAGAAAAAAAAAGAAATGGGCACAAGATATTCAAATATTTTAACCAAAATCTTACAACTTGGCAGGATTAGAATGAGAAGCCCTTTGCTAATACCTAGCCTATTATATTTTTAAATTAAGAAGTGATCATTTGTGACCATTATTCCTTTTAGAGCAATTATTTTGCATATAACAAATCTCAGCCAAGTTTCTATCCTGTTAGGATTACTAGGTGAGAACTCGGGTTGTCTGGATAGTGACAAGGTGAGAATTCAGGTTGGACAATTACAAGGTGAGAACTCAGGTTGACTTGATGGAAGGAGCAGGCTCATTGGTTGAGGTGGTTCTTCCCAGAAGCCCTTGCATTATCCCACGCCCATTCTCTGGGAGAATAAAAGAGAGGACTCCCAGAGATAGAAGAAGACTCTGAATTGCATCAGGCTTGACGGGGCTCTCTGCAGGAAGGGAAGTCACTTCTTTGGACAAGAGTTAACAGCAACTGCCTGGAGACAACGGTTTGTTACAGGAAGAAGAATCTGTCGGAGAGATTTGAGTAGAAGACACAGCAGATCTCTTCCCAGAGAGTGATCCGGCAGCTTCTGGAGACGACAGCTCGCTACACTATCCTATATAGAGTTTCTACAAGAAATACAGTGGCTCTACACCAAATTTTAGATTTGGCTCATGGTGGATCTAATAAGTCTTACCTTTGTCATAAAGGGCTCTCATACAAATAAAAATCCAATAAGGTAAAAGGAACAATGATTTAAGTCAGTTTAACAATTTAGGAGGAAGATATACTTTGGGACATTTAGGATGGTAATTTCTAGTTCCAAATGATGTATTTGGGATTTAACACCAAAAGATCCATTTTCTTTGGCTTTAAAAGGTAAGTTTATTTAAGAGAAGAGGTTTTAGACAAAATGAAGAGATACAATGGTAAATATGAAACAGAGTTGGCAGAGCATACAGTTAGCAAGAAAAGGAGTTTTAGCAATCAATGATGGAAAAAACAAGTTCCCTAATGGAACTCACAATTAACCAGGAGAAAGGTTGGAATATGCCTTTGGCTGGCAGGCTAACTCTATAAAGGAGTTTAACACTCTAAAAGAGTTAGCTAGGAGAAGAAAGAACAAAGACATGGAAGGGGATGATAGGAGAGACACCATGTATCATGGGGAAGGAGTGAGGGGAAAGACGTAAGGGATTCAGCAAAGATGGTGTGAGTCGGACTTAGAGGGGACATTTAACCTCAGGGATTAACATAAATTGGATTTCTGACTGGACATAACAAGATTAAACTGATCCCCATCAGTGCCCTTCTCTGCTTGCTTCCTAGAGTAATTCCATCAGTACTTCAGTGTTTCTTTGCCAACCCTACCTAGTTAGCTTATCATTGATTATACTATTATTTGGCATTTCTAGCTAGTCAGACATCTGTGGATGGACTTCCTGTGAACAGTCTTCATATTATGGAGTAGTTTTTAACCCAGGTCTCATTTTCTGGTCTCCTACAGTGAAAAGACTTTTAGACCAATTTCTCATGTATCTTCTAAAGCATTACACAGGATTAGCATCCAGCAGGAATGGCAATGAGCCCAGAAAGAGAATGCTGGTTTCCCTACTTAAAGTTCTATATTTCATAATTCAACCTTTGGTCCTAAAAATAAATTCCTATTCCTGAAAGGTGAGGAAAGAGGATAGTGACCAGATGTTTTCGATCTTTTATGAATGAAGTGGAGGAGATCTGTTTTGTGTTGGGTCAGATTTTTAAATGAGATTTTTAAAAAGCTGATTTGATGTTCATTGTAAAAGCATGTCTTCATCTCAGTTTTGAGCACACTGCCTTCTCTGTGTAGAATCCTTTCCTTCCTCACTTCTACTTGGATTCCCTATACTCTTCCAAACTCAGGACCAATGCCATCTCCTACAAGAATTCTCTGATTCACTTCCTTGCCTCCCCACACACACCCTGAATTATGTTGTATTTATACTTTATTTACCTGAGTATATGTTGTCTTCTGCCCATAAGGAGAAAGGCTGCAGAAACACTCATTTTTGCCTTTGTCTCTATTACCTGACAAAATGTCTGGCATTTTGTAGAATTTAATTTGTATGGAATTTAAGTAAATTGATTTCACTAATCTACTATCTTGTTAAAAAAAAACACCAAGTTTAAATAAATGAAATCAGTTTGAGTTAAGTTCTCTAAATCATATGACTTCTGTTTTCTAAAGGAAGTGGGATCAGAAGGGGGAAGAGGCTATTTATTGGCAAAAATGAATTGGAATCAAAGATTCCATTTAATTTTTCTTCTTTTATTGGACCTGTGCTTACATCAGAATAAAGAATTCCTTCTACCACTGTAGAAGAATACTTTCTCTGCAACTTCTAGTTTTAGTGATTGCTGTTTGTTCAGTCATGTCTGACTTTTCATGACCTTGTTAGGGGTTTTCTTAGCAAAAATACTAAAGTAGTTTGTCATTTCATTCTCTATTTCATTTCATAAGTGAGGAAACTGAGGCAAACGGGGGTAAATGATTTGTCCAGGGTCTCTAGTAAGTTTCTGAGGCTGGAATACAAACTCGGGGCTTCCTGACTCTGGGCTGGGCATTCTATTCCCTGTACCACCTACCTGCCCCTCTAGTCTTTAGAAGGATTCCTTAGAATCAGGATAAATATCATGGTCTAGAATGGTTAGATTAGTTTTTTGAAAGTAAAATTCTTTATACTCTACATTTCTTAATGGTCAGGAAATAGTTGCAGGTTGCATATAACCAAGGAATAGCTATTTAGAGATGACAACAATTGTGGTTAGAAAAGCTTCCTCCTTCCATTATAATACTTGTGCAAAAGGAATAGCAAGTTATACATAACAGATTTGCACTTTCATGTACAATCATCTTTTCCCCATTATTCTGCTGTTATGGAAATGTTTGATTTGTTTCTTAAGTTCATAATAAAAAACAATTAAAAATAATTATTTCCATAGTTTTTCTTTATTCTTGCCTATTTTCAATATTTTATTAAAAAACTTCTCTCTTTCAAAGTAAATTAAGGTTTTGTTTTGTTTTGCCTTAATTGGCATTCTCTGTATACTAAATAATAGTATAGTATTTCCCCATAATGAATCAGTTGAAAGCATTTATTAAAATATTAGCACTACTGTCTATCTACCCAGGTTACTTATACCTTCGGAATCTAATACTTAATGTGCAACAAGAAAATGGTATTTACACACATATATTATATCTAGGTTATACTATAACACATGTAAAATGTATGAGATTGCCTGTCATCTAGGGGAGGGAATGGAGGGAGGCAGGGAGGGGAAAATCTGGAAAAATGGAATCAAGGGATAATGTTACAAAAAAATTACTCATGCATATATACTGTCAAAAATGTATAATTATAAAATTAATAAAATTAAAAGAAAGCATTTATTAAATGATTATTATATGCCACATTCTATGTTGTGTTATAGATATGAAGGAAAAAATTAACATCCCTGCCTTCAAGTGGTTTGCTCTCTATTGAGGAAGGCAATATATATGCATAAATAAATATGAAATGTATACAAAGTAAACACAAATTAATTTCAGGACTGAGAATCATGAGCAGCTGGAGACATTAAGAATGGTCTTATGTAGAAGGAAGAAACAGCTTTAAAAAGAAAATGTATTCTTAGTATGTATTAGTATTAGTAGTATTCATTCTCTGAATACTGAACAATACACATTGAGGATAGAATTGTCATATATTTTACTTTCTAGTTTCATCAAATTAATCAGATAATTGTCTAATCTCCAATTTCAATGGATTATGTCATCACTAAAATCAATGGTGTCTAAGTGTGCTACATCTAATATCAGAAAACCTGCTACTAACTGGTATCTAAAAGCTATGTAATCCCAAGGTAAGCTTTTTTTTTCTCTTTAGCCTCAGTTTCCTCATTTGTAAAATGAGAGGGTTGAGCTAGATGGTCCCCAAGTTTTACTGGTCTAAAAGGGAAAATTCTAAGATTGAGTTCTGAAAAGTACAAGTTGAAGAGAAAATTATCATATCGTCACTTTTCTATCTTCATTAAATTAGATGCATAATCTCTATTGAATTCTGTACAGGTGCAAGCCATGGTTCTATTGTTTTATTTTAGCTTTCTAACCTCTTCCACAGTCTGTGAGGGGAGGGCACCAGGTGTTATTAGGTAAGGGAAGAGTTATTCTCAAGAACTTCAAAACCATGTAATCTGTTCCCTTGTCACAACATCTTGAAAATTCATAAGATGAAATATTTCTCAGAAAGAATGGCTGTGAATAAAACTTTATTTAAAATAGCTATTCATGGAACTCTTTCTGAATGTGATTTTTAATATAAAATGACATCATGTTTGCTAGCAGCAGCCAGAGAACTCAGCAACAGAATTATTTTAACCAGTTTTTACTGTTCCTTAACAACACTTCAGCATTTTTATAAACTTTGCCCCTGAACACCTGCTTATACTTTCTCTTTGTTTCAAATATTCATTTTATTTAATTTCTTTTGATTTTCTGTGAAATGCCAAACCATACATATTGACTAATGAGAGAATTTTTTTAAAAAGCAAAGCAGTTTAGGACTATCACAATCTGAGAAAAACATAATTCATCCAGGAATTGAAGGATGTGGTATTTGGAACTGACTAAATTAATTGTATTTATTTATAAATTGCATTGATCCTTTTGATAGTTTTAATTTCAACATTGCTCATCGTTTTTGCAGATCACTGTTTTATTGTTGTTGTTTTTTGAAGTTCCTTTAGTTAGACAGCTGCTGCTGCTGTGTTTATTCTCCATAGCAAATTATTGGAAGTTAGCTTGTGGTTTATGTTTATGTCTCCCCAAAGAAAAGAGTTTTTAAAAAGTATTTAATGTATGACATAAATCAGTTATAAGGTCAGTGTTTATTTCCTACACATAAAAAATGATAAAAAAGGAAACCCAAAAATAAAGTGTATTTACAGAAAGATTTAATAAATTAACTTAACAACCACTGTTACAGTCTCCTGGGAGACTGCTAACTTAAATTTCATTAGGACAGAGTAATTTGTAGGGGTGTTAACTGGGTAGTTAACATTTTACCCTGACTTTTTAGTATGTCCCTCAAAGTCCATATTTTCTAGTAAATCAGTCCAGGATTTGGGCATATTTCCTTGTTGGTGGTCATTTTCTCTACAAGCATTAGTGTATTTTCCAAGGACTCCTCAGTAAATCACAAATTGGCTCTACTCAAAACCTTATTCAAAACCTCCAGACTTCTTGAATTCAAAAGGGCTCATTCACCTAAAATTAGGAAAGAACACACACACACACACACACACACACACACACACACACACATGAAACCAAAGTCAGGTTTAGGCTTTCCAAGACAGGACTTGTACTTTATTATGTACTGAGACAAAAGGAGGGTGGATTATAGAAGGTGGGGCATTCCATTACAACTCTACAGCTTTCAGGAAGTAATGCTGATATAATCTGACATTATTAGGAAAGAAAACACCAAGGACAATGTTGCTCCCTTTTAAATATCCACTAAATCATCAGTTCTTTCACCTCAGTCGCCACTGAGGGGGACTACATTATCCTTTCAAAGCATCAAGCCACCTTAATGCTAAATCAGACATGTATGGTCAGCCACAAAAAAGGCAGGGAATCTATGTTATTTTGTACATAACACTCATGGCTGTGTGTCTCAATAACAAAATAGTTGCTACTGACTCAATTTATCTTCACTAAAATATTATCCTCTGTGCTTCCTTTCTCTGGTTCTCATCTCAAGTCTCAATAATATCTTTGAGTTCAAATATGTATTCATACCAGCCTTTGTTGATGACATTCTGGCACAGAGGTAGGATATTCCAGTGATGAAGGATTTCAATTATCTAGACATCTGCTGTAATTCTCTCCGCCAAAAGAAGAACAACTGATAAATTTGTAAGTTGTCTTAATGATAATTTTATCCTTCAACAGGTGAAGAAAAGTCAGCGGAATTACAGTTCTGGAACAGGTTCTCACCAAACAAAAAGGAAGCAGAAAGGACGGAAACCTTGGAACAAAAGGCTTCTCCATCATAGAGTACATATTAAAGAAAGAGAGAAAAAAAAAAAAGATTCAGAAAGATCAAAAGATTCAGAGAAAGTAAATATAGAATCAGTAACTTAAATCTTCCTTAGAAGAAAGAGAACTCAAGAATAAAAATCTGAAGACACAATAGAAATTAATTTACTATACCCTTTGATCCCATAGTGTTACTACTAGGCTTATATCCCAAAGAAATCTTAAAGGAGAGAAAGGGATGCACATGTGCAAGAATGTTTGTGGCAGGCCTCTTTGTAGTGGCTAGAAACTGGAAATTGAATGAGTGCCCATCAATTGGAGAATGGCTGAATAAACTGTGCTATATGAATGTTACAGAATATTATTGTTCTGTAAGAAATGACCAGGAGGATGATTTCAGAGAGGCCTGGAGAGACTTACATGAACTGATGGTAAGTGAAATGAGCAGAAGTAGATCATTATACACGGCAACAACAAAATTATACAATGATCAATTGTGATGGACATGGCTCTCTTCTACAATGAGATGATTCAAATCAATTCCAATTGTTCAGTGATGAAGAGAGCCATCTACACACAGAGAAAGCACTATGGGAAATGAGTGTGGACCACAACACACTCTCAGGTTTTTTCCTTTCTTTCTATATCTGATTTTTCTTGTATAGCAAGATAACTGTATAAATATATACATACATTGGATTTAACATGTATTTTAACATATTTAACATGTATTGGACTACCTGCCATCTAGGGGAGGGAATGGGGGAAAGATAGGAAAAGTTGGAACAAAAGTTTTGCAAAGGTCAATGTTGAAAAATTACCCATGCATATGTTTTGTAAATAAAAAGCTATAATAATAACAACAATAATACTAATAATAAAAGAAAAAAGAAATTAATTTGCTACTCTTTTTAACAAGATGTAGAGATATCAGGTAAATAAATAGTATAGTTATTGGTACCTGGTACTTGTTCAATAACTCGACCCAAGAATTTATTATTATTATTATTATTATTATTATTACATTGGCTCTAGTATATGAATTATCATTGGTTATAAATGGGCCAAAATTAATGTGGAAGGAGTATCCTAATGATTTTTATTTGGTCCTATACTGTTAAAAATTTTTAGTCTTGGATGAAGCCAAAGAAAACATGCTTATCAAATTTGCATGACAAGAAGCTAAAAAACATAGTCAACATCATGGAAAAGAGAATCACAATCCAAAAAAAATCTTGATAGGCTAGGATAGACAGAATTGAATTAAGTTGAAATTTCAAATGGATAAATATAAAATTCTACACTAAGTTAAAAAAATTAACTTCATAATTATAAAATGGGGGAACTGAGCTAAGATTTTAGTGTACTGCAACCTCAATATAAGTTAACAGTGTGATGTGGCAGACAAAATAACTCATATTATTCTAGGCTATTTTAAGAGAATATTAATAGCCAGATCAAATGAATTAATAGTTCAACTATATTCTTTCCTAGATAGATAACATCTGAAGTATTGCAACATTTTAAGAAGAAAACATACAAGCTAGAAATATGTCCAGAAGATATTAAAAGGAGGTCGTGCCATTCAATGGGCAATTGAAGGAATGGAGAATGTGACACTGAGAAGACCTTGAAGAACTTGATGTCTGTTTTCAGGTATCAGGTTTCAGGTTATCAGGCAAGAGCTATCCCAAGGAAGACAACTGTTTTGGCCCTAGAAGGCAGAAATAGGAGGAACTGATGGAAGTAGCAGAGAAGCAAACTTAGATTTAATATAAGAAAAAATATCACTATATTTAGATGTTAATAATAAAATTATCAACATCTAAAGCTGTACAAAAGTTCCGTGAACTACTTCAGGATGTCATGGATTCACCAAGACTAGAAGCCTTCAAGTAGATCATGAATGACCACAAATCAGCAATTATAAAGGAAAATTCTTGTTCAGGTATGTTAGACTAGTTATCCTCTAAGGTTTTTTTTTTCCCAGACTTAAAATTTTGTGATTGAGTAACTAATGCAATATCAATTCTTCTGCCTATATGACTGGACTAGGCATAGGAATCTTAGCCAGGGATTCTCAAACTTTTTTGGTGCCTTTGGACACTTTTGGCAGCCTAATGAAACATATGAAACCCTTCTCAGAGTAATGTTTTAAATGTGTAAAATAAAATACATAGGATTAAAAAGGAAATCAATTATGATAAAATGCAGTTTTCAAAATGCTTTTTAAAAATGAGTTCATAAACCTTAGATTAAGAATCTATCCTCTTCCTAGCAGTGTGACTCTGGGCAAGTCACTTAACCCCAGCCTCAGGGAAAAAAAAAAAAAGAATCCTAATAACTGTGAACATCTAAGTTACTCTTAGTATTAAGAATATTTAAATCAGCTACCAAGGACTTATGAAGGAAGATGCTATTTATCTCCAGAAAAAAGAATAAATGTAATAATAAATAGAATAATAATAACAATATAACATATAATATGATATGATATATAATATATAATGTATAATATAATTAGAATGATTCTAATAAATAGAAGCAAACATAGTTTGATTATATCTGTCAAATGGTAGTCTTCTATAGTGTACAGGGGGAAAGGAAGAAGATAGTTTGGAACTTAAAATGTAACCAAAAAGCATTTTTAAGCTTAAAAAAAATCTCTCTCCTAGACCAATGACCAAATGAAAGTTAGGTAGGATATTCAGATATTCAATTCAACTCAACCAAACTCTTATGAAGTGTTCACTATATACAAAGCTTGAAAGTTTCTCCTCTTTCTGTTCCTATCTGGGTACAATTCACTACCATGTCCAGTTTCTAAATAATATTTACCATATATTGATGGACGATTGTCCATCCATCTGTGTGCAAAATAGACATTTTTCATCCAATTGGTTTTTTCCTGTGGTTTTTATTTCTGAATAGGCAAAACCTTTTGGATTTATTATTCCCACTTGGGAAAATGTAATATTTTAGGGTTCTATACAATCTATACAATCTATGAGAGGTATCTGCAAAGAAAACATCTAGAAAACTTCTCCATTTATAGAGAATGCCTTTTTGATTTGTACTCTGATTTAGATCTCTTCTAGGACACCTTTGGCCTAATCATGTTAAGCCACAGTTGCTATTAATGATCAGGGGGTCATCAAATTAAATTACTCTGTTATAGTTTTTAAAGAATTTTGATTTTTTTTTTGACATGCATGGGAGACAAAATATAAGAAAAGAGGTGTTTTGTTCCATCAAATCAAGTGTGTGTGTGTGTGTGTGTGTGTGTGTGTGTGTGTGTGTATGTATGTGTGAGTTTAATTACCAACATAATATAAGCCCAATGGGATCTTGAATTCTCTTATCTTTCAGTGAGTTGTTTGATGATAAATATGTCTGCTGTGGCATATCACTTGGAAAATTTTGCGATTCTCTTTTAACTGCCTCATCAAGGATGCCCTTGATGTATATATAGATTATTCTCACGAAAATTTTTATAGAGATGGAAAAGTTGCCATATGGCTCTTTTATGCTTTATTGGGTTTTTTTCCCCTCGTTTTAAATTTTTTTTAAATGGGGCTTGAGACTTTTTCCCAACCCTTTTGGTATCTTCAAAAACTCTGAAACTCGATCCCATAAAGCCCTTAAAATTGTGTCACCTTCAGTACTGACCTTTGTATAGTCAAATTCAGTGGCTTTCCCCTTAATTTTTTTTCTTCGATACCATTTCCAACTTCCTGTATAAGTACATCTAGGACTATGATGTGAGAAGAATATAAATGCAAAGATTTTGCTATGCTGATGGTGAATAATTTGTTTTCAAATTTTTCTCTAGAATTTTTCCATGTTTCACTTAGTGCTTGTCTTCCTTTTCATTCTCAAAAGTTATTAGGATGATTTCACTAATTGGATCGCTCTCTAACCTTTCCCAAAACCAATATTTTCTTCTGCTGCTTCTTGATGTTTTACGAGGTAATATTGCTCACAATTTTCCTAAACTAATAGCCCCCTCAGCTTTCATATCTGGCACTTTTCTAGTAGACCAGTAGTTTGCTGACTGGGCAGTTTTTAATCTCTTTTAGTCTCCTCACAAGTAATTAATTTTCAATAGTTAAACTTCGTTAGGGAATTGTCATCATCTGTATCAATTTCCTTTCTTCATTTCTTTCCTCCTTTTTGACATCAGCAACTATTTTAAATAGTTCAAACTAGAACTATCTTACTAGTATACCATGTTTTTTGGTGTCTAGAGAGTGTCCTCACCCCCCCCCCCCAAGTTCAATCTGTAATCCTGTCTCTATCTTTTCCTTATTTTTATTCTTTCTTCTAATTTTATATTAATTGGGATCTTTACTGGAACAAATTAATGGTCTGACTACATACAGACAGCTAATTCAGGAATGACTCCCCACATCAGTAATGAGTCATGTTCAGTATTTTAAAATATGATTAGGTTGATTATAGAAGGTGTTATTCAATTCTCACCATATCCAGAACTTTCTAATTCTCTTCTCAAAGATCTGACCTCTCTTATTCCTTTCTCTTTGTCCTGGTTGTGGTTCCGGGTTTAGTGCAATGGTTAACTCACCGCCTAAAGGCTCAAATAAACAAATCTTTTAAGTAAAACAAATTCAAATAAACTCCATTCTCCTGTGGACTGGAAAGTAAAAACAAATAAAATCTACCTGTAAAGAGATAAAGGCTGCAAGGAAGTTCTGGGTTTTAGGAACTTTCCATTAAGGGATAAAGTTATTTTATATACACTTTGGGAAAGGTTCCATAGCTGGGTCCAGAATTATTACCTACGTTCAGAAAAAAGTTTAGACTGCCCCAGGTTTCCTCCACCAATCCTTAGCATACAACAGAGCTGGATGTTGGTGTGAAAGTGGAGAGGTTAAATCCAGCCCATCAATGAGCTACAAGCTCTCCATACTCCATACATACATACTTACTCTCCATACATACTGATCCCTGGAACACGAACTTAATTTTTTTCAGGTATCATTCATGAAACCTTGGGGAAAATGCCAGAGCTTTTATAGTTTTTGAGAATGTTGACTCATTTCTATTACTCAGTTATTGGAGTAGAACTCCATAGAGGTTTACCCTACATAGATAGCATCACTGTATTTTTAATACCAGTATTCCTCCAGGATCTTTATTGTATTACTGTGAATTGTGGAATATTATGATCTCCAAAGAACTGAACCACAGATTTACCTAAAAGACAATGGGAAAGTACTGTAATGCTGTAGAAACCAAGGCAAGATAGAGATTAGAGAATTTTTAATATTTATTTCTGAGAGGGAGAGATTTTCTAGGACCAAAGGATCTCCACAGTCCTAATTATCTCAGTCCTAATGAACAGAAAAGGGGGGGGTTTGCAACCAGGCAGAACAATTCAAGGAACTGAGGCAGAACAATTTGGGGAAACTGAGACAGAACAATTTAGGGAAACTGAGCTAGGACAACTAAAAGGAACTGTGGAACAACAGTAGATGTCATGCATAAGTAGGCTGAACACATGAACAGGGAACTGCAAAGGGGAAGTGGTTTAACTGTTGTTATGAAAGAAATACATGAACAGAAAAGAAGATAAGCTTGTCACAGGATGAGAACAAAGGATAACTGATGGCTATTCCATGTGCTTCACTTATATGTATCCCTGTAATATGGAAATGGCTCCTTGCATCACCATAGATAATAGTGGATCAAAATGAGAGAGAGAGATCAAAATAGATTATGGTCTTTGGTGAATGACAGAATAATTACATTCATAATATCAGGGATCCACTAGAGTATTAGACTATGTGCCAGATGCTGCTCTATACACTGGGAATCCAAAGACAAAAAATAAGTGTTTCCTGCCTCAGAGGACCTAATATTTTACTTGGGGGGTGAGAGGACTTAAGATCAGATTTATATTGAAGCCCTTATATAGAACTTACTATTGAATGCTTCTAAGAGCAAACTGCAGCTGACCAGTTCCCCTTACCTGACCTATGAATTGCCTGAAGATAACCACATGTTGCCACCCCTTTAGCCTCTAGTTATTTTGTAAAAAACAAAACAAAAAACCTCACAAAAAACAAAAGACAAAAAACTCAACACTAGTCTCAAAAAACTCTCTAAGGACTTTTGGTTGATATGCAAAACAACTTACCTCATAAAACCATGGGGTGTCCTAACCCACTTGCACCTGCAACTGGTTTGTTCCAAGAATTTTATTCCTCTCTCAGTATTCTATATGAATCTGGCACTCAGTCTGCTCCTTGGGCATCCCAGCAGCTGTTACTGTGCACTTTCTGAGTCACAACACCTTTGCCTAAATCAATGATCATAACTTTTGCTATATTGGCAGTCTTCTCTAATTCAGGTTGATAACTCTATTCCCTATTGCCTCTGTCTTTAGCAAAGCCCCAAATCAAAGGAGAAGAAGCATTGGATTTATCATTTCCAAATTTTTTAGAAATCCTTTTGCTCATCTTGCTGAGATAATATTTTAGTTCCTGTTCAATTTTCTCAGTGGGACAAAAGATCAACATTTCCTGGAAATTTTGGCACTTTGCTTTTCCAAAGAACACCGTGTGTCTGAGGCAGAGAAATAATTGAAGGGTCATATAAATGAATAGCATTTAAACTTAAGTAACTCCAAAATATGTTTTCCATAAGGCATAAGTTTTAATTATGACCATACAAGCCCAGTAGAAAAAAAAAGTCAGGAAAAATTCTCCGGCCCATTTCTAGTAGTTAAACAAATACATCCATCCATACCTTGTATAAAATAAATCTACTTAAGTAGTTGAAAAAAAATGGAGGAAAGGAAAGAAATGTTTTTCTTTCTCTCACTTTTACTCTTTCTCCTTAGGCCTCAGATAGCGACTTGGATGATGTTCTCATCTAATTAAAGCATTTAAGAATAGTTCTGGGTTTCCTAGAAGAGGCAAATAGAGTTGTTATTGCTTATACAATGAGTGCTGCACAAATAAATTAAGTAGCTTTAGATAAAATCAGTGGACATTTCTATGGCTCAAAATATTTTACTTACATATAGTCCACACTTCAATTACATAGTGCAGGAGAAGGAGGAAAGGAGGGAACCTATGTTATTACTGCAGGGTGGGAGATAAAGTTTGCAAAATTCACCAACCATCTTTTCTGCTATTCTGCTGGAGTTTCAGAGAGATCATTGAGGCAAAAGGATGTGTGTCTTTGGGCCCTACAATCTCTTTTAATTTTGATTTTCAATGATATTTGTAATTTTAGTAGAAGGTATTTATAACTGAAAAAGTTTTCCCAACCATTCATTCAGTCAGTAAGGATTTATGTACTTAATTATGTTCCCAAGTAAAATTATATTAGACCCTATATAGACTAAATAATTGTCCAACCCTCAATGAGCTTTCATTCTAAAATGGGAGACAGTTTGTATACACCTAACTTTAGCCCTAAGATAACTGTGAACAGGAGAGTTGTAAGTCATTTTACTGCCCTGAATTGCTTTGTGTGGATGAGGCTTCTATAGGACTCCCTCCTTTCCATAAGTATTATTTTCTTCCTACCTTTTCCCTTGGATCATTCTCTTCTGAAAGTTATTTCCTTTCAGATCCATCAAAGAGTGATTAATGATATGTTTCTGCATCACTATCAATTAGCTAGTTTGGATGCTGGTTTTGACCTAGATGAGCTAGAGAGAGAAATGACAAACTTCTCTAGGATCTTTGCCAAGAAAATCCCAATGGTTTGTATGGATGAGGTCCTGAATGGTGGGTGTGGTGGGCAGAGAGAAACTGGAATATTGATAAAATGATTCCCTGGAACAAGCAAGAAAAAGGCTCTGATAATCAAGAGCCATTTAGTTTCATGGTCCCATCCTCTGTGGAGGTCACCTAATCAGAAATCCAACTTATGTCAGGAGCCTAAGGCTACATTTTCCCTATAAATCTGCTTGTGCCCCATGGCTTTCCACTGCCCTCCTTTGGGTGAGTCCCCAAGGCAGAGTTCCATGTCTTTCCCCTTGCCACATATCCTAATCCCACTATGCTTCTCAATCCCACTTATCCTCCTCATAGTTGACTAATGCTAAATCCCTTTCAGGATTTAGCCTACCAACCAAGGGTATGTCCCAACCTAGTGGTATTTCCTTTACCCTGGCAAATGGCAAGTTCTAACAGGGAACTTCCCCTTGCCATTATTAATTATCCTTTTTCTATACTCTCCCAACTTTATTTCATACTGACCATTCCTGGTATCTATTGTATCTCTTCATTTGGTCTGTAACCTCTTCCCCTAAATAAACCTACTTTTTGCCAAAAAGAACAGTCATTGTGAATGCTTCACATAACTTAACCCTAACATTTGGTTCTTCTAAAGCACATGGCCTGGTGCCACATCATTTGTTCCATCAGCCACAGCAGTGTGATGAGTCAAATAGGACTAAAAATTTACTGAGCAAGAACAATTCCGGGCCCAGTGCTTTATTTACCATACCATAGATATAGTATGATACTTTTATCTGCTTTTGAAGATCCTAAGAGGGATCTGTCAGAAGATACAAGGTAAACTAAGCAAGTGAGTAGTGTCATGAAAATCTAGAGAAAAGAGAGTATCAAAGAGAATGTCAAAACTTCTCAGTCAGTGTCAAAGGCTACAGAGGTCAAAAAGGAGAAGGATTGAGAAAAGGCTGTTAGATTTGTAAATTAGGAGATCACCAGTAATGTTGAAGAGCCTCTTACTTGGAGGAGTTTGGTAACCAATTGCAGAGCATTAAAAAGAAAATGACAGGAAAGGAAGAGGAGACCCTAACTGTATATGTCTTTCTCAAGTTGTTTATCTATGGAAAAGGAGGAAAAATATATAATGAGATCTTTTAGAGATCAATGAATCAAATGAGGTTTTTTTGGTGGAAAAGCCTTCACACACACACAAAAAAAAATTCAGATGATAGAAGATACAGAGTAGAGTGCAAAGATCCCTGAACTGAGAGTAAGGAAACACGGTTTCTGTTCTCATTTCTCTTTTTAATTACACTGCGCAAATAACTTTTTACCTTAGTTGTCCCATCTGTACAGGAAAGGGATGGAATTAGAGAGTATTAGTTCTGTCTTTAGTTCTGGGAAAATTTTAGATAATATATTGAAAAGTTTGAGACTACTGTTATAAAAAGACTCCATGGAACTCAGTGGAGTGGGGGAATAAGCCTGGGGCAAACTTCCCATTGCTTCCCCAGTTGCAAGGTGGCCCAGGAATAGTGTTACAACCAATGCTCTTTTAGAGTGAGAGAAAAATCCTTTATTCACAAATTTTCATGCAAAGCAGATGTGCTCACTGGTGAGACACACCCCAAATATTAAAGCTGGAGCAAGCTTTATACTGTTAGTTCAGTTCTTTACCTCTCCCTTCAAGGTTCAGGTTGGTTGCATTTACAGTCAAGAGTTAGTTACAATTGGTTGATTAACAATCTGAATTACAATCAGATCAGATTTACAACCAGTTACAATTGGTCAGTTTTACAATCTAAATTACAATTAGGTCAGATTTACAATCAGAGTTACAACTGGTCGATTTACAATCTTCTTTATTCACCCATCCCATATGTCAAAAGGCTTGTGTCCTGTCACTGACCCATTGTCATTGGGCCAGTTTAAGCCTGAGCCCCTTTATTAGGAACTTTGTTTTTTAGCCAGATCCTTGACTCACATGGTGATTGGTTGGAAATATCTTAATGAGATACCTCATCCCTCCCTTCATCTGTGGACAATATCTGTGGAAACCTAACTTCTCATACTTCTCACACTACAGAAAAAAAAAAAAACAAAACACCCAACAACAAATAAAAAACAACCTAGAATAGTGAAAGAGCTACATGAGGACTATTTCAAAGACCTAGGAATGTTTAGAATGAAGAGAACACAAGAACTACCTTCAAATATTAGGGATGTCATGTAAAAAAAGGATTAGATTTGTAGAAACAATGAGCAAAAAAGAAAACCCAAAGTGCAATATCTGCTTTAGGATATATCTTCCCTTTCACTTGGGGTCATCAGGTAAAGAGTAGCTGAACCCTTGGATATATTTGTAGAGAAGATTCTTGCTTAGCTAAAGCTGAGACTAGACAGTCTCTGGGGTTTCTTCTGACTCAGATTGTGTGATTCTATAGTACTTTAAGCTATAAAAACACCATGAAGTTGGCATTGATGTGAACCCTAAACCAGCTTGTTCTCTGGAATTGCTAAAATGAACCTATCCTGTTCCTATTATTAATCACAATAAGTTCTTGTTAGTATATTTGGGACAACCTTGAAGTTTTTGCATTCTCAACATCTCAATACACATTTTTGTCATTCCCTGAATCCTGCCATTTTTTCCCTTTCTTCCCTCTGAGCTTTAAAAAGTTATGTCCCACTAAAAGCAAGTTGCTCAATCATTACCACTCTGCCTTGCATGATCATATTTATTTGAACTTTTTAACTATTTCATGTAAATAAATGGCAAATCTGTTATCTATGATGGGTGTCTCTGTCATGATTATTTCATGTTGTGAATTGAACCATTATACTATTTTTATAATATTCTTTTACAATTGTGCTCTCCCAATCTACTTCATAGTCCTATTTCATATGATTATATATGGTACTCCTATTTACTGTGCTTTGAGTATGTAGATGTGTATTTCATGTGAGATTCTATCACCTTGTGTGACCTTTAATTCCTTCACTTTTCTGTGCTTCACATCTGCAAAACTGGGATGTTGAAAGTAATACTAAGACCACAGGCAAACAAAGTAGGTAGTGATTTAAGTTGTAAAATATAAGAGGAACAAGACACTTTTCAATATTATTTTTAAATAAATATGATTTTCCTATTTTTCATTATTTTCATAAATGCACATTTTTAAAAATCATTTTCATATATACACATTTTTAAAGCCAGAAAATTCCCTCCATGACAAGTACACTTATTTTGTACAAGTTAAATGGGCATGTTACATTGAAGATTCATAGCCTCAGGTGGATAGAAACATGCAGGATTTTGACATTCAAACTTAGGGCATAAAAATGCCTCTTCCCAGTTCTGGTTGAACTAAATGATCTGTTAATCTACTAGGTCTAACATCCTATCATTGGTTAATTCAGTCATTCAGCAAGCATATTTTTAACTCATTCGGTCATAAAAAAATACTAGGTATGTTGGGAAAGGAGAAGCTTAAGTTTAAAGAAGTAGGAATTTCTCAGGAACTAGCAATCTAATTGGAACAATAAGGACATGACCCAAGATGACCTTCTGCCTGAAATGGTGAATGGAAAAGACAATGTGGAATTGTCTCTGAAATGAATCGCTCTGAGTTCTCTTTGCAGTGGTGATCCAACATTAGAGTATAGGCCACCAAGTTCTTGTCTGTGTGTTCTCTACAAAATGAAGATTAAAGATTAGGGGAGAGTAAAGAAGGGTTTCAATTGTGTTTGCTTTTGCAAGGAAGGGCCAGAAACTCAGGAGAACTCCCAGCTCAAAGGATGAAAAAAGGGCAAAGAAAACTTTGGACAGTATTCATTCCTTGGAGACAAATTAAAAGAAAGGGGGTCAGCCAATAAATAAGCTGGAGCTAAAAATAAAAAAAAGTTAGAACTAGCATTTTCTAGGTTGTCATTAACTTGTGTCATGAACATGGTAAGTACACTTATTTAATTTAAGCAATCCTACGTAGACATTTAGACTCTTAAGGTTTTGGGCTTCTTTTTGTACTCCCTTTTCAAAGTACCTGATAATGAAAGAGTCCAAATAGAATAAGATAAAATCTAATATGGAAAAAAAAATGAAAAGCAGTTCATTTTCACAAATAGAGGCTAGGGATTGTGTTATTAGACATGAGTTTTTGTGTAAAGGATCCAGGGGATTTAAAAGCTGCAAATTCAATATAGGTCAATAGTATGAAATAATAGCCAAAATGTTATCCTGAGTTAACATTAAGAAGCATAGTGTCTAGATCTAATATTGACTCTATTCTGCCCTGATCAGGTCATGTCTGGTTCAAATTCAGGCTCCCTCAATGTTTATATTGAGAACTTGCCAAGAACCACCATATTACCAGAAATCCCAGTCATACTGCCCACTTCCCTTCCTGTTCACCCTCTAGTCTGCTCCACCTCCACACCAGTTGCTTTGCCCCAAGAGAATGACTCCACTCTCAGGCTGTTTGGTGGGTCCTTAGAGGGAACTGCCAGTCAGGCTGCCCACTTCCCTTCTGACTCGGCTCTGGTCTGCTCCACCTCCCCACCAACTGCTTTGATACAACCAAGAATTTCCTCCCCCATTCCCAGCTCTCTTTTATCTATTGTTTTTTCCCATTAGAGTGCACATTCCTTGGGAATCTTATTTCTCTATTCCCAGCAATTATCCTTGGTGCCTGACACTTAGTAAGCTTTAACAAATGATCTGTTTATCATATGTCTATCTCTCTATCATTTATGTCTTACTATATTTATCTATTTTCTATTAATCAACAAATCATCTATCAATGAATTGATCTATTTATCTGTATGTATGCAATTATCATCTTTGGGCACAGTATCATCTCAGATTTGAAGAGGTTCTCAAATCATTTTATCCAAGTAAGACGAACCACCTTCCCACATATCCTATGATTTGCTGTTATCTGCTCCTTAATCTCTGTGGAGTGAGAACCTACTCTCTCCTTAATACTCCATGACACTTTTGTAAAACTCCAAATCTCTCCTCACAGCAAGCCTAAATTTGTCTCTCAGCATCTTCTTTCAATCATTCCCAATTTTGTCATCAAGGGTCAAATAAAATGAGTCTCATGCTTTCCTCCCAAAAATGATTTTCCCAAATACTTTCAGTAGGTTTCAACAAATATTTATTAACGAATATGTTCTTATTATGTGCCTATTATGTTCTGGACAGTTAGGTATTGAGGGAGCAAAAAGAAAATCACAACTTTCTTTATCCCTCCCTACACCAAGGAATTTAATTCTACTGGAAGAAATAGCAAATGCCTACAAATATAATCATTTAAAAAGTGAAGTAAATATAGAATAAATTTTTTCATATTATTAAAAATTATTTTGTTTTTCCAAACACATGCAAAGATAGTTTTCAACATTCACTTTTGCAAAACCTTGTATTCCAAATTTTTATTCCTCCCTACCCTTCTTCCCCTGCCTCAAGATAACAAGCAATCCAGTGTATGTTAAACACAATTCAGAATAATTTTGAAGGAATCTAGAAAAGCATTTTATAGAAGGTGACACTTGAGTTGAACCTTGAATGGGGATAGGGATACCACTACTCTAGGACAGCCTTGCTGAAGCAAAATGAGATGAGTGCTATATACAGTTATTAGAGGTGGTCCTGACTAAAGTGGCTTAGTTTGGATCCAATGTTGGAATGAAATGAGCCATTCATAGATCATTCGATAGTTAATAACAGGAGGTTTGATCAGCAAAAGTATTAAAAGAATAACAAAGATATTTCAGTATTTAGCTTGAGTAGTCTTGACCCTTTGTCTCTAAATGGAAAAACAAAACAAAACAAAAACAATAACTAACAAACAAAAACAACTATATGATCAATAGAGCAGAGTGTGGTAACTTGCATGGTTTGGGGATATCCATCAAGTCTAACTCCACTTAAGTGGGTCTTTATTTGCTCTTAGAGACTAGGAAACCAGGACTATTCTGTCAGAGATTATCAGGAAGCTTCATCAATGGAGGTATAGCTTGAGTCTTAGGCCTCTGGACTAATTAAAATATAGAAATAGCTTTGTTACCATAGGGGAAGAAAAAGTTATCCTAGTTTGTGTGAAATTGGAATGTGGAATGTAAGGTAGGAGAACAGTGTAATTAGCCTAGTAAGAAAGGTCGAAGCCAAGTTGTAAAGGGTTTTAAGTGCCAAATAAAGGAGTTTATATCTTAATGTAGAAGCAAGAAACCCATTGCTACTTCTAAAGCAGGGGATTGATAAAGTCAGACCTATACTTTGGGATTTTCTGTTTGCCAGCTATATGGTGATTGGTTGAAGAGGGGAGAGATTAGATTCTGGGAAAATATTTGGGAGGCTATTGCAAAAACTGACATTTATATACTCTCCAAAGTTTGCAAAGTTCTTTGTTCAGATTATCTCATTTGATCCCCAGAAAAATCCTGTGATTTTAAAATGAGAATAACAGCTATTATTCACATTTCAGAGATGAGAAGACTGAGGTTCATGTGAGGTTCACAATCAAATAAGTATCTGAGACAGGATTGTGGCTCAGGACCTCCTAACTGTCTATGATAGCACATGCAGCATCTCTCAGATCTAAATAATATTCTGTTAACAAAATAAAGACTTAACAATTGATGGGCTGTGGGGGAATGGGTAGTAAAAAGTGAATAGTTGAGGGTGACTCTGAAGCCCTAGGGACCTTAAGATCCTAAAAGACTATCAGCATCTTTGAAATTAGGAAACACAGCTTTAGAGAAAAGAAAAAGTTCTGTTTTACACATTTTGCTTTTGAAGCACCTATCCAAGTGAAGATGTCCCACAGGCAGTTGGAGATGCAAGACTGGAATTAAACAAAAGAATAATAGTTGATTAAGTAGATTTGGAAATCATCTATATAGAGGTAATGATGAAAGCCATTAGAGCCAATGAGATCTCTGAGAGAGAATGTTGACAGAAGAGAAAGGGACTCAGGATGGACCCCTCAAGATACCCACACATAAAGAGCAGAACACTAATGATGATCTTCCAAAAGATACTGAAGAAGAGCAGTCAGAGAAGAAGAACAAGAAAAGAACAGTGTTATGAAAGTGAAGAGAGAAGTGAATACTCGGGAAAAGGAAGTAATCAACTATTTCAAATGATATAGAGAGGTTAAAAAGGATGAAGACTGAGAAAAGGTCATTGGATTTAGCAATGAAATACACGGCAATAACAAGACTATATGATGATCAATTCTGATGGACATGGCTTTCTCTAACAATGAGATGATTCAATCTAGTTCCAGTTGTTCAGTAATGAAGAGAGTTATCTACACATAGAGTGAAGACTATAGGAAATGAGTGTGGACCACAACATAGCATTTTCACTCTTTCTGTTACTGTTTGCTTACATTTTTGTTTTCCTTCTCAGGTTTTTTTTCTTTCTAGATCTGATTTTTCTTGTCCAGCAAAATAACTGTATACATATATTGGATTTAACATATATTTTAACATATTTAACATGTATTAGACTACCTGCCATCTAGGGGAGGAGGTGGGGGGAAGATCAGGAAAATTTGAAACTGAAGGTTTTGCAAGGATCAATGTTGAAAAATTATCCATGCATATGTTTTTTCAATAAAAAGCTATGATATTAAAGAATTTTAAAAAGATTTAGCAATGAAGAAATAGCTTTTGAGCTTGAGAGACATGTGTCTGTCAAATGAGGGGATTAAGAATCATTTTGCTAAATGTTGCAAAGTGAGTGAGAGGTGAGTAGTTTTAGGTCTTTCAATTTGCTTTCTAAG
Source organism: Sminthopsis crassicaudata (assembly GCF_048593235.1). Taxonomy (NCBI): domain Eukaryota; kingdom Metazoa; phylum Chordata; class Mammalia; order Dasyuromorphia; family Dasyuridae; genus Sminthopsis; species Sminthopsis crassicaudata. The sequence continues at coordinate 178,295,258 of NC_133620.1, forward strand.
GAGTATGATATGAGATAGGGACTATGGCATAGGGGATAATGTCTTAGACCTTTTGGGTACATACTCAGTTCTGGATAAGAAGCCCATTATGGCTCGGGCATGAGCTTGCTCAGTTTGCTTACTGTAGAGCCCATTGTGTCCCTTACCATGTGGGTGGAGTAGCCTTCTTTGATTGAATGCCTTAGTATCTAAAAATGGCAAAATGGAGTAATGACTCTTTCATCCTTTTTTTTTTTTTTTCTTGCTATAAGCTCATAAACTAAACCAGAATTTTCCATCTCCTTTTATTAGTTAGTAAGCATTATGTGATGACCAACCCTGCTGGACTTGCCTTTTTTCAACAATATTGAATCACCATTCAAGGTAATTCCAATAGACTTGGGATGGAAATGTCATCTGTATGCACAGAGAGAACTATGGAGACTGAATGTGGAGCCAAGGATAGTATTTCCATCTTTTTGTTGTTGTATTTGTTTGCTTATTTTTTCTTGATTTTTCCCTTTTGATCTAATTTTTCTTTCACAAATATAGAAATATGTTTAGAAGAATTATACATATTTAACTTAAAATAAAAAATAAAAAGATGATGGAACTAGAGAGTATATGGTGTCACCATTTTAAAAGATGGAAACAAACAATCAAAGGAGGTTACCCCACTCACATGGAAAGCAACACAGTGGGCAACGCCGTGCTAAGCAAAATAAGCATGTTCAAGCCCGAGCTACATAATCAAAAATCTGCTCTTTCACTCTTGATTAGTAGTAGAACAGAAAAAAACAAAACAAAACTGTACATTCACCAAAATCCATGTGATTTCATATAGGAACTATGCTCTCATTGGTCAATCCTAATCTATTACATTAATACACGTGTTGAATCAGAATGTTGCATTATAGTAAGTGTCTTACCACTGCACTCTAGCAATATCCTGTATCTAAATATATAGCATTTTAAAGTTGATCCTCACAACAACCTTATGACATAGATGGCATTATCCCCATTTTACAAATGAGAAAACTGAAGTCAAGACTGGCTAAGTGACTTGCCCAGCTACTGTCTGAGGCAGGATTCAGACAAGGGTTCCTGATTCCAAATCAAATACTTTATCTACTGTCATCTAGATGATTGACTTGAGTTTCACAATTATGATATACATACAAAAAGTCAGAGTGGTTCTAGGTAACTGTCATCTGACATCAATAAAAGCACGCCCAGGCAACAAACGTTTATTTATCAGAGGTATATGCCAATACAATTAAAAATTGACTTTAGACCCTCTCCTTTTCAAAAGGTCTTATCATACAGAGAAAAAAGAAGTAAAGGCAACACAAACACCTTTATAAATCAGAATTTTAAGAGCAAGGTTGCACAAAGGCTGAGCAGAGAAAGGAGTAGCTAAGCAATCATGTTGTAAAGTTAAAGAATAAATGAATGAATTCATTTGCTTTTAACAATGCTTTTTTCCAGTTTTCAAGATTTAGTTATTTCCCCCCTCTAAAGTTTATATTAAAAGTTAGTTTGATATCTTCTTGATGCTTTCCATTTGCAAATCCATTAAAGTCCTTTCTGAGGCTCCTAACTAACTAATTTGCATAGCTTCTCTTTTCCCATTTGGCTTTTATTGTTCAGTTCTGCCTGGTAATGATAATAATGAGCAATCATAAATCAAGATGAATAGGGCAGACACACAGAAACATTACATCAAAAACAACCCAACAATATAATTGGGGAGGATCCAAAAAAAGGATTCAGTAAATAGAAGCCAGCATGTTCCCTGAAATCTGAAGTCCAGCTGCAAACCACTCCCCATTTATAAAACATAGGAGTCTTTTTCATCATCTCTGTAGGACATTTACGATGAAATGATAAAGGTTTAGATGGTTCTAAATCACAGTATAATGTGATAATTACATTTTTATTTCCTGAAGTTATGAAGACTGTTAGAAGAGTGAGATAGTATCATTATGGTGCGATCATCCAAAGATGCTGTCACCCAAGGTACATTTTGGGGCTGTGATTGATAGACTATGTCAGACATTTGGCAAACTAAAGTCCTTAATATAGTAGCAGTACCATACACCCAGCAGGCTGTTCAGTAAACATGAATTGAGGATAATGATTATTATCATCAGCAGCTGCAATTCAGGCTATTTTCTAAGGAAAGGAAAAAATTCTCCTTTGGTTACTGTCTCCCAGAGTACTATCAAGCAATAAATGACCTTACCTCTTCCAAAAACTTTGTCTTTTGAGCCCACAAAATAAGATTTGGGTGGGGTGGGAGGGGAGACAGTGAGAGTGTTGGGGTATTGATAAAATTGAAAGATACCAGATTTATTAATATGCTCTGTTGTTTACCAGTATAAGGCTTCTGCAGGAAGATGCAAGAAAATGCCAGCAAAGCCATCCTACCAGGCTTCTAAGTGATTCAAGAAGATTTAAATTTGGCTTTAAGCCTGGCTACACTAACCAAATTCTCCCAAATTAAAATAGGCAGGCAAGACACTTAAGGATTCTGTATCAATGAATGAATCTGATCAACAAGTGTGCATTGATCATCTCTGTGGCAAGCATCACTGCCAGGTGTTAGAGTTGTATCAACAAAAAATAAATACTTCCTTGCTTACAGAAAAAAGAGCATTAGGAAGGTTCTATTGGAGAAATGATATATGTAACACAAAATATATGTGAGTAATTATATAGTAATTCAGGGGGACAATAGCAACCTGGAAAGATATGATGTAGGAGATGGCACTTGATGGGCACTAGGAATCTTAAGAAGTAATAGTGAGGAAGAGGTCCATTTCAGATATGGGAAAATAATAGTTAGCATTATAGAATATATATATATATATATATATATATATATATATATATATAACTTTAAGATTAGTTAAGTGCTTTGCAAATATTATCTCATTTAATTCTCATAACAATCCTGAAAGGTAGGTACTATCATTATCCCCATTTACAGATGAGGAAACTGAGGCTAAATGACTTGCTCAAGTTCACACAAGGTAGTATCTAAGGAAAGACTTGATTTCAGGTCTTCCTAACTTCAAGACCATCTTTCTATACATTTCTATACATATCTTGATATGTCAAAATAAGATTAAAAAGTGAATAAAATAAATGAGCTCATGATAACATACTAAACAAACCCCAAAATATTTTGTATGTAATACATAAAGTGTAATGCTGGAGAAACTGAGGCAAGATAGAAATTAGAGAATATTAATAATTTATTAAATGGGAGAGGTTTACTGGGGCCAAATGGATCCATGGTTTGGTCCCAGGGCTGAATGAGACTATGGTCTCCAAGAATCCAGCCAACAATGAGAGTTTTCAATGACCTATATACACATGGCTCAGACTCAGGTTGAGGCAGGGGCGGAGTCAGGGTGCTGAGAGTGAGAATGGGATTCTGAAAGGGTGGGGTGAGCCACTGGAGATGGGGATGACATAATGTGGGGAGGCACCCCGGAGATGGGGAGAGACATCTTGATAAGACAATATCTGACATTCTGGTAGCTTGGGATGGGGAGAGGCATTCTGATATTCTAAAACATAAGATCTTTTATCCTTATTAAATATTCTGATAAAGAGGGAGGGGAGGTTTTGCAGAACTGAGCTTTGAGCTGATAATTATAAACTGAAGCAGAGAAACTGAGTTAGGACTGGGTTAGGATAATTATGGAAACAGAACTGTAGCATAACAAAAGAAGGTGAATTAAATTGAAGTGTCTTAAATGAGCAAGCAGAATTTGTTGAGGAAAGAAAATTTATTTTTGAGATATTTGAGAAAGTGAGAGCATGGCTTCTTTTATCTATCCACAATTCCAGTGCTTTTCATTCTTTGATTTATCATGGTTGAAAGGAAAAGTCTTTAAATGCTAGAGTGGTTCTGGAATAAGAGTCATCCAGATGTTCCCAAGGTGACTCCTCAGAGATTTTTGTTTTATTTTCAGTAACAAGTTTATTATCAAAAGGACTTTCTTGATGTATGATAATAAAGTCCCATAGGATAATTTAAATTTGACTGAAACTTTCATCAGGGACATATCATTCTTTTGTCTATTGTAAGGAAATCAAGTTCATAGCATCATAAACTAAGCTTGAAGGAAACTGAAAGGTTAGTTAGTCTAACCCTTCATTATTCATGTGAGGAAAAAAAAAAACTAAGAGCATTTACATGTCTGTCTTATCTAAGATCACATAGGTGACAGAAGGAAGATTTGAATCCAACTCCTCTGATTCCAGAACTAGTTTTCTTTCAACTATACTATGTCTGTCAAAAACAGATTTTTTTCCCCCCTGAAAAATGTTTACTTTGGGCAGCTTGGTGGTGCAATGGCTAGAGCACCAGTCCTGAAGTCAGGAGGACCCGAGTTCAAATCTGATCTCAGACACTTAACACTTCCTAGTTGTGTGATCCTGGGCAAGTCATTTAACCCCACTTGTCTCAGCAAAAAAAAAAAAAGAAAGAAAGAAAGAAAGAAAGAAAGAAAGAAAGAAAGAAAGAAAGAAAGAAAGAAAGAAAGAAAGAAAGAAAGAAAGAAAGAAAGAAAGAAAGAAAGAAAGAAAGAAAGAAAGAAAGAAAGAAAGAAAGAAAGAAAGAAAGAAAGAAAGAAAGAAAGAAAGAAAGAAAGAAAGAAAGAAAGAAAGAAAGAAAGAAAGAAAGAAAGAAAGAAAGAAAGAAAGAAAGAAAGGAAAGAAAGAAAGGAAGAAAGAAAGGAAAGAAAGAAAGGAAGAAAGGAAGAAAGAAAGAAAGAAGAAAAGTGTTTACTCTGACCCTTCTGAAGGAAAGACAAATTTCCCTCACCACTCATTGTTTACTGGATCTATTTTCTAAAACTCTCTAATCCATCGCTGAATTCTCCATGGGAAACTCTTCAATTCCATCTGTCAACAACACTCAAGCATTTGTTAAAGGTGAGGTATTAAAAGTTAAGGATACAAAAGCAAATGTGAATAAGAGATCCTGTCCTGAAGGAGTTTACATTCTACTTGGAAACAACTTGAACACAGTTAAGTAAATACAAAAATATGTCTATGGTAATAACAATAACTAGTATTTATATAGCATTTTAGGGATTTCAAAGCACTTTATATAACTTATCTAACTTAATCTTGGAAACAACCCTCTAAGGAAGATGTTGTAGTGGTGATGATGATGATAATGATGATGATGATAATGATTGATGGGAACTCTACACCAGCATATGGGATAGACCAGTTTATTCTCAAGAACTGTTAAAACGAACCCATCCTGTTCCTGTTAATCATGTAATTGGACAGTTTTTCCAGATTGTCCAGTTTGCACAGAATGATATGAAGCCAAGATCTATTGTTAACCCATCCATCTTGTCTCTAAGTTTTCACTTCCTAGATCCTGCCCCCCTCCCCAAGACCTTAAAAGTCACGTCCCCTCAAAAGCAAGTTACTCATTTAGCATAACTGCCTTACCTCATGGTGCTTGTTTGAGCCCCATGTGCTATTCACATAATAAAATAGCAAATCTCTGTAATCTGTGATAGATAACTCTGTGTTGTGATTAAAATCTTTATTATGCTATTTTATAATATTCTTTTACAATTATGCTCCCCTAAAATCTACTTTATATTTATGCCCATATATTACTTTAATTATTATTATTATTCCCATTTTACAGAAGAGAAAGCTGAGGCTGATAGAATTTAATAACTTGTCCAAGATCTAAAGCTAATAGGTATCTGAGGGAAAATTTGAATTCAAATTCAAAAAATTAGTAACTCTCTCTTCAAATATAAAATTCTACTATACCACCTAGCTACCTATGTAAAAGCAAAGTATTTTCATATAAAAATATTCCATGTAAAAATAAAGCTTTCTGATCATACTCTTACCACTTAGATTTTTCTCTTCATCTCAGAGAACAGATGTTTATTTATCTTGCTGTTTACCTATCAAAAATCAAGACATAGTGTCTATAGCCCATAGCCCAAAGAAGGAATTTGCTAAGTATGCTACCATGTTTTTTTTTTAAATCACAAATTCTCATTTTCTTTCAGTTCATCTTCTTAATTCATATTAAATCTCCTTCCCCTCATTTTCTCATTAAAATGTACCTTGTCCTCTGTCTCGCTCTAGTTTAACAATAAGGAAATAAAAATCAACCATCTCTTCTCCACTACAAATTAAATAAATAAATAAATAAACCATGCACTGTGTCTTTTTCTTTAGGGCTGATCTCTGTATTTTCTCTTCACTGACATTTGAAAGTGACAGAGTCTGGTTTATATGGCAGGTATATTGGTCAGCTCACAAACCTGAGATCATATTTGTCTTCATTGCCCTTCAGACAGTCAAATCCCAGACCTGATTCCCTGCTCATATATTGCTAACAGATTGGCCTCATGAATTTGCATTGAAAGCCAACAAAATCATTAATTTAAAATCTTCAGGCTTATTTAAATAAAATCTTCCCTAATGTCCCACAGGACTTTTTAGAACCTTTTAGTATTCCTTTCTTATTCCTCACCACCCATCTCCGCAAATGCTAAATATTTGTTCTACAGATTACTTAATCAAAAATGCACATAATAATATGGACCAGATTTTTAATCTCATCTTTCCTCTGTAGAATTTTTTATCTTTGAATTTAGTGAACACATTAACTACATATCATGATGATTAATAAGAAAAAAGCCCAAGAGTTCCCAATGTTAAATTAATCTAGGTTTCCTCTTTAAATGTACCTCATTTTGAATCACAGGTCAGTTTCTCTTGCAATTTTACTCCCATTTCAGTTTTTACTTCATTGAATATCATGTGAAGCCAAGAAAGCTTGAATTAATTTTCAGAAATTCATGAGACACAATGGTAAATATTTTTTAAATGAAGACGTGGTGTGCTAATTGCTGGATACTTTTTTATTAATTAATATTGACTTTAATGATTTTTAAAATTTTGGATTCACTTATATTCTTTTGTCTAACATTCTAAATTTAGTATATAAAAATTTATTTTTTAGCATTTATTTTAATATTTTCCTGGAAATATAACACCTAGTAAGGGATAAACATCAAAAAACCTTCCTCTTTTCCTGGGTGCCACAGATTTCAATTTTTAGATTTTCACAAAATCATAGATTCTCATATTTGGAGGGACTTCAGGGTCCAAGCTTTATTTGAGTGAAAATTTCCTTTATGATATTTTCATTGAATAAGGTACTTATTTCCAAAATGTTTTATTTGACTTCTTTTTTAAAAACTGGTCTCCTTATCTTGTCCAGGCTGGAAATTCAACAAGACAACATAGTCCCAATCTCAATACAAATTGTTATTGAAGTTTTAACCTGCTCTATTTTTTCAGCCTAGGTTGGTTCACCCAATCTTAGGCCACTGGTGACTCCCTACTCTTGGGGACTCATCATATTTGTGCCAGACTTAATGATACCTAGATTTTAGCAAAGAATTCTTAAGCTTAAACAATTCACCAGATTCAATCTCCCCAGCAGGAGAGATACCTAGGACACCTGGTATGTTTGGTATGTTTGATCTTTAACAAGTTTCTTGCCAAATTCCCCTCTAGTGCTTCTGTGATGTAGATAAAGTATTTTTTATAAGATAAAGACAGGAACTATTATAAGACAAATGGAATGAATGTTTGGGGAATTTCTGAGGACTATTATGGTTCTGCAGTCACTTAAGGAGATTTTCTGCCTTAAATGAGTTCTCTAGTGACCCTCTATTAGCTATGTATCAACTTAATTGGTGCAGATGGATAAAGAGTTATAGTGCTGATCCTCCAAAGTATTTATACTCCATACTATTATTGGTAACGTATAAAGCCTCCAAAGACATTCTCTTCCCTTGGACCTCAGAACTGCAAAAACCCAGATTAAAAGACATAAATATCTTAGCAAAGAATATATTTCTTCAAATTTTATAACCCAACAATTTCCTATAGGCCAGAGGTTGAATTAAATTTGGACCTTGAATGATGATAAGATTTGCCTCAATGGTAGAAGGGAAAGGATATCTATTTGGTGAAAATGACCTAAACAAGGTTAAGGTGACACATAGGTGTCATGCTTAGGTGATAATGCCCATCCTTGCTAGAACATAGAATATATATCAGGCTCTAGTTGTAGAAGAGGGAAGAGGCTTGAAGGAAAGGGACCTACTTTGAAGGTAATCTCCATAAAAGTTGATGATGACTTGAGACTGGGGTGGTAGGATTAGGGATGGAAGCATCTTTCCCCTTCAATACATCCTGTATACACTGCTAGACTAATCTTCATAAAACTCAGCTTTAAACATATCACTTTCCTATTTGAAAACATTCAAGATTATCCTTTGATTATTCAGCACATTTCAGAATCTTTAACCTGGCATTCAAGATCTCCAGAAACTATTCTCTATGAAACTTGATGATAACTTGAGACTGGAGTGGTAGCATTGAGATGGAAAGAAAGACAAAGGTGCTGGGGAGGGAGGAAGGTTAGAGGGAGGAAAAAAATACTTGGAACACAAAATTTTACAGAAACGAATATTGATGGGAACTGAGTGTGGATCACAAGATAGCATTTTCACTTTTTGTTTTTGTTTGCTTGCATTTTATTTTCTTCCTCATTTTTTTCCTTTTTGATCTGATTTTTTTTGTGAAGCAAGATAATTACATAAATATATATGCATATATTAGATTTAGCATATATTTTTACCATGTTTAAAATATATTGGATTACTTGACATTTAGGGAAGGGGGTGGGAGAAGGAAGGGAAAATTGGAACACAAGGTTTTGCAAGAGTCAATGTTGAAAAATTATACATACATATGTTTTGAAAATAAAAAGCTTTAATTAAAAAAATCAGATGGCAAAATCATCTCAACAAGAAAAAAAGGAAATAAAGTTTGTAATTGCCTCTCTTAAAAAAGTGAATGTGGAAAACTACTTTGACATATATTTAGAAAAATAAAATACTAATGAGAAAAAAGGGTCAAAAAAAAGAAAGACAAACATTGAATTGTGTATATGGCCATTAGTCACTTACTCTTCTGCTGCTGTGTTGCATCTTTCCAACATTTCTCCTAAATGTAGCCAACACTATTCATAATTCCTCTACCCCCAAAATATTTCCTCTCTGCTTCTTCTCTCTTTAATAGCTACTAGTTTTTCAAAAGCCTGTATCTTCTAGTTCTAAAGACCTCTGATATATGTTAGAGTGCCTTTGATTTCTGGACTTCAAAGCTTTTAATGATTGGGAGGCAGGATTGACCAGTATTTTGATGCTCTCTATGATTACACATCTTCTTCCTAGAGAAATACTTAAAAGATTAAAAGCCAGATTCCTAACTTTAAGGTGCTGTTACATCCTTGGCTGTAAAAAAACTATCCAATAATTAGATTAAAACAGAAATAAATTAAGAATATTAATTATGTAGGTTAGCATGTCCCAAGAGTAGGTCACGTATTCCTCCCTAATCCTTTTCCTCTTTCTTCTTTCTTTTTGACAGAAATAGATTTTCTATTGAAGGTGAGAATTCCTGACTTAGTCTCTCTGCTGTTCTAATTGATACTCAAATTCATGGTTTAGTTCACATCTTCAAGCCTTTCCCTAAAGTTTGGCCTTTTAAAGAGTCACATAGAAACTTATACAGGAAAGATTTAGTTCTTTATACACGGTCTGATATATTTTTGCAATATCTTTAGAGAACTATTCTTGGAATCTCTTTAGAGAACCAGTATACATATTCTGCTGAGCAATTGAAATCTGAGAGAGACAAACTATGCTTTAGATACACTAGCACCTCAGGAAAGCTAGTTTATTCATTTGTTCCTCCCTGTAGGAAAGGAGATGTTCTCAGAAGGGTCATATGACCCTAAGAAAGATTATAGCCTTTGGAGAAACAAGAGATGGTCTCAAGAGAAAGACCTATATGCTGTATCATTTGCATAGTTCTGAGTTAAAATAATAATAATAACTGGGAGTTATATTACACTTCTAAGTTAGAAAAGTGTTTAATATATTATTTAAATTGAACTTGACCACAAAATTGAATAATTTTCTAAAATAAAGGTATTATTAGTCTTATTTTAATGTAGGCTGAAGGGCCAGATTGATATATAGACCTCATAGTCTCTTTGAAGGACACCTCTCTGGAGATAATATGGAAACTTTGCTTCATGGTATAACTTAGGAAAATTAAATCCATGCACTTTTTAAATGAAAATTTTCTTGTTTTTTTTTTATTCTTACAAGCATTTATTAATTGTCTCTCCAATTTACCTCTCCCATAGAACAATAAAAAAACTAAATCCTTATAATAAATATGCATAGTTCAGCAAAACAAATTCCCACATTGATCATGTTCAAAAATGTATATCACATTCTGTATTTTAAGTATGTGTGAGATGTAAAAAGATCCTTACCCAAAATGACTACTCATATCACTCAAAGTAAAAAGCAGAAAGATTGTTTATTAATCCTCATGAGGATGAGGATGAGGATTAATAACCACGAGATAAGGGAAAGAGAAAGCTCATTGTTGGAGGGCTAAAAAAGTAGTAAAGACACACAGCTTCCAAAATGTTTGTGGCAGCTCTTTTTGTAGGGGCTAGAAACTGGAAAATGAATGGATGTCCATCAATTGGAGAATGGTTGGGTAAATTGTGATATATGAATGTTATGGAATATTATTGTTCTGTAAGAAACGACCAACAGGAGGAATACAGAGAGGCTTGGAGAGACTTAAATCAACTGATGCTGAGTGAAATGAGCAGAACCAGGAGATCATTATATACTTCAACAACAATACTATATGAGAATGTATTCTGATGGAAGTGGATATCTTCAACATAGAGAAGATTTAATCCAATTCCAATTGATCAATAGTGGACAGAATCAGCTACATCCAGAAAAAGAACACTGGGAAATGAGTGTAAACTGTTAGCATTTTTGTTTGTTTGTTTTTCTCCCCAGGTTATTTTTATCTTCTGAATCCAATTCTTCCTTTGCAACAACAACAATAACAACAATAAAAAATTCGGTTCTGCACATATATATTGTACCTAGGATATACTATAACATATTTAATATGAATGGGAATGCCTGCCATCTAGGGGAGGGGATGGAGGGAAGGAGGGGAAAATTCAGAACAGAAGGGAGTACAAGGGATAATGTTGTAAAAAATTACCTATGCATATGTACTGTCAAAAATGTTATAATTATAAAATTAATAAAATTTTTTTTAAAAGATACAAAGCTTTTATACAAGAGATTACATCACAAGTAAGAGAGCATTGAGAAGGGGGGAGGTATCTAATTGGTTGTTGCTATCCAGAGAGATTGGGATGGAAGGTTTCTGTTTCCCCCAAAACACCTGATTTCTAGGAAACAGAAAATCAGGCCTTCTGGCTTTAGATAATCAAGTAGACAATGGTCAAGCTAATAGACTAAATATCAATAAATGTCAAATACTGATAAATGTCATCAGCTCAGGTTAAGTAAATATGTTTATAGCTGGCCAAGGCTCAAGTAAATATGGGCCTGCACATATTATACAGGTCATAGGGGAAACACAGAAATAATGAAAATAAAATACAGAAAAAGAATTCACACATTCCTATAAGTTCTTCACCTTGTCTCTCTATTCCACACAAGTCTATCACCTATCTGGTAGGAAGCATAAACACATGCCTTCTTTAGTCTTCTGGCATTGGGGCTCATCGTTGCATTAATCAGAACTCTAAAAGTTTCAAAGTTGCTTTTATAATGTTACCATTATATAAGTTGTCCTCCTAGTTCTATTTAGTCCACTCTTATCAGTTCTTATAAGTCTTCCCAATAATGGAATAACTGGATCAGAGTGCATACGTATTTAGCAAGTATTTTTTTAAATGAATAGTTCTAAATTGCCTTCCAGGTGAACTAAACCAATACACAGCTCTAGTAATACATTATTGGATCTATTTTTTCCTTAGCCCTTCCACTATTTATTTTTCTGTTTTGCTATCTTTTTCCATTTGATGAAAATTAGAGTTATTTTCATTTGGATAGAGATTTGGAGTATTTTCCAAGTGATTGTTTTATTTCTTCCCTTAAAAATTGCCTCAATTGATCAGAGAAATGCAAATTAAGACCACTCTGAGATACCACTACACACCTGTCAGATTGGCTAAGATGACAGGAACAAATAATGACAAATGTTGGAGGGGATGTGGGGAAATTGGGACACTAATACATTGCTGGTGGAGTTGTGAAAGAATCCAGCCATTCTGGAGAGCAATCTGGAATTATGCCCAAAAAGTTATCAAACTGTGCATACCCTTTGACCCAGCAGCGCTACTACTGGGATTATATCCCAAAGAAATACTAAAGAACGGAAAGAGACATATATGTGCCAAAATGTTTGTGGCAGCTCTTTTTGTTGTAGCTAGAAACTGGAAGATGAATGGATGTCCATCAGTTGGAGAATGGTTGGGTAAATTGTGGTATATGAAGGTTATGGAATATTATTGCTCGGTAAGAAATGACCAGCAGGAGGAATATAGAGAGGCCTGGAGAGACTTAAATCAACTGATGCTGAGTGAAATGAGCAGAACCAGAAGATCACTGTATACTTCAACAACAATACTGTATGAGGATGTATTCTGATGGAAGTGGAAATCTTCAACATAAAGAAGATCCAACTCACTTCCAGTTGATCAATGATGGACAGAGGTAGCTACACCCAGAGAAGAAACACTGGGAGGGGAATGAAAATTGTTAGCACTAATATCTGTCTGCCCAGGTTGCATGTACCTTCGGATTCTAATGTTTATTGTACAACAAGAAAATGATATTAGCACACATGTATTGTACCTAGATTATATTGTAACACATGTAAAATGTATGGTATTGCCTGTCGTCGGGGGGAGGGAATAGAGGGAGGGGGGGTAATTTGGAAAAATGAATACAAGGGATAATATTATAAAATATATATATATATATAAGGCAGAAAAAAAAACTGCCTCATTGTGTTCTTTGACCATTTATCAATTTTGGAAATTTATTTATCATTTTGGAAATGGCTCTCGGTCTTATAAATAAAGTTCCTCATATAGTCTGAATATGAGAACTTTAGTTTAGCATATATAATTTAAAGAGATGAAAGTATCCAAGGGATAGAATGGCTAATATGTGTAGGTAGGAGTGATGTTGGATAGCTGGATAGGATAAGAAAGAATGATAGCTATGTCCTAAACTCTGGCATTTGTAGACAACCAAAAAGAATTAGGTATGGTGAAGAAGTTAGAGATTTTAGTGTGTCAGGGCCTGGCCAGCAAAACTCTGTATCCTGCCAGGCAAAGAGTAAAGAAGAGGTAATTAAAGCACAACTCACTTCACATTCCATGTTGCATTATCAATGCATGAATTAAATAAACTGCCTATGTCGCTCTCCTATACTGTATGGGGATTTTAATGGTAGAATGGACATATATACTCACTTTTGGATTTGTGAAGGTGGCAATTTTAGAGAAAAATTTGTAACTAAATCAAGTATTTGCTTCATTAAATAATTTTGCTTTGAATTTATGTATCTTTTAGTTTGGTTTTGTGAAAGTCATTATAAATAGGAAACTCAGATGTATGGATCTGAATCAATAATTGCGTCTAAAAGAGCCATGAGCATCAATAAGTCCAAGTCACATTAAGGAGACCTCTGCTTTATAGGGAAGAAACTAAGACTCGGAATGATTAATTGACTTGGTCACTCAATTATTAAATGTCAGAAATGGGATTTGGGTCTGGTTTTAACCATCTTTAAATTCAGTACTCTATTCCGTTTATTACACTATCATGGAGTAGGAATCTAGACTTATATCTTAAATAGTGCTATGAGTCATATAGTAAGATCTTCCAAAAAGGAGAGTTGCAAGATTTGCTAATAACACTGATTTTTTTTCCTGCATTGAGGTATTCCTTAACCTCCATTACTGTGGTAGACTTTATTAATCCCCTTTAGATTTTCCTCCCATCTTTCTTATTGCTCTTTTGTCATCTTTGCTAGTTTATCATTTCTATCAGAGACATCAAACACTCAGCCCTCCATGGAATTGCAGGCTGTACTACTTCACATCCTGAACCAGATAAACCAGATAAAAATGTAATTGGGGAATATTTAACAAAATAAATAAAATTACATTAGAAAAAAATTGATAATGTAATCTATAACAAGATAAAAAGTAATTGTGTGAGTCATTATTTCTTTCCTGCTTTAGGAGATATTTCATTTGCATTTTCATTGATTTGCAGATATTTAAATATTTAAGCTCTATGTGGGTTTTTTTCTGCTTTTTAGAAAGAATTAGTAAATATAATCTCATATATATGTAGACCTTTAAGGTCTGCAAAGCACCTTACACATATATTATCTCACCTAATCCTCGTTATAATCTCATGAGTTTTGTCTTATTATTATCCCTCTTTTGAAGATGAGGAAAATGATATTCAAAGAAATTCCATTATTTGCCTGGGATCATATCAGTAGTAAGGATCTGAGGCAGAATTCAAGCCCAGGTTTTCCTAGCTCCATACCTGGGACTCTTTTGACCACATAGTATGTTTTCACAGACTTCTGACTTCACTTTCTATCTTTATTTGATTATTTAGTGCAAGTCAGAGTAAAGGAATATTACCTGTCACTTGCTGCTTTTCATTTCCTTTCATAATCTAGCAGTTACTATTTTTATCTCAGATCCTACACATTTTTAACAAGGGCATGACCATCCTTGGACTTTTTGTCACAGATTTCACCTTCATCTCCTACAAATGCATTCCAAAAGCTTCCTTCCCTGATTTGTATGCTGCTGCCATCACCAGAATGTAAGGCACATTCCAGACATCATTTCTATCGTTCAGTCTTTTGTTCTTCCAAGAAAATAAAACCCATTATTGTAGTATCAAGTACTTTCATTTTTATTCAGTATAATTAAGTATTCAGTTACCTAAAAAATATGCTTGGAGTATCGGGAGAAAGTCTTTAAGCCACTCAACATTTAATACATTATACTGAATTATGACAATGACATGGAAGCCATGCTAACTAATAAGCATTTTAGCCACAAGAAATGTATCAATACTTTTATTAATCAACTGATCAAACTATTAGCATTTATTAAGCACCTACTTTGTGTTAGGTACTATTGAAGCTCTGGGATATAAGAAAAGGCAAAAACCAGTCCCTGTCTTCAATGAACTCACAGTTTAATGCATGAGGCAATATGTAAACAATATTGTAGAAATAAGATATACACAGGATAAATATGCAGGAAATAGCCTTTGAAGGAGACATTAAGATTAAGGACGATTTAGAAAAGTTTTTTTTTTTTTTTGCAGAAGGTGAAATTTTAGCTGAGACTTGAAGAAAACCAGGGAAGATGGCAGGCAAAGACAAAGAGCGAAAATGTTCCAAGTATGGGAGATAACAAAGTGCTTAAGAATCAGAGGATGGAGTTCCATGTTCAAGGAACTATAAGGAAGTCAGTATCACTGGATCACAGAATATGTATAGAAGAATAAAGTGTGAGAAGGCTAGAATAGTAGGAAGGGGCAGGTTATGAAAAGCTTTAAAAGCTAGGGGATATTATCCTGGAGGGAATAACTGCAGTTTATTGAGTGATGTGTCACTGATATAGTCCTATCTATGCTTTAGGAACATCAATTTGACTACTGAGTAGAAGATAGATTGGAGAGGGAAGTGGCTTGAGGTAGGGAACCCAACCAATAGACAATTACAATAAGTCTAGTGAGGTAATAAATGCATGCACTCAGATGGTTATGGTAACATTGGATAGAAGGGACATATAAAAGGGATACTAAGCATATAAAATTGACTTGTTGATATCTTTGCATCCAGAAGGGAACAGTCACAGATGACATTTAGTAATCTCAACACTAATGGAAATTGGGATGGGAGGAAAGGATGGGGAAAGATAAGGTTAATTTTGGACATTATGAGTTTAGGATATCTATGGGACATTCAATTCAAGTTGACTGATAGGCATTTGGAGGTCAGCAGAGAGATTAAAGACTAGAAAAATAGTTTTGAGAATTATCAGCACAGAAAACTATGCTCAAAAAGTTACCAAACTGTGCATACCCTTTGATCCAGCAGTGTTACTACTGGGCTTATATCCCAAAGAGATACTAAAGAAGGGAAAGGGACCTGTATGTGCCAAAATGTTTGTGGGCAGCCCTCTTTGTAGTGGTCAGAAATGGAAAATGAATGGATGACCATCAGTTGGAGAATGCCTGAATAAATTGTGGTATATGAATGTTATGGAATATTATTGTTCGTAAGAAACGATCAGCAGAATGATTTCATAGAGGCCTAGAGATACTTACAGGAACCGATGCTGAGTGAAATGAGCAGAACCAGGAGATTATTATACACTTCAACAACAATACTATATGATGATCAATCTGGATGGACGTGGCCCTCTTCAATGAGAGGATCCAAATATGTTCCAATTGTTCAGTAATGAAGAGAACCATCTATACCCAGTGAAAGAACTATGGTAAATGAGTGTGGACCACAACATTGCATTTGCACTCCTTCTGTTATTATGCACTCGCATTTTTGTTTTCCTTCTCAGGTTTACCTTATTTCTAAATCCTATTTTTCTTGTGCAGCAAGAGAACTGTATAAATATGTATACATATATTGTATTTAACATACATTTTAACATGTTTAACATTTATGGGACTACCTGCTAACTAGGGGAGGAGGTGTAGGGAAAGGAAAAGTTGGAACAGAAGGCTTTGTAAGGGTCAGTGCTGAAAAATTACCTATGCATATGTCTTGTAAATAAAAAGCTATAATTTAAAAAAACCAACCAAATAGATAACCCTTTGGTTGATTTGATTAGAAAAAGGAAAGAAGAAAACCAAATTATCAGTATCAAAGATAAAAGGGTGAATTTACCACCAATGAAGAACAAAGTAAAGCAATAGTTAAGAATTATCTTGCCCAATTGTGTGACAACCTAAGTGAAATGAATGAATATTTATAAAAGTATAGATTGCCCAGATTAACACATAAGGAAATAAATTACTTAAATAGTTCAATTTTAGAAAAAGAAATTGAACAAACTATTAATGAACTCCTTAAGAAGAAATTGCCAGGGCCAGATGGATTTACAAGTGAATTCTACCAAACATTTAAAGAATAAATAATTCCAATACTATATAAACTATTAGAAAATGGGTCTGAAAACAGTTTTGCCAAATTCCTTTTGTGATTCAAATATAGTGCTGAGGCCTAAAGCAGGAAGAGCCAAAAAAGAGAAAGAAAATTATAGACCAATTTACCTAATGAATATTGATGCAAAAATCTTACAAAAATCTTAAATAGAATATTAGCAAAGAGATTACAGCAACTTATCACCAGGATAATAAGCTATGACCAAGTAGGATTTATACCAGGAATGCAGTGCTGGTTCAATATTAAGAAAACTATTAGCATAATTGGTCATATCAATAACCAAACTAATAGAACTCATACGATTATACAAATAAGTGCAGAAAAGCACTCGACAAAATACAACATCCATTCCTATTAAAAAACACTAGAGAGCATAGGAAAAGTGTTTTCCTTAAAATAATAAATAGCATCTATCAAAAATCATCAGCAAGCATTGTATGTAATTAAAATAAACTAAAAGCACTCCCTATAAGATCAGGGTGAATAAGGTTGCCCATTATCACCACCACTGTTAAATGTTATAATAGAAATGTTACTTTTATCAATAAGAGAAGAAAAAGAAATTGAAGCAATTAGAATAGGTAATGAGGAAACAAAATTATCACTCTTTACAGATGTAAAGATGTATATTTAGAGAATCTCAGAGAATTAATTAAAACACTACTAGAAATAACTACCTTCAGCAAAGTTCCAATATATAAAATAAACTCACATAATCATCAGCATTTCTATATATTACTAGCAAAGTCCAGTAGCAAGAGATAGAAAGAGAAATCCCATTTAAAATAATTGTAGATAACAAAGTATTTGAAAGATTACCTGGCAAGACAAAACTAGGAACGATATGAACACAATTATAAAATACTTTTCACACAAATAAAGTTAGATGTAAACAATTGGAAGAATATCAAGTGCTCATGGGTAGACTGAGCTAATATAAAAATGACAAATCTACCTAAATTAATCTACTTATTTTTAGTCATGCTAATCAAACTGCCTAGAAATTACTTCATGGAGCTAGAAAAAAAATAATAACAAAATTCACCTGGAAGAACAAAAGAGCAAGAATTCTAAGGGAATTAATGAAAAGAAAATGCAAAGGAAGGTAAACCTAGCTGTACCAGGACTAAAACTATAGTATAAAACAGTGGTCATCAAAACCATTTCATACTGGCTAAGAAATATAGTATTGATCAGTGGAATAGGTTAGGTTCACAAGACACAACAACCAATAACTATAGTAAACTACTGTTTGATATACTCAAAGACTCCAGCTTTTGGGATAAGAACTCACTATTTCTTGGAAAACTGGAAAATAGTTTAGCAGAAATTAGGCATTGTCCAACATCTAATACCCTATACCAAGATAAAGTAGAAATGGGTTCATAATTTAGACATAAAGGGTGATACTTTAAAGCAAATCAGGAGAACAAGAGATAGTCTAACTTTCATATCTGTGAAGAAGGGAAAAATTTATGACCAGAAAAGAATTAGAGAATGTAATGAAATACAAAATGATAATTTTAATTATATTTAATTAGTTAATTAATTAATTAATTTTTAGGCTGGGGTTAAGTGACTTGCCCAGGGTCACACAGCTAGGAAGTGTTAAGTGTCTGAGACCAGATTTGGACTCTGGTCCTCCTGAATTCAAGGCTGGTACTCTATTCACTGTGCTACCTAGCTGCCCCCAATTATATTAAATTTAAAATTTTTTGTACAAACAAAATCAATGCAGCCAAGTCTAGAAGGGAAGCAGAAAGCTGGGGAAAAAAATTTTACATGAATGTTTCTGATAAAGGCCTTATTTCTAAAATATATAGAGAACTGTCTCAAATTTATAAAAATATCAGCCATTCTCCAATTGATAAATGGTCAAACGATATGAACAGACAATTTTCATGAATTAAAGTTATTTCTAGTGAAATTTTTAAAGTACTCTAAATCATTATTGATTAGAGAAATACAAATTAAGACAACACTGAGGTACCACTTCACACCTTTTAAATAGGCTAAGATGATAGGAAACTATAATGATAAATGTTGAAGGGGATGTGAGAAAACTGAGACTCAAATGTATTTTTGGTAAAGTTGTGAACTGATCCAACCATTCTGGAGAGCAACTGGGAATTATACCCAAAGGGCTATCAAACTGTGCATACCCTTTGATCCAGCAGTGTTTCTACTGGGTCTGTGTCTCAAAACGATCATAAATAAGGGAAAAGGACCCACATGTGCAAAATGTTTGTAGCAGCCTTTTTTGTAGTGGCAAGGAAGAACTAGAAATTGAATGGTTGCCCATTAGTTGAGGAATAGCTGAATAAGCTATGGTATATCAATGTAATGGAATATTATTCTAAAAAAATGATTATTAGCTCATTTTAGAAAAGGCTAGAGAGATGTACATGAACTGATGCTAAGTGAACTGAGTAGAACCAAGGGGACATTGTACACAGCAACAACAAGATTATGTGATGATCAATTCTGATGGACATGGCTCTTTTCAATAATGAGGTGATTCAAGGGAACAAAAAAAGACTTGTGATTGAAGGAGTCATCCGCATCCAGAGAGAGGACTTTGGAGACTGAATGTGGATCAAAGTGGAATATTTTCACCTTTTGTTGTCATTTGTTTGCATGTTTTTTTCTTCTTTGATCTGATTTTTTTTTTTGCACACCATGATAAATATGAAAATATTGCACATGTTTAACCTATATTGAATTGTTTGCTATCTAGAGGAGGGGAGGGTGAGGAGGAAGGGAGAAAAAATTTGGAATACAAAGTTTTGCAAAGATGAATATTGACAACTATTTTTGCATGTATTTGGAAAAATAAAAAACTATTTTTTCTCTTTAAAAAGTGTGGGGAAGGGGCAGCTAGGTGGTGCAGTGGATAGAGCATCAGCCCTGAAGTAAGGAGGGCCTGAGTTCAAATCTGGCCTTGGACACTTAACACTTCCTGGCTGTGCGATCCTGGGCAAGTGTGGGAGAAGAGATTTTAAGTCTTGGTGATAGGGATAATGGTGGTTCTTCCAATAGAAATAAATAAGAAATAGGGAAGTTGTAAGGAAGACTAGATCTAGGGAAAAGGTAATGAATTTATAGGGTGAAGAATGAGATTTTTTTCCAACTTGTCTACTAGTGTGAGTATTTTGTTTGACTATACATATTCATTATAAAGATTTGTTTGTTTTTCAACTGTGGACATTTGGTGGGAGGGGAAAATCTATTTTTGTTTATTGAAAAAATAAAATTTTTTGATTCGGTTAAAAAATAAAAGAAGATAATAATAAGAACTACTAATGTCTAACTTGAGCTCACTCAGCATCTTCCTCCCATTTGACCCCCCTTCCTATTTCCTAGAAGCAAAGTTAGTCTAGCCATAGGCTTATAATTGAATGCTACATACCATGTTCCACCATCCCACCCCACCCCTTATAGACATATACTCTCTTTCCAGTTGCTGAAAATCCAAATGCCAAACTGAAGAAATTTGCTGAGGCCATAAAAGCCAGTACCAAAAGCATTCTGTGGTGCAACTGAACTTTACAGGAGAGTGAAGAAAAAGAGGAAAGCTGGTAAGGTCATAGCTGGACTTATAATAGTACTAAACTTATATTCTGACCCCCATTTCTTCCCAGTGCCAAAGAGATCCAAACTCCAAAAGGCAGATATTTGACAAGGCTGCAATTTCAGCAGCATTGTAATGTTCTGGATTGCAGAGCCAGAGAACAGGAACAGATGGAATGAGGTAGGACATATTGTGTAGTGGGCTGTATGGCACTCTACTATGCCTAAGGGAAAAAGTCCAGCATCCACCTGGACCCAGTTCTGTTCCTTAAAAAATCACTCAAAATAGCATTAGACTGATGAAACAGTGTAGGAAGGGGTTAAAACAGTCTCTAGGGAAACCACCATTAGAGGTCAGAAAGTGAGCAGTAGGAGAAAATAAAGGGGGGGGGGAAATGCCTGAGAATACCAAAGATCTTAAGAGGAAAAAACTTAAAGACCTTACACATAAGCAGATAAATCAATAAGGAAGGTATAATATCAGAAGAAAATATGGTCTCCAGATATCGAAAAGGAGTTCAGTATAACCAAAGGGCTATAAAAATGTGCATTCCCCTTTAATCCAGCAATATCACCACTAGGTCTATATCCCAAAGAGGTCAGAGAAAGAGAAAAAGGATCAATATATACAAAAAATATTTATAGCAGCTCTTTTTGTTCTGGCAAAGAATTGGAAATTGAAGAAATACTCATCAACTGGGGAATGGCTGAACACATGACATGATTGTGATAGAAGTACTATTGTATTATAAGAAATGATGAAGGGGATGATTTCAGAAAAACTTGGGAAGACATGAAACTGATGCAAATTGAAGTTAGTAGAAGCAGAAGAGCAATAGTGTAAGGATTATCAACCGTGAAAGACTGCTCTCTGTTAATTCTGACCAATACAATGATCCAAGACAATTACAAAAGACCCATGATGAAAAATACTACCAACATCCAGAAAAATAGAACTGATGAACTCTGAATGTAGATTGATGCATTCTTTTTCATTTTCTTGTTTCTTGCAACACAGAAATATGTTTTCCATGACTTCACACATATAATCTATATCAAATTACTTGCTTTCTTAAGGAAGGAAAGGGAGGAGGAAAATATAAAAAAGGAGTTGAGGCATCCATGAATAAATACTACAAAACAAAGAAAATGACTTAACATCTAATGAGAAAGAGGACTCTGAGGATTGTGAAGAGAGCATGGAACCTGAATATTTAAAATGTTTACTAGACAAATGAGAATTGTTGAAGCAAAAAAAAAAAAAAAATCAGCCTGCACAGCAGAAAAAATTAACAAAAAAACTTGAATCTGTAGTGACAAATCTTATTAAAATAAAAAAAGAGAAGACAAGTGATTGAGAACGCAAATATACAAAATGAATCTGGGAAAAGAGAAACAAAAAGTATTAACATTAAAAGAAATCATTTTGTCCATACAAGATCTCAAAGATGTGTAGAGACAGCCTAAAAATCATAAACAACCCAGAAGAATATGAGTCAAAAAAGCCTGAAAATCATAAGGCAATAAATAATACAAGAAAACTGACCAGAACTTCTGAACACAGAAAACAAAGTGTGGAAACACTCTGCATACAGTGAATCGTGATTTTTGCAGGACAAAATGGGAGGACACTTGGAAGAGGAGAGAGGAAGAGGAAGATGGAAGGAGTATGTTCTGATCAAGGCTAGGACTAGCAATGAGGTGAAGGTGACTCTTATAGTCTCTAGGGAGAGAGGAGTCTGAAGGAAAGTGAGAGACTGAGGAGAAGGGAAATATTTTTAAAGTAGGGGAATAAAGGAGTCATTGTTTTGGTGATAGGAGAGAGCAATGATCTGTGAATAGAAATAGAGGCTTTACGCTAGGAGTTGTTTGCAAGGATTTGTTTTTGGAGACTACTTATCCTACCTTGGGATGGAGCAATTCAGAGCTCCTGAGAGCAACTTAAATTGTCAGTGACAAGACATAGGCAAGGAAAGCCTAATTTTCAATAATTTCCTGTCTACAGATTATTTCCTTATTATCTATAAATATGCCCATATCTTACTCAAGCTACCCATCCCCTTTAACTGCTGACATCTCTCCTTTTCATGGCTAAATTCCTCAATATTCAGTGCTCATGGTTAGGCTATGTCAATATAATAAAATGGAAAGTGAATGAAGCAAAATTATAAAGATGAAGTATGACTCTAAAAAAGAGACAAGAGAGGATACTCCTAATCTATGACTTCATGGAGATCAAAAGTCCACAAGTATTGCATATCTCACATGTTTTCAGATTTTTATCAGGGGTTTATGCTGATTTTTTCCTCTTCCTTTTTTTGTCATTAAAAATTCCTATTTATTATATAAAATGGTTCTCTGGAGGAGAGGGTGGGATAAATGGGAAAATTATGATATTAAAAACAAAAGACATTAATAAAATTTTATTTAAAAAAAAAGCAACACACATTAATGAGATCATTACTGACTCTGGAGAGTAATTTCCATTAAATGATGAAATTGGAAGCCAGATTGAAAGGAGGTAAAATGAGAATAAAAAGAAAGTAAGTGGAATTATCTATTGTAGATAACCTTCTCAATGAGTTTGGCCATGAAAAACAGGAAAAAATATAGGATGATAGTTAACAGAACAAGTGAAGATTTTTTTGAGAATGAAGGAGATAATACACATGAAATTAGATAGTAGAAGAGTAGAGTAGATAAGGAATGATTAAAGATTAAACTTACCTTGCCTTTGCCAGTCCATCACACTTTGGGGACCCGCTAGGCCACCCACAGATCTGCAAGTCTGTTTTTGCCTTCTGGCACTTCCACCACCACTCCTATCCCCTTTCCAGACTGATGTCCGGCAACAACTTCATTCAAGAAAGAATCCCTATGAACTATTATAATCTACCTGAATTCATTCCTCTGTGATTTATCTACCCCTCAGACCCATCGTATCCCAGTGATTCTAACACCTGTTTGCCATTATTCAAATACCTCCTTATTGTTCTCCATCCCCCAAGGGCTGCTGCCTTATTTGCCCCCACCCCTTAATTTATCTCCACCCCCTCACCACCTCCAATCCCAAAGCCTCCTGAATTTTCCATTAACCTTTATGGAATGCCTGCTTCATAGGTTAACAAACTAGTTTTCATCTTAAACTTTTTTCTTTAATGCTCCTTTCATCTTGACACACTCCCTGAGACCTGACTCTCTCCTAATAACACAATTGCTTAACTACTCTTTTGAGCTTTAGTTGCATTTTCACTCATAATCCCTGACTCATTGGGGGAGTTGGGATTACTTCTTGCTTCAGCAAAGTCATTTCAAGGCTCTCCTTCTCCCAACATGACTCATAGACTTCTAGTCCACTGAGATGCATTCAAAATCTTATCACCCAATCAAGAGTTATACTTACCACCCAGTTACAGATCTCCTAGATACTCTCCTTGTTTCCTCAAAAAATTCAATGCAGTCTTATAGTGTTTATTTTTTCTTCTCCTCAAATCCTGTTCTTGTACTAAGGTGTTCAGCATACATATTGAACTCAGTCATCCAAATCTCTAGATTTTTCAATGCTCATTTCTTATAACTTACTCTATCCTATCACAGCTATACAGAAAGATGCTTTTACCTTTAACCTTTCACCACAGGTGATCGACCTTCATCTTCCTGAACTCTGAAATTCCTTTATTTGATCACAATGTTCTCATTTCATTTCTCTCTGTCTGTCTGTCTGTCTGTCTGTCTGTCTCTGTCTCTGTATCTGTCTCTCTCTCCCTTGAAATTCCAAAATCCTGTTATTCATCCTCACTGTAACCTCAAATACCTCAACCCCGCAACTCTTTTCCAGTCTATTACCCTACCAAACCTGTTCAATTTTATACTGTCCTCTTTTCTTGAGCCCTTTGTCCTTTATCATAGCACCAATTTTGCTCATCAATCCCCAGACTTTGATTACTCCCACCATCTACTGCCTTGCCTCCTACTCACCTGCTGCTGAGAAGATTAGAGAAATAACAATTGATTGACTGAGTTTAGGGGAAAAATATATTAAGTCATTTCTTTTGGGCCTTCATTGCTGCAAGGCAATCCTTTTAAACCTCCCTAATTAACTCACTATCTCACTCAGTACAGCAACTTTTCCAAACCTCTGTCTCCCCATCATAGCTGCTCTCCCATTACCCTCTCAGCAGAGACTTTTGTCTAACACATTACTGAAAACATCAATCATTAAAGAAATCTTTCTTTTTCCTTCTTCCTCATTCATCTCCCAAAAGCCTTCTGCCACTATTACTTCCTTTATCCCATCCCACATAAAAAGTCAACACTGCTCATCAAAGTAAAACTCTCCCCCAATTGGTCCCATTTCATTCCATCTTCTCTGGCAGCCTGTGCCCCCTCTATAATCCATATTCTCTCATTATTCTTTACACACATTCACACAGGGAAACATGAGATAGAAGGCTATGATGTTGTGCTTATTAGATGATATTCTCAGAGATACTTTAATGCAGAATCCCAGAATTTTAATTGGAAGAAATTTCAGTGACCATAAAGACCAATTAGTATTATTATATAGTTGATAAGCAACCATCTAGCTTCTGCTTGAGGAGGAATCCACCATCTCTAGGGCCAGCCCCTTTCTCTTTTGCACAGCTCAAATTATAAATGTTTTTCCCTTCTAACAAAGTTAATTTTTTTTCATTTTCTTTTTTTCTTTTTTTGAAACACACATTGTTCTGGTTCTTCCTTCTGTTCCATGAAAATCAAATCTTATCCCTCTTCCACTTCAAATACTTGAATTTATAGCTAGATAGGATTTCTCATGGGGGGGGGTAATTCAGAGATTGTTTATTGCATTTCTTCTGTGAAGAGAGGAAAGCTTGAATCCTGGACGGTTAAGTGATGAAGAGCAGGATGGAAACCCTAAATCATCTTCCCCTGAAGAGAAAGGACCATCCAGACCTTTAAGTATAGGGGCTTGACAACTCCAGAGAATCAATGAGCTAGGAAATAATCCCTCTAATTATATTCTTACTTTCTCTCCTCTCATTTCTTCCAACTCTAAAATTTGTAATAATTGCTAGTTAAAGCTTATATGGGAAGGTTTAACGTGGGTGGACCTGGCCTCCCCCCAACACCAGCTGTCAGAGTCAGAATTGGGGATTGGGGGAAACAGTGATATGAGCCCCAGTGAATATTTCTGATGAGTTTATAATAGACTATTAGTGAGAGTAGAAAGGAGCTAGTAATTCCTGGCATTGAGCACCCAGCATGCAGAGGTTGGAGATTAACGGAAAGGACTGGGTAGTAGGAAGTATCAGGGGGATTCATAAGTATCAATTTGGCAAATAATGTAAATGGATGAGGACAGAGGCAGAAGGAAGAATGGGAGAGATCTAGGCGCTAGAAAGGCAGCAAGAACTAGGACTTCATGACAGCAAGATGGATTGAGGCAAAGAGAAACAGCCAGAGATAAAATGGAAGAGATATCCTTGAAGAGGATTCTGAAGGACTGGCAGCAGGAGGGGAAAAAAGCAAAACATTTGTATTAAAGCAATTTTTAGCGCTACCCAATAACCTGCTCAAAACATATATCTCTCTATCTGTAAACTAATTTCCCTTCTCTAAAAGTTCTCTCTCTCTATTTTTTCCTTTACATGTGAAAATTAATAAGATCACAAGCACAAAAAATCATTGCAATGGTAACTAAAAAAGCCTCTGGATCCCTAATTTCAACTCATTGAATTCCAATGGTAGAAGCTGAGAAAGAATCTATTCCATGGATTTTCATATTCATATATGTAAATTGCAGATAGGAGCTAAAAAGGATGACATAAGGAATTATATAGAAGACTTTGTGAAAATTGGGCATAGGAGGAGGGAAGGTAGCTGAAGACCCAAGTACTATGAGATAGTAAAAAGAACACAAGGTTTAGAATCAAGACATAAATTCAAATCCTAGCTCCAAATCAAAACAGCCATATAGTAGACCAGTTACTACAGTTTTAGGATTTCCTTGGGATTCATTCCATAGCATATGTGTGGGATCAAGGACAGCAAATACTGGGAGTGGTCTAAGATCAGGGTATGACCAGGTAAAATCAGAGAAGGAATAGTAGGATGAGCTACCCAAGAGGACAGTGTAGAGTTGAACTGGTTAACCAAAGGACCAAGATGGAGTAAGGAAGATAATACCAGTTTATCAGTTGTAAAATGTGGATAATAATACTGGTGTTAACTAAACTAAAGGGTGGGTAGAAAGAAAACATTTTGTTAAATCTCAAAAACTATGAAGGAGTTATTTTTACTAACCTATGCTACCCACGCTCTCCTCCAGAGTGATCAACATTGATGGAAATAGCTACCATTTTGCTCTCCTCTATTAGAGGAGAGACCCTCAGGTCTAGGGGAGAAAAAGAAGAAAACTGTGAGGAAGGGTTAAGGGAAGAAGAAAGCCAATATTACAACTGTGAATATATATTGCAATATATTTTTATTTTATTTTATTTTTAAATCATTTTTATTATTTTACTTTAAAATTTTTACTTTGAATTTTGATTGGTATGAAAATAATGGATAAATAATTGGTTGTTTGGTTGCTGTCCTTTATTCTCAGAGAGGATCAAAATGACAAAACTTATGAAGAATGTCTGATTGTGACTGGCTAGGACAATATGAGCTC
The DNA here is from genome assembly GCF_048593235.1 of Sminthopsis crassicaudata. NCBI lineage: Eukaryota > Metazoa > Chordata > Mammalia > Dasyuromorphia > Dasyuridae > Sminthopsis > Sminthopsis crassicaudata. The sequence continues at coordinate 178,322,727 of NC_133620.1, forward strand.
AGAGAGTTCTACGAGAAGCCAGGCACAAATAGTCCATATGAATTTTTGGAGTGGAGATGTCTCAATTTGCGCATCTCGATTTCCTTTGAGCTATTGTAATTCTGCTTTACTCATAGAGCACAGTGCCTTCTTTGATGCAGGCATACTATGTTGAGTGGTCCTATGCCAGTTCTCCCTTATCTCATAATCAGTTCCAAACTCCTTTAGAGAGACCTTGAGAGTATCCTTGTATTGCTTTCTCTGACCTTCATGTGAGCACTTGCCTAGTATGAGTTCTCTGTAAAATAAATAAATAAATAAATAAAAGCCTTTTAGGTAAATATACATTTGATATTTAAACAACATGGCACTCTGGACAGTAGAGTTTGAATGTTTATCATTCAAATATTTTAATTCAAAAAAGGGGGGATATCCCCAAGACAAGATGACTGCTAGAAGACTTAATATCTTAAAAATAAAAACAGCTTAGAGTACTTCTCCAAGTGTGAACAACTGAGATAATGTAGAGGGTCAGTATTGAATAAATCCATGAACAGGAAGAGTCCAGTCCAAGTGTTACTTGTAAGGGCTGAACAATTCAAGACATTGGCATAACATTTCCTTAACAATGGAAATTTAGGATAATTTAGGATAATCTTGATGGAGAATGCAGGTGACAGGAACAAGGTACAACTCTGTTTTGATAAATATCTTGCCATCGATAATTTCTGTTATTGATGTCCCTGCTATGATAGATATCTTGTTTATTGCTAGTTAAGTAGAATTGGAAATGTCAAAGTATGGTCTTTAACCCTGGAAGATGTATAGCATCAATTGGAGGTAGATACTGTTAATGTAATATTAGTTTAAAAGTATATAAACCCCAGCACTCACATTAATAAATGCAGATTGCAAAGCATATCTTCCACCTGGCCTTGGGTCAAAATTTGTTATGGGCCAGAACTTGAAACAAGGTGCTTAGTTCATACCTTTAAAGGAGTTCGCACATTAGTTCACACCTTTAGAAAGCATATATAAGGAGGAGATTCACAAGTCAAGGAGATTCACAAGTCAGAAGCCCACAATCCCACTCTGGGAGGCGGAGAGCATTCATTCCAGCTTCCACCTTTGTGCTGGCTGGAGACATTTGGAGAGAGCTCTTGGAACCAAGGAGAAAAATAGGCCTCTAAAAAAGCTAACCGGGCCCAGGAAAAAAGACTTTGTAGGAGAAAACAAGGGATCTGGACTTGAACTCCTGGCTGTATCTGGGATTATTGAAACTGAACTGAAACTAAGGGTGCTCCCGGAAGACCCCCAAGAAACCTGCACCCAGAGAACATTACAATTAAGAGAAAAGAACATTACAAATATTCACTGGAGCTGGATTCCAATAAGCCAAGATACAACTGGCAATAGTGGAGCAGAAGAGGAGTGGGCTTTCAGAGATTTGATAAACAGCATTTACCTCTATGGGTCAGAACTCTGCCATGTTGGGGAAATTCAGAAGCTGCTAAGTGAAAAAATAAGAATTCCACAGTTGAGCTAGAAAGAGATTGACTTTAACTTGAGATATATGGTCAATGGCTTCATCATTAGCTAATGACAGTCTGTGAGAGTGTTATGGAAGTATTCAGCACATCTCTCCAGGATTATGTCTTTATCATTAATCAATATGGCTCCATTACCCCTGAATAGTTAAGCTGTATCATAGGTCTTTGGTCCATAAATAACCTTCAGGACATCATAAAAGTGCTTTGGAGTGTTACTATCAACTTAAAATTAAATTTCATCTGCCTTCTCAGGGAGTCAAGAATATCCTGTATCTCTCTAAGCTTTGCTTGCACTTTACTTTTGATGGAATTAAATGCTACCTTCTTAGAAACTGAAAAACTATTTTGCTGGTAAACCTTGTGTGTGTGTGTGTGTGTGTGTGTGTGTGTGTGTGTGTGTGTATTGAACACAGGGTAGGATTCCCATCTGCTGCTATAAGCATTCCAGGTTTAGTTTAGGTGAAGTAGACAATTTTAAAGATTTCTTTCTAGCCCCTTCTTATGCCAAGAGATAAGTTGTGTGGTCTTTTAAATAAGCTGCTCAGATACCCAGGGGCTGCTCCATTGCTACATCAATCCAGTGAGAAGTTGACCCTATGGTCTGGGTAGCAGGATTGGGACCAAATCTCCCAGTCCACCCACACTTGCTGCTTTGTCATTTGCTTGTCTTTATGAGACTTTGAGATAGGTAAAAATGGTAAAATGGTATGGGAGATGTCTTTTGATTTGCACACAATCAGGATTTGAGGCAGAGTTATACAAAGTTGTTGGCCTTATTATCTCTTCCAGAATAATAGAAGTCCAATGGCAAGACAAAAGTCAAGATGACCTTTGATGGCTTGAGATATAGTAAGTGACTTTGCCATCTTTAATGTCTAATCAGGCTCTTACACTTCACACCGCTTGCTTTGATTGTCTTCATGGCCCCTGGAACAAATTACATTCATGTTCACATTCTGCCAGGGAGGCCTTCACAGGGATGGGGTAGATACCCCTTTAATACACCAAAGGGTCTGTAACCCCTCCTTGCTCTCAATCCAGTTTAGCCTGTCTTCCCAGTTTAGCAGTATGTGGCCAAAGGCTATTATGCTCAATTTCTTGGAGCCACAGGTATGAATCAGGTAGACATCAAAGGTAGAAAGCAGACCTGAAAAGGGCTCAGCATCCCTCAAACCAGAAGTATTCATCTACCCTGAACACTTGTATACTCCAACATAATAGATAAATAAATGTTTATATACATATATAAAATATAAACATTAGGGACAGAAATGCATAAACAGACAAACAATCATATTCTGTTATTTTAATAAAATCCAGCCCATTTTAAAGAAAATTTTAAAACAGTTTTTTAAATTTTTCAATGTTTAAATAATAAAATAATTTAAAAATTAAATGTTCAAATGTTTAAAAGCATTTATTTAAAAGTTTTGAGTTCAAATTCTATCCCTATCCACTTGCCCCTCCCCCTTGTTCCTCCCTGAGATGGCAAGCAATCAGATACAGGTTATACATGCAACATACATTTATTAAGTCACTAAACTAGTCCCTGAGAAGACAAAAACACAGCATAACAAAACAAAAACAGTCTCTGTTCTCAGGTAACAAATTTTTTTAGAGGAGGGAATTAAAATGTATGCCATAAAATCAAGATAATTTGATTCATTTACATACACTGTATTGTTGCTGAGTAGTAGTCTTCCCCTTTAATGTGGTTCCACTTAAAGTCATTTTTAAGGTATGGCAGGTAAAGAATATTAATTAGGATTTGCCTGTTCCCTTTTGTAAGCCTTTTTGTCTTTATTTCTCAGGCAGCAGACAGTCATGATTAGAAATGTATGTGCTGGGTCAAGAGGCACTAAGGGCACTCTACAATAAATTAAGGGAGGAAAGACAGAGACCCGGGATAGCAGCATAGGCTTGGTTCATGTCAGCTATTAGAGAGGAGAATAGACAATGGTGAATAGAAAATTGAGATGCTTTATTCTTACTAACTAGGTGGTAAATTGTGTTTTTGATTTGTATTTTGGGAGTAAGGGTGGTTTTTTTTTTTCCTATGCTACTAAAGAATGGCAAATGCTGTTAATGTCCTCTAAATTTGGTGTCCTGGGACAAAACTTGGTCACCTCGCCCTAATTCTATTCTGGCAGCAGAACAGAAATAATTAGAGCCACACAAACCAGTCACATTTAGATGAAGATATATAAATTCTCCAGGGCTTTTTTTGCATTTCTAATTCAGTCTTTCTAAGAGTGATTAATTTTTACATTTAACACCACTCTAGTAAAGCAATTGTCTTCAAGGTTAGCAATGACTTTATAATTGTTTAATTTGATAACCTTTTTTATTTTTGTTTTTTTAATTCTTGACTTTTCGTCAAGTTATGACACTATTGAAGATCACTTCCTCTCTGATATTCTTTTCTCCTAATATTGCTCTATCCCAGGTCTGCTTCTATCTGTCTTTCTGGTTTTTCTCAGTCTCCTTTGCTGGATCATCAATGATTGTCTCAAAATAAAATAAATATAATAAAATACAGGATATAGGATAAATAAAATAAAGTTCTTTCCTTGCCCCTACCACCATAAAGTAAAGTTTTTAAAACTCTGGCTTAATCTATCATTTCAAATTTATTTCACATTACTCCCCTTCACACAATCTAACTGGCTTTACTTGTTGTTCCCTCACCTTTACATTCTGTCTCTTATCCCCATGCTTTTGCCTAAATTAGCTTTAACCCCTTCTCACCTCAGCCTCTTCAAATCCTTAGCTTTTTTCAAGGATTGGACCATGGGCCACCTCCTAGGAGAACTCCTTTCTGATTATTAGTGTCCTTTCCTCAAATTGTTTTGTGTTTAATGGAGATGTTGATTTTTTTCCCTCAATAAAATGTAACTTCCTCAAAGGCATGAACTATTTTCATTTTGACTTTGTATTTCCAGCAAATAATGATTGTGTGACTTATACATGTCAATTAATTTCTCAGTAATCTCTTTAAGACTATAAATTGCAGAGGAAGTGTTAGATGTCATAAGTAGGAGCTTCCTCACCTTTTGCTAAAGCTATGATATCACAGCCCCATTTCCTATCCATATTCTATTCCTACAGTGTAGTACAGTACTTTATACATAATAGGCCCTTAAAAATACTTGTTGGATCAGAGAGAAATAGTACAAATGATTGTATATCTGTTATGCATTTCTGTTTTATTTGTTTAAAAATATATTTGTATTTATCTCCCTTTCCTCTTAAAGTCCTCTGGGATAATGGCTCCCATATAAAATTCTGTGTTCAATGTTATTTAAATGTTTCCATTTTGCTGAGCTGTATTAAAATGATGGGATTAAAATACTTCTCCCTCCCCCCACCCCAGTCCCTTGTGGTTTTCTCAGTTTAGTATTCAATATGTGAAAATGTCTATAGGAAACCAAACTTACATGTTTCCATGGAGACTCCTTACATCACTGCTAGAGTGTGCTGGCACTGTAGAGATGCTGTCTGAATCTATTATAGAGCCTAAGAAAACCTCAGATAGTTCCATGGGATGAACTTTTGTACTGTGCTTGTGTAATTTTTCTAGTACTTTTCAGTAAAATCCAGCATCATTTATATAGTCTTTACCCATCTTGTTCTCTAAGGTATCTCAAACCTTTTCTGTTTACCTGAAGGAATATCCCCAAACCCAATAGAGAAGTCAAGGTGACCCAATTGATGCTTCAGAATACTCTCCTTCCAGGAAAAGGGCTTCAAGAAATTCTTCCATATACCATTCAATTTTTCTTATCTCTAGGTTATACTTAGTTAGCATTGACCCAGATATTTCTTACCTTTTATTCTGAAAAACAACAACAATAACAACTGAATTGGAGTAGAGAAGATGTCATCAGTTCACAAATGAAAAAAATTCTAAGGCTCTGTGAAGTTGCATAATTTGTCACAGATCATGTAGAACTGACTAATTATAGAGCTAGAGATTTAAAAATCTTAGTCTAGTGTTCTTTTCATTAAACCAAATGTGTTCTCTACTAGCATTGCCTTTGAAAAGCCAAGGTCATCTCTATGCCATAATGAGGAAACAGAATAAGATTTTTATAGAGAGAAGCACCATAAAAAAATGTCAGCTCTTATTATATCATGTTCTTTTAATTAAGCACATAATTCCCTTGTGCATCTCTTGATAATTTTCTCTCTCCTCCATTATATAGCTGAGATTTGCTGAAATAAAATAGGTTAAGAGAATAGAGCTACATCAAAAGCCTTGATCTTACATATATTAATATTTATATATATAATTTGAGTTCACTTCATTCTTCCTTTAACCCCTTATATCAGAAGAAGGATTGACATCTGAGGGAAAGAATTAGCTTGATAAAAAATTATATTGACATCCTCGGAAGACAAAGACAAGGATATGAGATGTATCAACTAAACAACAAGTAGCCATTAGGCACTAACTAATTTGCTCCACCCAGTTGTAGATGCAATTAAAAAAAATTTGTGTTTTGTATGTATGTATGTTTTTTAAAATGTTTACAATTTAGCAGAAGAGACCAAAAAGGGAAATAGCATCAAACAATACTTGCCACTATAAAAACCTCAGAGGCATGACTCTGAGTGTTATAGGATTTCATAAGAAAGAAAGCTCAGTGAGAGTGAAAGTACATAGCTAAAAAGTTGGAGGAGTAAGTAAGTGAAAATTTAAACTGAGTCCTGAAAAATGGGTAAGGAAGGTCTTAGTATGAAAAGGAAAAAGTAAAAGAGATCTTAAGTAAGAGAAAAATATGATGTGGCAATGAGTATCACATGTTTGTGGAATGGTTAGGAAACCAGTCTGACTAGAGTGGAGGCTACCTGTTAAGTAAAAGAAACAAGATTAGATCAGTACAATGAAGATGAATTCTTTAAAATCTTGAAAGTCTGGCACAGAAATTTTTGCTTAATGTGATAGAAAATAGGGGGAAAGATTCTGAAGAGACATGGCTGGATGAAAACCAAGTGACAGTTTTTGTATAATAAAATATATTATAACATCTCTGTGTTTTGCATGTTAGATGGCAGTATTTATTTCTAGCAAAAATCCCTATAATTCATTTTGTATTAACCAAGGTTTACTGGTAAATGAATGAATGAATGAAGCATTCATTAAATCTTTATTATATGCAAAGCACCGTGGTAAGTTCTTTGGATATAAAAAAAAAAAAAAAAAAAAAAAAAGTTAAACTGTTCCTCTTTTCAAAGAATTTACAATCCAATGCAAAAGATAACACATGTGGAAGCTTTCAGCTGTAAGTTTAGAAAAGTTCCATAGTCTTTACAATACAATGACAAAACAGAAATTAATGACTTTATTTAAAAGTTATTTCTACTGGTAAAGTGACCCTCAGTTTCTGACGTCGAATTATTTGACAGTACCAAGAATTTTGGTGCCCTGGATCTTTGGTAGCTATGGGATTGCAGAAGCAATTACTAGAATGAATCTCACAAAGGTTGATTCTTGGGATCTGGATTGGAAGTACTGCTGCTTTAAAGGCTTGTGGGTTCGAGGTCCTGGTCTGTCCCATCAGGATCTAAGAAGAGACAGCAATTGAAGTAACAGTGGTGATTTGATTTACCTGCAACTTTCTGTGTCTCTCTCAGAGTGCCTTGCTGCTTCAACTAGACTGTATACCTTGGTGGTAGTAATGAGTTGGCATTTGGTGAGGGTAACTAACTGTCTTTCTATAAGATTTGCTTAGAAAATAAAAATCTAGTTCTCAATAAGTTCCCAATTCCTCTGCAAGGGTGCTGACCAAAAGCATTAACTATCTCCTATGGGATTTTCCAGATCTCCCTAATTATTACACAATTGTTTACAATACAACATGTGTATAAATAAGTAAATATAAAATAATATTAAGAGGGAAAGAAATATAAATTAGTCACTTGAGAAAGTTATAATTTTATTTAGTTTTTCAGATACAGAATACTATTTATCTCAAATGAAGCTTTTTCTAAATGGTCCCCAAGGGACTCCATGTAAAAAGTTACCTTCATTTTATAATCGGAATAAACTTTGGAATAGAGTGGTAGTTCACCAAAAAAAAATGTTTCAACAATATAATGAAATGAAACAAAAGGGACATCTCCTGCTTCCAACCAGATAACTCCTATTGAAATGTTTTCATATGTTCTTTGTACTAATTGTAAAGAGTATTAAGGAAACTATTTTCTTGTCTTCTGTGGGCCTTATTTGAACTGTTTCCTTTTTAGATATTTTGATTTATAATATTATGAATTTTCTTGGGGGAAAACTTATCACCTCACCTAAGTAGCTGCTATTTAAATATGACTGGGATTTCAGAGAAAATCAGAGCTTGTGAGGTATATTTTGGAAAATATCTGTAATACATAAAACTCTACTTTTCTGAGTGTAGTTTTTCTTTTTGCATATTTATCATCAAAGATGCAGTCTTCAAAAGTTCACTATTAATTAAGAAAAGGAGATGAGAACAAACAGAAATCTTAATCTAAATATCCAGTAACAGTTACAATGGAAAACAGAAGTCTAAGATAAAGAATAGAACACACAGTAAAAGAGGTCTTCAATGTCAATTTTACAAATGCAGAATTGGAATGATGGTGGAACAGAAAGGAGTTTGGTTTAGCTGGAAAACAGAGTGTATGAGAGACAGTAAAGTGAAATAAGATTAGAGTTAAGTATGAGTTGGATTGTGGAGGGTCTCAAACAGAAGACTGGAGTTTTTAGTTTATTCCTTAGGCATTAAGATGCTACTGAAAGGGGCAGGTAGGTGGTATAGTAGTTAGAGCCCCGAAGTCAATTAACTCCAATTGCCTCAGCAAAAAAAGAAAAAAGAAAAAGAAAAAGAAAAAAGATGTTACTGAAGGATTTTTTTTTCTTTTCTTGAGTAGAGAAGGGTCATGATCAGATTCATTGCTTAAAAAAAAGATTATTTGAGAAGTTTTGTGAAAAATTAACTAGAGATAGAGAAGCCTGGAAGCAAGGAAACCCCTTAGGAAGTGATGAGAGTCTGAATTAGAGCTGTGGCCATCTGAGTGGAGAGAAAGGAATAGATAGGAAGTATAGTAGAATCAATTAAACATGGCAGATGTCTTAACACGGGAAGTAAAAGAAGTAGAATCAAAGATCATCCTAACAATAAGTACCTGGGTCTCTAGGAATATTGTGATTCTCTCAGTCATTCAACTGAGCTAAAGTGCTAAACACTGAGAGTACAAAGAGAAACAAAGCAGTTTCTGAATTCACAGAGCTCACTTTATTTTAATATAAGCCCATTGGACAGCTAGCCAGCACAGTGATAACAGCATAATAGAATTAGAAAGACCTGAGTTAAAATCCTGTCTCAGATACTTACTAGTTGTGTGACTCTGGTCAGCACATCATACTTTTGCTTGCCTTAGTTTTCTCACCTATAAAATGGCCTTAGAAAAACTTGGATGAAATGGAAAGGCTTGCATGAAATAATTAAGGGAAATAGCAGAACCAAAAGAACATGCAATTCAGTAGCAGTAATATTGTTTTAAGGAAAACTTTGAGCCAATAAGTAATTTTGACTGTTATAAATACCCAAATTAGCTACAAAGAATATATAGAGAAAGATGCAATCTTCATTGAGAGAAAGAACTGATAAATAGAAGTATATATAGAATAATTGTATAGAAGTATGTATAAAATGAAGAGTATGGAATAATACAGAATAATAATATAGAATAGAATAATTTGTGTCTAATGGTAGCCAAATCTAAGTAAGAGGAGAAAGAAGAAAGGAAGAAAAAAAAAGAAATTTATTATTTATAAATTATATTTATATATTTATTACACATGTAAATGGAATAACAAGTTGTATAATACAAAATTAAATTAAAAAAAAAAGATAATAATAGCATCTATCTCCCAGAGTTGTTATGAGGATGAGATAATATTTGTGAAGCATTTTTGCAAATCTTAAACTACTACATAAATTATTATTGATTTAGGGGAGATATATAAATAGTGAGGTACATACAAGATATGGAAAGAATATATGAATAGTAATCTCATGGGGAAAGCACTGGCAGCTAGGGCGACAAGGAAAAACTTCCTGTAGAAATTGAGATTTTTTAGCTGAATCTAAATCAATGATTCTTATCTGGGGTCCTTGGATGTCTCAATGTCCATATATAAATTAGAGGGGATCTATGAACTTGTATATGGGGAAAAAACTAATCCTCATTTCAATATAATTGGTTTCTTTTGTAAGCTTATGTGGTTTTTTTTAATACATTTAAAAACATTCTGAGAAGAGGTCTATAGACTTTATTGGATTATAAAAGATTGTCCCATAACACAAAAAATATTAAGAATGCCTGGCTCAAACTAAGAGGCACAAGGGGAAATAGTATGTGTATTATAGTTTTTGACCTTTTATAGTTTAATAAAAGGAAAAGAAGAAGAGGAAAGAGAGGCTTTGCAACTATTTTGGTGGGAGCTATACTTATATGTTTTTGCTCCATGTAATATTTTCTTAGAACTTTGCCAAGAACAGCTGTGTGTTTGTTAGACTGTGGCCTGATGGTGGCAGAAAAGCAGTTTTTGGCCCAACAGAAAAGTTGTAAGGACCAAAAGGGGATTATATAGCAGAAACAAAATTTCTCAAGGAGTAATATACAGTACAAATTGCTCTCTTAAAAACAAACAAAAAAAAAACACAAAAAACCCCCCAAAAAACAAGGATATCAAGCCCTGCCATCTAGAGATCTGAGTTGCCTTGAGTACATAAGTTTTCCTCCCCATTTTCCTTTCTGCCAGACTTCTGTAAGTCTGTGCCCATTGTTCCCAACAAATAGTGTATATAGTAGAGTGAGAATGTAACATAAATTTATGGATGAACTATTATATTTTGATTATTCTTGTTTTTGTCTTCTATTGAGGAAATGTTATGATTATTCTTAATCTCGCCTCCTGTTGAGTAAATATAATCATTATTCTTGTTTCTGCTTTGTAGGCACCAGATAAAACCCAGAGAATAAGTGTGTTTGCAGTGACAGTACTACTGGAAGCTCTGCTAGGGTTCAGGGGTGGAGACAATTATTTGAGATCAGACCTACAGATAGATCTCAAAAAACAACAGCAAAAAATAAAAACGAAAGCAAAAACCCTGATGCCTGATGCATTATCCCCCATACTTCAGAAATAGAGCCTGATTCTAACATAAAGTTAACAGCCAAGATATAATCTACTAAAAAAAATAAATAAGCAAAAAATAAAGACCTCAATTACAGATAGCCACTATGGTGAAGGGGAGATGAGGATTCAAATTCAGAAGACAGAAAAGTCAGAACAGTTACTTCTAAAACTTCAAAGAAAATGTAAATTGGTCACAGGCCCAAAAAAGAGTTCTTGGAAGAGCTTAAAAAGAACTTCAAAAATCAAATAAGAGAGGTTGAGGAAAAATTAAAAAAAAAATAAAAGTAATACAAGAAAATTAGGAAAATTATGAAAAGAAGTCAACAACTAGAAAAAAGGATCCAAAAACTTAGAGAAGAAAAGAATTCCTTAGAAATTAGAATTGGGCAAGGAGAAGCTAAAGACTTTTTAAGACAGAAAGATATAAGACAAAATCAAAAGAATGAAAAAATAGAAGGGAATGTGAGACATCTTATTACAAAAACAACTGATATGGAAAACAGATTGAGGAGATATTATATATAAAAGAATTGTTGAATTACCTGAAAGTTATATTCAAAAAAAGTCTAGAACACTATACTTCAAAAATTACTAAGGAAAATTGCCCTGAAGTTTTAGAACTAGAAGGTAAAAATAGAAATTGAAAAAAAAAAAAAAAAACAATCATCACCTGAAAGAGATCCTAAGATGAAAACATACAGGAACATTTTAGCTAAATTTTGACGATTTCAGGTCAAAAAGAAAATACAATCAACTATTGTTGTTCAGTTGTATTTAACTCTTTGTGACCTCATTTGGGTTTTCTTAGCCAAGATACTAGAGTGGTTTGCTACTTCCTTCTCATTTTACAGATGAAGAACTGTGGCAAACGGGGTTAAGTGACTTGCCCAGAGTCACTTAGCCAATAATTATCTAAGGCTGGATTTGACTCACAAAGATGAGTCTTTCTGATTCCAGATCCGTCACTTTTGTCCACTGTGCCACCTAATTACCCCACTCCAGACAAATAGAAAGAGACAATTTAAATATTATGAAGCTGCAGTCAGGATAAAACAAGATTTAGCAGCATCTACATTAAAAGACTGAAGGATATGGAACATGATATTACAAAGAATAAAGAAAATGGGTTTGCACTCAAGAATAAGTTACCCAGGAAACTGAATGTAAGTCTGCAAGGTGAAATGGTTATTTAATCAATTAAGGGAATTTCAGATATTCTTGATGAAAAGACCAAAACTAAACAGAAAATTTTACCCAGAAGGAAAAACATAAGAAGATAAACATGAAAAAAAAAAAAAAACAATTAAAGGGATTTAATAAAGTCAAACTATTTATTTACTTCCTATATAAGAAAATGTTACCTCCAACTCATAAAAATATTATCATCTTTATCAAATGGTGACTTTCTCTCATGTGGTGTCAGGAGAAGGAAAGGAGAGTTTGGAACTTAAATGTCACTAAAAAATTACATTAATTTTTTAAAAAACTGTCAATGGTTCTCACATTTGTCTTTGTAAATCCATTGCTATATACATAGTGAATACTTAATACTTAATAACTGAAAAAAAGTCAGTGGTGCAATTGTGACAGTTATTATAAATAGAAATGAACAGGAGTTCAGGGGTTGCAGAACCTAATACAGCTTTCCCCACACAAAGTTTTTCCCGAGGATCTTGAGTGATGTGAATTATAGCAACATTGAATGACCATGGCTGTATCACAGGAGAAAATCCTCAAGACTGGCCAGTAGGGATAAGTGAACTGACCCAGAGAAAGGAAAAATGGATAAAAGTGCTTTGTTGGAAGCCAATCCTGCAATATAATGGCTTGAGGGAAACCCAGAGTTAATGAAGGTATTTCACTAAATTTTAAATTTGAATTTAAACAAATATTAAATGAGTTCAGGATCTGTTATCCATTTTAATTGATATTTTAGCCTAGGTACTGTGGAAGGAGAATAAACATGAATAATGTGCATTTGGGGAAAATGTTTCCTCAAATAAAGAAGCTAGAATTCAAAGAAATAGAGCTATAGAGTAGTGTCAACAGGAATACTTGAACTACGGTACATTTTCCTCTTTGTAGGAAAAACAAAGGATGAGTCAAATTGATTTTATTCTGAAAAAGACCATATTATCTCAGAGATTATTAACTACTGAGAAATGCATTTTCCCAAAAGAAGATCTCTTCTGATCTTTACCAACTCCTGTGACTCAGATGCATTCATCCTCCCCTTCTTTACTCTCTAACTTCCTCCAACATATTTCCTTTTCTGCTTTAGGAATGCCACTAATCAACTGTCAACTTTAAATGAAAATAAAAAGCTATAAAAATCCAATCCATATCCAAGAAATTGAAGCTGCTACTAGCCCTAGCAGTATTCCTTATATCAAATAATATCATCACCCTCGAACAGATCCAGTAGTGGATAATATTCCCTGGGCTCTCCAGGAATCTAAGTTGAGAAAACTCCTATAACAGTACTCTGATTTTATGATTGGGAAGAGGTTAAGGGGAAGGATATCATCCTAATATTATAGTCAGACAGGAATGTGGGTAAACTAGTCAAATCAATTGACACTAGAGTCCAATCTTCATAGTAATCAGGATCTCTTTACTTTCTTCTGTTTGTGGCAGACAAAGAGATCAATAGTCTCCCCTCTTCCCATGACTGAAATCCTTAAAGGCAACCCACAGATTCACACAGGAAGACCAAAGGAGACAGATTATAATGGTCAAAGCAGAGCTGAATTTTCTCAATTCTTAATTGGTTTTCTCACTCTAGAAATATGCTCTCAATTGGTCTTCCAGAAAATTAGGAAGTTATGGGCAGGAAGGTGGGGGAGGAGAAGTAGTTGATGAAGGATTTCTGTCCCAGATGGGCTAGAACTGAACCGACATCCAGACTATAGTAACTCTGCAACCTTGATATTCCCAAGTCTCTCCGATATGGTTTTATTGACAATGGTGGCTTTTGTGGCTGCTAGAAAAAAATTTCTGAGGCTTCTTATAAATTGTTATTTCACTCATCTATTGCAAAGAAATTCATCTAATGACTGTGACAATGAAATGAGCTTTGCTGGATAATTTGGGAGGGAGGGGAGTTGGTGGGAAATAGGCTTTCACTTTCCCACATGTTATGCTATATAAAAATTGCCTTTTACTCTAATTACCTTGAAAGTTTAGCAGTTGGCTTGTGAAATAAATAAATCATTAAACAGTTCTTCTAAAGTACTGTGGCTACTCTATACAAAAAATGAAGGGGAGAATTATATTTATACTTTGAGCAAAAAATCTTAACATCTTTTTTTCTCTCTACCATAGCACCCCATTTTCCCATGATCATACAGACAAGCCCAAATCTGATTCATTACAGTCTCAAAATAGCTGTGTCAATATTCTGAAATTATTAACTTTGTATTGTTACTCTGTTTTCCCCCTCCACCACCACACATACTAAGAATAAACTGGGATCTAGCTTTAAATTGGTTGATACTCAAGTATATACCATCCTCATATGGTTCTATCTATTATGGTGCATTTAAAAAATAATTTTATTGATATTTTATGTTTCTTGCATCACCACAGTATCCTATGTCACCTCCCTTTCTTGTCTCCTTCTTGAAAACCATCACATATGACAAATGGTGCGTTTTTTAGAAGAGGGGAGATCATAATTGATCAAAACATTGAGAAAATCCAAAAAGTGAAATGTATAACATCTGTGGACCTTTGACCTCTACAAAGGGATAAGTTGAAGTAATTTTCTATCTCTTTAATTCAAGTCATATTTGATCTTTATTTTTTATTTTTTTAAATTAATTTTATAATTATAACATTTTGGACAGTACATATGATACTTGATCTTTGTAATTTTATTATATTACTTTTGATTTTTGATGTACTATTGTTCTTTTCACTTACATTGTTGTAGATACTGTGTATATTGTTTTGATTTGGTTTGGTTTGGTCTGGTTCCACTTACTTTATTTGGTCTTAGTTCATATAGATCTTTCTTGTCTTTTCTGTATTCATCACATAGATAATTTCTTATAGCACAGTAATATTCCACTACATTCACGTATATAGTGAACTTTCAAAGAGAAATCAGGAGAAAAGTCTTTGAAGACACTGCAAGTTTCTTTTGAACCTACTGTTGGATTAAGATGTACCTGAAGTTTGAATAAATTTCAGCACAGATTCTAGAAATAACCAATTAAGCACAGAGTGTATTTCAAAGAAGCTGAGGCAGCCCCATCTCTTAAGCAAAACTGTAGTCTTCATTCTCATAAGCTAGTGAGGCCTTTCAAATGAGAACTGTTTGTCCCTGAGTTCTGGTCCAGTATAGAACAAGTAACAATAGTTGTTCTGCCAAAATCCTCATTGACATTTTCTTTACTTAATGTTGCTTGGGAAGATTGCTGGCTTCTGCTACAGTTCTTTCTGACTGCTTACAAACAATAGATTATAAACTCCTTGATAGCAGGGACTGGTTTTTGTTCTTTTTTAGAACAATTCCTGACACATAGTAGGCACTTAATAAGTGTTTATTGATTGATGGCTGATTAAACTTTAGGTATATTAGGAATACCTTCATTATTTGCAGATGCTTAAAAATTAGAGTAAAACATTTAATGACACTAACTTGGTGGTGGGAAACAAGTTTACATTATAAAACTTTGGTAAAAGTAATGCTGTTTATTTGGTAGTACAAATAATTTAGATTAGGCTGGTAAAATGCATTATTCCTCTATTGTTCAAAATTTATCTCAGAGATCCTTAGGGATCTATTTTAATGAATACATAAACAAGTTTGTAATTATTATCTCAATAATATATAAAGGAATTTACTAATCTATAAAATATAATATATGCTATAATAAATGATGAGCTGGTTAATTATATAGAAACATGGAAAGACTTGCATGAAAAAATGAACAGTAAAATGAGTAGAGCCAAGAGAACATTATACACAATAACTAAGAACAACTTTGAATGACTAAGTCACTTTGAGTAATATAAATATTCAAATCAACTATCAAGACCTATGAAGGAAGATACTATTCATAACCAGAAAAATAATTTATAAATAGAAGAGGATATAATATGTTTATATATATATATATATATGCTTATACACATAAAGATATGTTTGCACATACATATATATTTGTGTCTAATGGTAACCTTTTCTAAGGCATGCACTTTTATGGTGGTTTTTCCACAAGTTCCTCATGAAAGATGCAAGACAAGATGGCCAAAAGTCCTCTGATAATATATTTATTGTACCTTTTGGATGCATTATGAAACCTATTGTGTCAACTAAAGAGTTGCTTGTCAACTAAAGCATTTGCTTCTCCAAGTAGAACATATAAGTAAGGCAATCATCTTTTATATGTCCTTTTGCCTTGAGATTTTGTGCATGATAAAAATGCTTCCATTGATATAACTTGGTTCTGGCAATAATATGTACACTTATTGTTCACTCACCATCAATTTCATATTTAGAGTTTAAATAGTTAAAGTACCATTTATAAGTGGTCCAAAAACTGTGATGTTTAACATCCACCACCCTCTGTTCAACAACTCTCTCTGCGTTACTTGGATAAAAAGAGGTTTCACAAAACTGTTAGCCATAATTTCCAAACTAAATTATAGCTATATTACCAGGAAACTTCTAAAAGAACTGAGTTACTTCCTAAGCTGCCAGTTACTCTTAGCTATAAGCTTTCAAATGAAGGCCAGTATGCAATTTAATTTTTTTCATAAAATGACATTTTATAATAATTTTTTAGCCATTGCAATCCCAATAGTAAAACAGGAAGACATATGACTATTAAGTATGTTTTATGAAGTTTTTTTTATGAAGACTATCCTGAAAAGAATTCAAATGGTAGAGTGATTATTGTTTGTCTTCCACATCCTCATGTTCACGAATGGAATTAGGCTGATTGTATCAAGCCTTAGAGTACTACAAACACTCCAAAGGGAAAATCTTAATAATCCTTAGACAGGAAGGAAAAAAAATACCGAATGGATGTTGAGTGCCAATTGTCCAGTCTATAACATGCAGATAAATGGGCATGCCATTGAGTTTGTCAATCAATACCAATAAGAACGATGTAGCAAATATAAAGTGAACTAGGTCCACAGCTGAATAGAAGAAAGAATACAGACTGGAATGCATCAGTAAAATTACATAATACTTTTGGTTATCTTGAGTGGATATCAATACAAAAGTTCTATTTAACACTAGTAGTCTCCTGGTAATTCTCTCTGACTGTTAATCATGGAATCCCATAAACTCTATTTTTTTTTTCCTGAGTCTGGGGTTAAGTGACTTGCCCAGGGTCACACAGCTAGGAAGTGTTGAGTGTCTGAGATCAGATTTGAACTCAACTCCAGTCCTCCTGAATTCAAGGCTGGTGCTCTATCCACTGCGCCACCTAGCTGCCCCCATAAACTCTAAAAAATCTAAACTACAAAGCACCCAAAGGGCTGTGGAGAGATTCATGGTGGATATACTAAGTCTGCAACATATTATAAATAAGGATTTGTCCACAAAAAGTGTCAAGAAATATCATCCAGGAATATGTGATCAGAAAAGAAGTCAGGCTAGTCATACAGAGAAGGAAAAGAACAAACATTTATTACATACCAAGCACTTTACAAGTATTTCATTTGATCTTTTCAACAGCCCTATGAATTAGATGACATTATTCTCCTCATTTTACAATTGAGGAAACCAAGGCAAAGTTTTAAAGACTCACCCAAAAGTCACATAGCTGATAAATGCCTGAGACTATATTTGAATTCAGGTCTTCTTGACTTCAGGCAAAGCATGCCATTCATACAAAACATATGCATAGGTAATTTTTCAACAATGACCCTTGCAAAACCTTCTGTTCCTGATTGCTGAAGCAAAGCATCATATAACATGCTCAAAATCTGAGTTTTATGCTAGTACTCACAGATTTACTGGTTTCCACAGAATATTAAAGACCTATACAAAAATCTCCATCTGTGTCTAAGTTGATATTTGAATATTTATGGTAGGACAAGGAAAATAATCACACTGGACTTTTGTGCAAACAAAACTAATGCAGACAAGATTAGAAGGGAAACAATAAAGTTGGAAGACATTTTTACAGTCAAAGGTTATGATAAAGGCCTCATTTCCAAAATATATAGATAATTGACTCAAATTTATAAGAAATCAAGCCATTCTCCAATTGATAAATGGTCAAAGGATATGAACAGACAATTTTCTCATGCAGTCATATGAAAGGTGCTCCAAATCACTATTGATCAGAGAAATGCAAATTAAGACAATTCTGAAATACCCCTACATACCCCTCAGATAAACTAGGATGACAGAAAAAGATAATGATGAATGTTGGAAAGGATGTGGGAAAACTGGGACACAGATACATTGTTGGTGGAACTGTGAAAGAATCCGGCCATTCTGGAGAGCAATTTGGAACTATGCTCAAAAAGTTATCAAACTGTGCATACCCTTTGATCCAGCAGTGTTAATACTGGGCTTATAACCCAAAGAGATATTAAAGGAAGGAAAGAGACCCACATGGGCAAAAATGTTTGTGGCAGCCCTTTTTGTAGTGGCTATAAACAGAAAATTGAATGGATGCCCATCAATTGGAGAATGTCTGAATAAGCTGTGGTATATAAATGTTATGGAATATTATTATTCTGTAAGAAAAGACCAGCAGGATGATTTCAGAAAGGCCTGGAGAGATTTACATGAAGTGATGCTGAGTGAAATAAGTAGGACCAGGATATCATTATACACAGAAACAAGAAGACTATAGGATGATCAATTCTGATAGAAGTGGCCTTCTTCATCAACAAGATGATTCAAACCAGTTCCAATTGTTCATTGATGAAGAGAGCTATTTATACCCAGAAGAACACTATGGGAAATGAGTGTGGACCACAACATAGCATTTTCACTCTTTCTGTTATTGTTTGCTTGCATTTTTGTTTTCCTTCTCAGGTTTTTTTTTCTTTCTAGATTTGATTTTTCTTGTGTAGCAAGATAACTGTATAAATATGTATGCATATATTGGATTTAACATATATCTTAACATATTTAACATGTATTGGACTACCTGCCATCTAGGGGAGGGAGTGGGGAAGAAGAGGAAAATTTGGAACAGAAGATTTTGCAAGGGTCATTGTTGAAAAATTACCCATGCATATGTTTTGTAAATAAAAAGCTTTATAAAAAATTTTTTTTAAAAAATTAAAATTTATAAAAATTTTTAAAATTAAAATTAAAATAAAAAAAAGAATCACACAGAAGGTACAGAAGGTAATTCACACTTAACGTAGAAGTATTCAAATCAGTGAAATCACAATTCTCTTGAAATATAGGGCATATAGTTTTGAAGAAAAGATTTTCTATGCAGTGATAAAATTCCAGGTGTTAATTGTTCATTCCTTTTCTGAATTTTCTCAAACCTTCTTTTCTTTTTTTATTATAGTTTTTTATTTACCAAATATATGCATGGGTAATTTTGCAGCATTGACAATTGCCAAACCTTTTGTTCCGATTTTTCCCCTCCTTTTCCCTACCCCTTCCCCATATTGGCAGGTTGACCAATACATATTAAATATATTAAAGTATAAATTAAATACAATATATGTATACATGTCCAAACAGTTATTTTGCTATACAGAAAGAATTGGACTTTGAAATAGTGTACAATTAGCCTGTGATGAAGGAACTCAAAAATGCAGGTGGACAAAAATAGAGGGATTGGGAATTCTATGTAGTGGTTCATAGTCATCTCCCAGAGTTCTTTCGCTGGGTGTAGCTGGTTCAGTTCATTACTGCTCTATTGGAACTGATTTGGTTCATCTCCTTGTTGAAGATGGCCATGTCCATCAGAATTGATCATCATACAGTATTGTTGTTGAAGTATATAATGATCTCTTGGTCCTGCTCATTTCATTCAGCATCAGTTCATCTAAGTCTCTCCAGCCCTTTCTGAAATCATCCTGTTGGTCATTTCTTACAGAACAATAATATTCAATAATATTCATATACCATAATTTATTCAGCCATTCTCCAATTGATGGGCATCCACGTAGTTTCCAGTTTCTGGCAACCACAAAAAGGGCTGCCACAAACATTTTGGCACATACAGGTCCCTTTCCTTTCTTTAAAATCTCTTTGGGATATAAGCCCAGTAGTAACACTGCTGGGTCAAAGGGTATGTACAGTTTGATAACTTTTTGAGCATAGTTCCAAATTGCTCTCCAGAATGGCTGGATGTATTCACAATTCCGCCAACAATGTTATCAGTGTCCCAGTTTTCCCACATCCCCTCCAACATTCTGCATTATTTTTCCCTGTTATTCTAGCCAATCTGACAGGTGTGTAGTGCTATCTCAGAGTTGTCTTAATTTGCATTTTTCTGATTAATAATGACTTGGAGCATCTTTTCATATAGCTAGAAATAGTTTCAATTTCTTTGTCTGAGAATTGTCTGTTCATATCCTTTGACCATTTGTCAATTGGAGAAAGGCTTGATTTCTTATAAGTTAGAATCAATTCTCTATATATTTTGGAAGTAAGGCCTTTATCAGAACCTTTAACTGTAAAAATGTTTTCCCAGTTTATTGTTTCCCTTCTAATCCTATCTGCATTAGTTTTGTCAAACCTTCTTTTCAAAGTGGAGCCATCAGTGTCTGTGATTGAGATGGCAAGTAGTAAATTCCTTATGCTGCCTGTAGAATAAATACACCGGCAAAGTCCTATTGATGAGAAAGAGGTGAAGGGCAATCCTATCTCTATCTTACTGGTAATACCAATATATATTTAATTGAGCAAGATTTCTTTCATATTTTCTGGGAAAGAAAGAATGTGAATTACTGTTTGTTATCAAACCTTATCAAACATAAAGTGGAATAGAGAGAACGATGAGTTGATTTCCATATTCCCAGAGGATGAAAAAGTGTCACTGAGTTTGCGTTACAGCACAAAGGAAGGATTGAGTCTCCTAGGAAATACACTGAAGGAAGACTCTTCTGACAGAGTTTATAACAATTATAAGAACTTACTGAGACATCTTTGTAAGAGATTTTAAAATCAAACGATCTTCTCCCTAAGATGGCTGAAATTCGATTGAAAGCAAAGGAATGGAAAAATGCTCCTCTTTTTTTCTTCCATTAGATTCCATTACTCAGGGATTTTCTGATGAATGTGATGTAAAAGGGCAAAGAATGGGGGTCTTAACTTTAAAAAATGTATTGGGGCAGCTAGGTGGCGCAGTGGATAGAGCACCAGCCCTGAATTCAGGAGGCCTGAGTTCAAATATGGTCTCAGACACTTAATACTTCCTAGCTGTGTGACCCTGGGCAAGTCACTTAACCCCAATTGCCTCAGCAAAAAAAAGAAAGAAAGAAAGAAATGTATTGCTAGTACTCTTGTTTAAAAACCATAACAAATGTTTAAAGACAAAACTTGTCACATTTGCATTCTACAAGTATTGTATTTTATATTAGAATGCCTAACTTTTGTTTATTTAGGAGCTAAAGAAACTAAAAGCTCCTGCTTACACAAAGAAATGGTATGACGTAATTGCATAGTACAGAGACAGCCTGGCAGGTAGATACTTAGCTGGCCCTGAGATCAGGAAGACCTGGATTCAAGTCCTGGCTCTGAAATTTAATGATTGTGTTACCCTAGGCAAATCACGTAACTCCTTAGTTTCCCACAAAATACTAAGATTATCAGTTTCAGAGAATGTATCCATCGGCTTTTACAAAATTAGTTTCTCATTAGGGGCTTCCTAATGATATCATATGTCTAATCCCTCCAAAAAAATTTCTGTAGTACTTATGCTTTACAAGAGTAAAGCTTTTGAAATGGGAGCCCAGTTATGAATTTATGAATAGTTTTTCAGTTATTCTGAACAATAGAGTTCAATATCTAACCCAGCAGCATCAATGGCTATTAAATGGCTCTCTTCTATAAAATGAGGGGATTGGGAGAGATGACCTCTAATACTCTATGTTTATATGAGTTTGAACGACATGTGGACAGTCTTCATAATTCTAAAAAAGCCTTTCATGAGATAATATGTATAAAATGCTTCACAAACTTTAAAACAGTTACTATTGAGGCAGCTAGGTGGTACAGTGGATAGAGCACCAGCCCTGAAGTCAGGAGGACCTGAGTTCAAAACTGGTATCACATTCATAACTGTGTGACCCTGGGCAAGTCACTTGGTCTCAATTGCCTCAGGGGGGAAAAAACAAGAACAAACCAAAAAGTTATTATTATTTCATTTGTTTTCAATTTCATTTGACATGAAAATATATGTAAATAATACCTTTCCTCCCTTACTTCCAATATTATTCTTATCTTCTTATAATCAGATTTCCCATCTGCCAATTTATAGATCCTACTCATTCATTCATTCTAAAGTTCACCAGTAGCCTTGTTCAATAATCTCTTCTTCATTTTTCCTCCTTCTTGGCCTCTTTATAGGTTTTGACACTTTTGATTACTTTTACTAATGGATATTTTCTTCACCCTAGATTTCAAAGACACCACACCCTTCCAGTTCTTCTCCTCACTACAATTAATCCTTATTTAATTCCTTCTCTGGACTTCCATCCTCTTCCAAAGTCCCTGATGTAAATATTCTACAAAGGTCTGTTCATGGTCTTCTTCATTTGTCTTCTTGGATAATACCATTCATTGAAAGTTTCAACCACTTTTTCTGTGCAGAGCCATATTTTTAGTCTTAACCTCTCATTACTTTCAGAACCTCAATTAGAATTGCATATTCTAGACCTCCTAACAACACGTCAAATCAAACATGTACCAAACTAAAAGATCTTTACCCCTAAACTTTTGCCTTTACCATTTCTTTCAGAGCCACCATTATTCCTAGTCTCCAACATGAAATCTTAGTATTATCTTTAACTGTTTCTTCTCCCTAGATAGTGAGAACTCTATCACAATAAAATATCTCACTTCTATCCTTCTGAGTTTGTAGCAGATCAAAACTGTATACCTCTGTAGTAATTGACTCAACCTCTCAGAAAAAGAACATAAAGGATAATGAAAATGGCATTACAATTTCTAATTAAAATTTGTCACCTGAAAAGTTGAAAAGGCTGAAGGAGAACATCTTTTTGAATGATGCAAAAGAAATCATATGATATGTGTAACCAACACAATTCTATAGCACAAGTTGAAAGGAGATTATAGCTAAATAGTATAAATATTTGATATGCTTCTTTTCCTCTAATATTCTTTAAGTATTACTGCTGCCCTATCTTGGTCTCAAGTGCCCATTATGAAAGGAGTAGGATGAGGTTTCACTGCTGTCATGAAATTTTCCCTTTATCGGAAAAGCCTTTAGAGATACTCTGGAGGCTATGATTCGGTTGTAGAAAGCCTCTTTAATCCACTCCATGAATTGAGTTTAGAAGTTCTTTCTCGAACTTTTCCCATGAGAGTGCTGAGAAATGGACTATTTTTGTATTTAGAAAGTCATTATTAATCACTCAATTTATTTTTTGACCTGAAAAGAAGTAGAAGTTGTTTTAAAGCTACTAGAATTCCCAGATCAGCTCCAGATGAATTTTGATCATATCCAATCATATCTGTTAAAAGCTTACAAGAAAAAAATCGTTTTCTAGTCTAACCTAGTTTTCAGATTACTGGTCCATGGATCAACACTAGTCTATAAAACTTTTATAGTCAGGTTATTACTTCGTAAAATCTATAACAGTAATATAAATTACTTCCCTTTACATTCTAATCCTTGTAAGTTTTAGACTTTTAAGCAACTAAATTTCTTTTAGTGCTTCTATAATTTCTTTTATTTGGTTTTCTAGGACCTAGCACAATGGCTGGTACACAGTAAATTCTTAATAAATGCTTTTCACTTCATATGATCTGATCAACTCTGTTGTTCACAGCCACATTGACACGATACTACTATTAACTCATCTTCTTCAGTTACTCTCTTCATCTTGGTGCACCTAGGTGGGGCAGTGGATAGAGTACCAGCCCTGAAGTCAGGAAGACCTGAGTTCAAATGTGACCTTAGACACTTAACACTTCCTGACTATGTGACCCTGGGCAAGTCACTTAACCCCAGTTGCCTCAGTGGGAAAAATCTTCATCTTTCCTCTTATTGACAAGTAAGTAAAAAAATGTCAGCAGTTTTAAGCACTCTGAGCAAGCATCTTAAATTTCATAGATAAACCAGATAGCAAGGGCCATGTATATTCAGAAAATAATGCTCCCTTGGCCTCAACCCCCTGCTTGTCCCCAGTGACCTGCCTCCTAAGACTAACTCAAAGAATTACTGGTATGAAGAACTTGATATTACTTGAATCTTATTCTCCTCATCCTGCGGGTTCCCTTCAAAATTAAAAATATTTCTAAACCAGGGTCAGGGCTGCCCAAAAGGTCCAAGCCTTCCATTAAAAAGTTATATCTCATAAAGAAATACCATTAGCACATCAAATGCTGCTGAAAATAAAACATACTTAGTCTTATTTTTCCCCCACCTTTCTTTTGTAATTAGACATGGGCTTTCTTTATGACTCTCAAGTTTGACTTCCAATTAACTCTACAAGCCCCACTATAACTACTATGTAAATACTGAAACTATCATTTACATTTATATAATGATTTATATAACAAAATTTATACAATATTTACTATGTCAGGCACCATGTTAAACATTTTACAAATATTATCTTCTTTGATTTTCACAACAATCCTGGAAATAGGTGCTATTATTGTTCCTATTTTATAGATGAAGAGCCTGAGGCAAACAGAAGTTAAGTGATTTGCCCAGGTTGACACAGCTAGCCAGTGTTTGAGGATTTATTTTGACTCGGGTCTTTTGGACTCCAGGCTTGGCATTCCATCTTCTAGCTGCCCCTATGTGCTGTCCCTTAAACCTCATTTCATGTAAGAATGACCACCAATGATCTTAGCACTTCCTTTTCTATGACAATCCTAGAAATTCAATACAGTTAGTCCTGGGCAAGTTTGGTGGTAGTCATCATTTTATATACATATATGCACACAAAAACATCAGAAAAAAGAATGGTTAGAACCCACTGTTTTTGAATGGTTGCTGATCAAATGAGGTAACTTACATCAACACACTTTGCAAACCTCAAAGCATTATATAAATATTAGTTTATATTGTTAATAATAATCTCTTTAATAAAACAAATATACCCAAGCATGCATCAATCAATCCAATAAACATTTATTAAACACCTGTTCTAACAGATATTGCATTAAGTGCCAAGGATACAAAAAGAGGCAAAAGAACTTAAGAGAAACAACATAAAACATGAATAGATAGATAGATAGATAGATAGATACTTGAAAAAGCAATTTCAAATCTAAAATATACTTACCTTTCAGACAGTTAATATGCTTTAAGGGGATTTTAGCAAATGAGCATTGAAATGCTACAAGGAAATCAGGACATGAAGTTTTATCAATTCTGGAAAAAAAGGGAATTGCATTACAATCTAACAGAACAAGAAGAATATTTTAGGTTTCAACAGAACAGTTTTTAATATATTATTTAGATCAAATATTTTGAACACTAAAAGAAAAAAACAAAACTTCTGATATCTACCAGTTCTCATTTGCTTCAGCAAGGCATTGTGCCAAATTCATCTAGTGCTTAAAAAACTCCCTGGACAGGTAAGACCACTTTGAGAGCTCAATTATCAGCAACTTGAACCACTAGGGTACCATTCAGTAAATGAGTACATACACCACATTCCCATCAATTGTTGCCTGGTGCTGAGAGAATCTGACTCAAAGGATCATAATTATATAAGGCTATGTATTCTGCCATTCATCATTCATGAAACTTTATTGTAGCAACTGCTCTGATAACAAAGCTATTTGATATAGGAACGAATGAATGTGGGTGCAGCTATTAGAAAGCTAGAGTGAAACTCAATATGGCAATCTGAAATGAGTGAGTGAGAAAAATTGATTCCTTATTTTGGATAGACTTATAAGGATAATATATTTAGCTGTGTTTTCTATAGTACTAAATTTTTTTGCTTCTGGACTTTTCCATGAAACTAATGCCAAGATAAGTAACCAAAGATCTACCTAAAAGAGAAAAGGAGAAGAAATCAGCCAAAATTGAGACAAAAATTGTTAAAACAAAAAATAGGTTGTTTCCCCCCCCAATCCCTCCTTGCCCATCCATCCCTTACCCCTATGTTTCTCCCATGCTAAAATGTTCTATCCCCTCATCTATACTTCTTAAAATCTCTGATTACCTTCCAAATTGTTCCAGTGCCAGCTTCTACATGAGATTTTTTCTGATCCCCCTCAGGGGCTAGTGATCTCTTCCCCCTCGTCCCCATGCTCAATTTGTTTTGTATATTTTCATATTTTATACAGAAAGTTAAGATAAGATGGTAGCTAGAGATAGCTGGTCTTACAGTCAGGAAGACCTAGGTTTAATCTAGCTTCTGGTATATGTTGGTTGTGTGACCCTAGACATATCATTTATTTTTAGTGCTCTAGACAATTTACTTAGACTCTAAGTTGCAGAGAAGATGCTGCTTTTGTAGGAATTTCCTTACCAAATGTTTATGTGGCACAATAGAATGCTACAGCTGGAGTTCTGGAAGACTGAGTTCAAGACTCTCAGATACTTACTGTAACTCTGGGCAAATCACTTAACCCCTCTCTGCCTTAGTTTCCTCAGCTGTAAAGTGGGGATCATAATAGCACGTCTCTCCCAAGTTTTGTGAAGATCAAATGAGAATATTTGTAAAGCCCTTTGTGTGGAACATAAATGCTTATTCCCTTCCTTTTCCATCCTGCAGTTCTTCAGATCACTGAAATCAGAGGTGTACTCTCTTGGTATATTTTTATTTATACTTATCTAAGTATATGTTGTCTCACTCTTAATAGAATACACATTCTTTGAGGTCAATGATTTTCAATTTTGCCATTGTCTATACTGTCTGACACAATGCTGCTACTTAATAAAGATAAAAATAATTGCTAACTTTTATATAATGCTCTAAGGTTTGTAAAGCTTTATATATATATATATATATATATATATATATATATATATATATATATATATATATATATATATATATATATATATATATATTATATCATCTCATTTGATACTTATTGATCAGTCAATATATATTATTCACTCCATTATCCCAAACTTTTTTTTTCAACCAGACAGATTTCATTAATAGAAAACTCTCAAGGAAGAAACTCACTATGTCTATGCAAGTTATCACTTGCTCTGCTACTCAGAGTATTGCCAGGGGTGCTAAAAAGTTAGGTAACTCCAATCATTTAAAAGTTAAAGCAGGAAGGAAAGGAGGGAGGAAGGAAGGAAGCAAGGAAGGAAGGAAGGAAGAAAGGAAGTATTCATTAAGTGCCTACTATGTGTCAGGCACTGTGCTAAGTACCATACAAATATTATCTCATTTATCCTCACAATGACCGTAGGAAGTGGGTGCTATATTTTTACAAATACACTAGTTGAGGAAAATGAGACTGACAGTGATTAAATGACTTACCCAGGATGACACAGCTAGGAAATTTCTGAGGCTAGATTTGAACTCAGATGTTCCAAACTCCAGACTCAGAGTTCTTATCTACTGTACCACCTCACTGCCTCTAGGGAATTAGGGGAAATCTTTTCGAAATGTAGAAAATCCCTACTACACTCTCATAGCTCTATATGATGTGCTTGAGGTTCAGTACACCAAATTGTGAGCCTGAGGAGAGCAACTGGCACCAAATGTTGGGGTTAGGTCAATGTGATGAATTTACAATGGCCTTTCTCTTTGACAAAAGGTACTTTTATTTATGAGAAGAGATTACAAATAAAATGAAAAGGTAAAATAAACACCAGGAATGGTTAATATGAAATAAATTTGGGAGAGCACATGGTTAACAAGGAAAGTGACTTTAACTATTAACAATGGAAAAGACAAGGTCCCTAATAGGAACTTGTCACAATTAACCAGGACAAAGGGAATATGCAGTGAGAATGCACCATTAATTGGTAGGCTAAATCGGTAGAGGAGTTTAGCACCCTGAAAGAGTTAGTTAACTATAAGAAAAAGAAAGACACTATGCAGTATGAGGGAGGGGATGAGAAGAAAGACATCACTGTGAGGCAGGATGTCATGGTGGGATAAGCCAAGAGGAATTGGGCAAAGATGGTGTGGGCCGTAGCAGATATATGGGGGAAATTTACCTTCAACTTGGGTTCCTTGCCTCCTAGTTCCATCCATAGCATGTGCTCAATAAATATTTGTTAAATGAATGATTTTGAGAATGATCACTATTCATCCCAGTCTCACCCTATGGCATACTACAAACTTTACAATTCTGATGAAGCAACTCTTATAAGGGGCTAATTATTCCCATCAATTACCAACTAACTACCGCCTTTTCTGAACTGTTCTATATCTAGTTTTGTTCTCCGCTGCACCATCTACTTGCCCCAAGCCAGACTACTTAAAGCAGCAAGACACCCTTGAGAAAGTGCTCTGAGAACAGTAAGGTACCTGAATGAGAGGCAGAAGACAGCATGTGCCAGGAAAATAAAATTACCAATACTACCTTGGCTACAGTGTCACCCCAGATCCTAACAGAGATAGCCGGATGCTAACCCAAGAAGTGTTGTTTCCAGCCCAGAGCCCACTGCCTTCACCTTGGGAAACAAGACCTATAGAGGAGATATAACCTGGCAACTGCTCCTGCAGGTACTGCAGCTATATGTAGTAAAGACCCAGAAAGGAAAATTCTTGGCACTGCCAAATAATTCTTCATCAGAAACTGATATGATTCTATCAGTAAAAAATTATTAAAGAAGAGGAATTAACATTTTCTTTGCTGATACACCCTAAGTACTATTTGATTTGCAGCTGCTATTTGTATCTCCAGTTCTCCGGACAGTGTTTTGTACATAGTTAAATACTTAATACTTAGTAAATGCTTTATTCAATAATTTCACTGTGGTAAAGGGAAAGAGAAAGTAGCTAACCAGAGATTTTGATTGACAGAAGCAGTGGATGAAAGCCAATCAGGTACTAGAAGGATTTGAGATTAAAAGATTCTTGAAGGGAGGGGCTACTTAATTTTGCCTTTGTATCTTCATCAACTAACACAGTTCCAGGTACATCTAAAGGCCCTTAGCAAATGCTTGTTAGTTGATTAATTGAGAGGAACAGGCAGTTCCTCTTGATGGTTACACTTTCAAATAATTAATATTCATGTTGGATTGAGTGTGGTGTCCAAAGAAGCACAATGAAAATCTGGGAAGATAATGAAATGGGAGAAAGGCCATAGTGTTGGAGCAGAGAGGAGGCCATTCTCATAGTTAAGAGGTTGTTGATTCTGAGATGTTTTTCATTCATGGCTGAGTCTCTGTGATCCCATTTGGGGTTTTCTTGGCAAAGATACTGGAGTGGTTTGCCATTTCTTCTCCATGTCATTTTACAGATGAAGAAACTGAAGCAAATAGAGTTAAGTGATTTGCTTAGAGTCATACAACTAATGAATGAGTGCCAAGTTAAGAAGATTTGGGGGTCAATTACAACCTCTCACGCATTTTGGCTGTGTGATCTTGAACTAGAAATTTAGGCAACTCTAATACTCTTAAACTGAAGAGCAGGCACACATATAACAGAAAAGGTAGGAGTTATATGTATGTATGTATGTATGTATATATGTATTAATTGATTTTATTGTAACCTGGACATAAATGTGACTAAAATAAACAAGTTAATTAAATGAATGAATGTATAAAATAAACCTATTTAGCTAGCTACATTGATTAAATCAACTAATTAATTATGAATTTGGTCTGCTCCTCAAAAAATTCATAATGATTTTCTAAAATAGTGGAATTTTTAATTCACCTGGTAATGCTGGATTTTAAAGGTGAAAGAGAGAAAGGATTTACTGAAAAAGAAAGAAAACACTGTAGCATCAATAAAAAGTTTAAAACATTCACATATTATTTATTTCATTTTTGTCTTATCCTTTTAATTTCTATTTTTGTTTATGTTTTATGATTTATAGAATATGCTAGGAAATATACAGGATTTTAAAATAAATATATAATTATTCTAACTATTAGGGATATAGTACAAAAATTTTGTAGAACATTAGCCTATGAGAATAAACAACTTACTACAAAGTTCATACAAGGAAATTCTGAACACAGGCTTTTCTGACTCTGAAGCTAATTCTAAATATAGTCAATCACTATGCTGCGTGCACACATACACACATACACACACACACACACACACGCAGTGGTCCTCAAACTTTTTAAATAGGGGGCCAGTTTACTGTCCCTCAGACTGTGGGAGGGACGGACTATAGTAAAAACAAAAGCTCACACTCTGTCTCCGCCCCTCAGCCCATTTGCCATAAACTAGCAGGCCTCATTAACATCCTCAGAGGGCTGTAGTTTGAGAACCCCTGCACTACACACACATACAACTTACCCACCCTTCTATATGCCACAAAAACTGCATTTCTATGTGTATAAGAGAACACAAGAATTTATGAATCATCAAACATTTTTTAAGTAAAAGTTAAATGTGCAATGATATATAAGTAACTATCATCTTCTTGTACTACTACTATCATAATGCTAAATTGAAATAGCTTCTTTCACTATTATCTAGCATAGCATTAGCAATGTTAGTGATAACAATTACATAAAAGAAATTAAAGTCATAACTAATGGCAAGGGTGAGTTAATTTCATCTCTATCTGCAGACAATAGAACATTTTACTTTAAAAACCCCAGGGAATTGGCAAAGAAATTGAGACAAAATAGTTTCATTAAAATAGCAATATATATTGTATCCCTCAAAATTATTAACATTTATATGTAGAAATAAAAAAGCTCAATAGAAGTAAAAGAAAAAGAAATTCCTTTCAATATAACTATAAAAATGAATAAAATGGTAGCAAGTCTACTAAAATACATTCAAGACATACAAATATGATTATAAAACACCATATGAAAATAAATTGAAATAAAATTACCTTCATGCTTTTAAGATCATTGGGAGTAAGAAGATAAGAAATATGATTTCCAAATCTTGCCTAGAGTGCACAAATATTTTGTCCCAACTTGAAGAGAAAGGATACTAAGCTTTTAGAACACCAAATCCTTTTGTATTCTAAAGAGACATTACTTGCAATGTTGTTTGCCCTTGAACATGAATTTGAATTTTCAGTCACAATCAATGTGTCACAAGTACCTGCAACATTGATTAGGAGCATTGACTGATCTTAACAACTATTATTTTAAATGTAGTTTAGCTAAAAAGAGCATTGTAACATTGCAGTTAAAGAGAGTAACATTCTAGCTAGCACTGCCAAGTCAAGCTAATGGTTGAAGGTGGAAAATAATTGCAATTGATCATTGATAAATGATATATTCGCCAGGGAATACAGGGAACTTGTCTAACAAAGATGCCACATCCTGAGAAGAATCGGCAACCAAATGACTAATTAAGCTTTAGTATGATCCAGCAGCAGAGAAATTGTACAGCCTTATCTGGTAGCCACTGCCAAACAACAGAGTGGTTTTCCCAGCTTTTTCCAAGTTATCACTTTCTAGCAGCATAGTAGCCTTCATGGGCCTGTCCAGCAGCTTATACAATAGCTAAGTGGTCTCTTTGGCCAATTTCAGAAGCACTTAAGGAGTGATTCTCTAGAGCCTCTCTAGCAGAAGGTTGAGGTATACTGGTAGGACATCGCTGGTATTTCATCATTGCCTCTGTATGCTGTGTTGAAATCAGGTTTAGATTAAGATTTACAGATCTCGGACCTGCCAATCCTTCTAAAGGAACATTAAAAACCCTTAAAATAAATAACATTTTGCTTCCCTACTGATACAAGGATTATTATCCTGCTACCAAACTGTAGAAAAGCCATTCAAGCTACTGTGAATTATGGAAACCAAAATATTGAGTGAATTAAATGAGGATTTGCTCTCTTTTATTGGAAGATTTTAATTAGCATTTACTATCATCATGACCAAGGGAAAAAAACCTTCTTGGTCCTAGGTGAGTTAAAATAGGCCACAGAAATAAAAGTAAAAGCTATTTTCTTGATTGGAAAATGGAAAATGTTTTTTTTTTAATCCTCACTAAGATGAATTCAGGCTTTGCTAAAAATGATTGCTAGATGCAAGAATTTTTGTTTTGCTTGATTATATGTACTTGTTACAAGAGTTAGTTTTTCTCTCTTTTTCAATGGCATGAAGAGATGGAGAAAAGACAGATTTTTGTTCCCTGAAAAGTAAAACTTTTAAATATTAAACAATAAATTTATAACAAAATTATTGGTAGCAGGAACAAGTTTCAAACATCATAGGGCTGATAATTTTTCCAGCAAAGAGATTAGCCATTTAATATAAACTCAGCAACACATCAGACACAAAAGCAGAGGACATGGCTTCATCCATTGTGCCCTGAGCTGCTCCCTTGCATTCCTGGAAACATGGCCTCCTCATTTCCACCCCTTTTCATGCTCCCCAATTTAATTTAATATTGAAGAGTTACACTTCTGCACACAAATAGAGAAAATATAACCAAAGTTTGTCATCTGAAATTTTACTAGCTGGTAAGCTATAGAAACTGGCAATCTAATAACCAGTATAAAACTTAATAGAATCCAGAATGTAGGCTGGGTTAGTTGTGAGAGGGTTTTTTACTGGGTTAGCTGACGTTCTTGTGTGAAAAGGGTTTGGTTTTGTCTGAGAAGACTTGGTGTGTGATTTGCATGTTGAATTTAACATTGCTTTCTCACATATAATTGGCATATGCTCTATATGTTCTTGGCATGTAATTGCTAGATTTTGATGTTTTCTAGGTGCATAATTGGCATGTTAAATTTTGATGTCTTGGTGTTTAATTGGGATGAAAGTAGCATGTAACTGGCTCATTGAATTTTTGACATGATTTCTTGTCATGGAATAAGGTTTTCTTGGTGTATAATTGTTGAACTTTTCTATTTGTTCCATCTTAGAATACATAATGGAAACAATAAGGAAAGAGTGTGTTTGTGATTGAATGGCAAATGATCTTTTAGACAAAATTTTTATTCGCTAACTAGAACTCCCAAAATAACAGTTGTTACTGTAATAAAAAAGGTAGCTAGACCATAGCTAATTTAACTTTACACTGTCCTAAACCTTTTATTATCTTTCTACTTTGTCTGCTTGAAAGTCAACTCTTTCTTACAGTACTGAAGCACAGTGCCAACTGAGTTTACTACTTTAGTTTTATGTTATTCAATCTCCAACTGGGTCTTCCCTGCTGCATAGAAATGCTGTTTCTCAATTCACTGTCCCACTACCCACTGAAGATGAACCAAATTTCTTTTCACAATTAAACTTGATTATCACCTCCCTCTTCCTTTCAGCGGAGGACCTGGTCTCACCTCAACCTTAAATGGAAAAACCAAGACCATCCATCCCAAGCTCTTCTCCTTCCCAGTTCCACAATTCGTATCACCCCAATATCATCTAGCCTCTTTAACTTAAAAGATGAAATGGTTTTTCTTCTCAACAATGCCAAATTTTGTTTGTGCAAGTATAAGAGGGGGAGTTGAGGGAAAACCAAAACAAAAACACAAAGAGAAGGGGATGGATTTTCCTGTTCATTCTATATCAAAATGGAAGCTTTTAAAATGGAATTATTCATGCCAGGAGAGGTAATATGCAGGACCTCTCTCTCTTTGCTATCATACTACTATCTCCTCAAACTATTATCCTATATGTCTCCTTATTTCAGAGTCAAAATCCCAGGAAAGGCTATCTCTCTTCATTTTCCTTACTTTTTCAACACTTAGTTATGAACTCCTTACCACTTCACCATTCAACTAAAATTGTTTGCTCCAAGCTCATCAATGATCTTTTTAGTGCTAAATCCTTTGACCTTTAATAGTCCTCATCTTTATTACCCTCTCTACCTTTCTGATCCTATTGATTTTTCCTTTCTTCTGTTC
Organism: Sminthopsis crassicaudata; assembly: GCF_048593235.1. Classification (NCBI taxonomy): domain Eukaryota; kingdom Metazoa; phylum Chordata; class Mammalia; order Dasyuromorphia; family Dasyuridae; genus Sminthopsis; species Sminthopsis crassicaudata. Next base: position 178,356,514 of record NC_133620.1, read on the forward strand.
ACATGAGAAATTTGTAAAGCACTTAACATATCCAAAACAGAACTTATTCCCTTTCCCCACTCCCTCCCCCCAAACTCACTCTCCTATTTTTGATGGTCATTCTAGCCATCTTAGTTTACAAAGTTGGAGCCATCCTTGGCTCTTCCCCTCCTCACCCCAACATTTCCATTTGTTGCTGAGTCTTTTTGATTTCACATTCTCAAAATCTCTCATCTCAGTTCTCTTCCCTTTAATTACACTGGAGTCTCTTCTATCTCTATTCAATCCTCTGCCACACAGAGAAGATCCTCTCCCAGATGAATGGTTTTCTACTGTTTTTTGGATAAAATGCACACTCATCTGTTTTGCATCTAAAGCCCTTCATATCTGCCTCTAACCTATCTATAGATTTTTTACATGGTGAACTCCAAGCTTTTGCCAAACTAAAACTGGTTTCTGGCCCCAATACACAACATTTATCCTCTACCTCCATGGTTTCACGTAGATGTACCTCCCTTTTTGGAGTACTGTTTTCCTCATCTCCACTTTTTGGGACCTTTCACCCCTCTAAGGCACATTTCAATCAGAACTTCTTCATCAAGAGTCTTTTCAAAGTCCTCAGTGATAGTGCTCCCTTACAAATCACTGTGTACTTATTTTGTATTTTCCTATATTTACTTATTTGTAAATATGTTGTAATTTCTCTCATGGAATGCATAGTTATTGATGGCAAGAACAATTTCTGTACAATCTCTAGTTCCTAGGACAGTGCCTGGCAAAATAAGAAATTAATTCTTACTGATTGATGGTGTTTCTATAGTGTCGAAATCCTTGGTCTTATGCTTTGAACTGCCTGCATTCTTGAATATGAACACAAAGGGTTAGTGCCAGAGTTCATGGGACTATGACAATATGGGCCAGAAAAACTCCTTGAAATTCAAAGCATTCAGACTGCAAATTGTCTGGGGCCAGCCCTGTGCCCTGATTCTTAGACAAGGAATGAAGAGGTGGGACTCAGGAGGATGGTGAAACAGGACTGCATTTATTCAGAATTATATCAGTGCTTTTATACCTAACATTTACGTGCTCAGTTACAAATGCCTAGGTATTCAGTGAGATTGCTACATCTGTATTTTAACTATGGTCAATACATCAAGGTATTCCGATAACAGATAACAGGATATCTGGCAGATGTATTCCAGACACATTTCTTAGAAGTCAGCAATCATGCCTTCCTCCAAGGCCCTGATATCAAGAACCAGCAAGGTCAGACACATCCTTCAACTTCTCAGGAGACGTGCCACCTGCAGGAGGGATGTAGAGGCCCATCCAGGAGAGTTAGTAGAGTTCTCCAAGGACAAAAGGGTTTTAAACCTTGCCAGGGATCCCTCTCATGTCTGTGGCTTTCAACATCAAATCAGCTTTTTATGACATGTATCTCAGAAGATATTTAAACATTTGTATATTCTGTTGCTTGAAAAGCTTTTGATGTCATTAAATGTTTCTATTTTTATCCAGCCAAAATTAATTTTAGTTTACCTTAGTTTTAAAGAAAATATTAATTTTATCAGGGAAGAAGCAGGAGGGCTAAAAAGGCTGATAGCCTAATGCCAAAAATATGTAGGAATCATGGACCTATTTCCAAGTGAAATGGGGAAATGCTAACAGGAGTGGTAATATGAATTAGATTCAGGAGAGCAATAGATGTAAAAGAATATTATATAAATGTTATAACAGAGATTTATTTCATGGCATAAAGAAATTATATCATATGCATCCATCACAAGTTACAAAGGATTGCTTTATATTTTATGTAAATAGTTGCATGGGTTCAGGCAAATAAAACACAGAAGGCAGTCATACTGAATGATCAATTTGCATTTCAGGGTACATAACTTTTAAAATTTCAGGGGAGTGGAGGCAGGATCTATGAAGTCAGGAGATGGAATCAAAGAGGAGTTTGGGGAAATAAAAATGGGATCTAGGAGGAGCCAAGTGGAATCCATCTAGCTGACTAGGTCCCGGAATTACCTAAAGATAAACTAATCAAGATCTCAAGTTTGTTGTGACGATCTTTAAAGGTAGTAACTAGACAATCTAGATTGACAAAACTAGATTGGAGGTCTAGGCAATGGAAAACTGGTTTCAGCCTGCCATATTAAGAGTTTCCCCTCTCATTATTCTATTCAAACAAAACAGTTATTCCCAAATAACTGAATTCTCAGGATGGACTTTTTAGCAATTCTTAAGAATAACCTAGTCCAGAGTTTCCATAACAAGTTTAACTATTTTCCCAGAAAGATTATTCTCTGAAAAACAACTACAACACAAACTATTTCACATGCCCATTCTAAAAAATGAAAACAGTCTATATTTAACTGATGACACCATGATTTTATTCCCTATCATTAAGCAAAGAAAATTTTCTTAAATTCAGGAAAATTATAATGACATCAGCACCAAAGTATAATAAATTTGTATGGTAAAATGGGTTTCTAGCATGAGAAAATGTTCATCTTTTAAAATGATGTATTAATGTTTCATCTTATCACAACACCAGCTGTGGAACCGTACTCCATGACTCAGCTGCAAGTTTTGTCAGCACATCCAGGTGTGTCTCTAAGACTATATGCTAAAAATAATGGCAGATGAAAAGGAAATCAGCAAAGGATTACTGCTTTTTGAGCATTTCTTAAAGAAATGCAAAGCTTCTTTTAGAATCTTTTGGCAGCTTCTGGACATTTAGCGTTGACTGGTATGAATGTTAATTGAATCATAGCTAATAAAACAATGTTGCGTTAAATTTAATGGCTATTCCTGGCAGTCAATGTCATAAGCCCAAAGATGAAGGTAAAATCTTTCTTATCTGAATTAAAGTATAAAAATAGTAATGCATTAAACTGATGACAGAGATTCTAAAATAAGACAATACCCAAGTTATTAAAGATTCTATAGCTTATCTGTTCTCAGAATCTTTAGGTTTAGGACAAATGGGCAAAAGCTGCATAGAGAAATTCATTAATCCCAAAATTTTCCCTAAGAGTTCCATTAAATTATTTTGAAGATTGCTTATACAAATATCCCTTCATTAACACATTCCCAAAATAAGGGTCTATTTTAACTACTGGAAAGTATTTACAATAGCATTACCAAAAGGAGTGGGCTTCTCTTCCCATCCAGTAAAGAAACTGAAAAAGAGCTACATTTTATCAGTATAAGTGCTCTAAGAAAGGAATAACAGCCATATGGATAATTCACATTTGACTCTCAACAATCCAAATTAAGCAGAGAATTTGGCTAAATGAAATTCATTTTTGTTCTTGTTCTATACTTATTTCATTGGCTTTCCCTATGTTAATTACTTCCTATTTATTCTGTATATGTATGTATGTATGTATGTTTTTGTGTATCATTGTCTCTTCTAAAAGATCTTGAGCTCCTTAAGGTCAGGGACTATATTTTGCCTCTTTTGGTATTTCAAATGCTTAGTACAATGTCTGACACATAGTAGGCATGTTATAAATTTTTATTAATTGATTGATTGATTGTGGCAAGGAATAATTTTTTCTATCAATCCAAAATCATCAATTTGTAGTCTGAAAGAGTTGCCTGGGGCACTGACATGTTTTACACATAAGTATATACCCACATAGTCTCTGTGCTGTGCTATATATGCTATAGTCATTTGAGAAAGTTTTAGCTTTTGCTATTCTGGAGCAATCAGAACAATCCCAGCTAATTTCTCAATCATTACTTTTAGTGTGAGTCCTCAGCCACATGGGCAAGTGACTAACAAAGCTAGGCATAATTCTATAAATAGATAAATAGATAAATAAATAAAAAGGCTTAACAACTAACTCTTATGGAAAAGACTCCAGAAAAATTACTTTTATTTCGATGACATTAATAATGGTCTTCTTAGTAGTGTATTAAGGACCAAAGGTTGATAATTAGATGATTCATTGGATAGAGTACCAGGCCTGAAGTCAGGGAAAAAATCTACCTTATTAGCTGTATGACACTTTTTAGCTGTATAATCCTGGGCAAGTCACTTAACCTATATTTGCCTCATCTACTAAACTATAAAATGGGGACACACTGACGAAGGAAATGGAAACACTATTCAGTGTCTTTGCCAAGAAAACCTTATGGGCAATGTTTACAGGATCATATAAAGTTGGACATGACTGAACAACATCAACAAAGAAGTTTAGCATCTCTTGTATCCTTCTTATCACATCTTACTTTTCAGGCTTTTTCTTTTTCACTGAACTGTTCACACAAATATCCCTCTCAAAAACTTAGGAATATGTTTATATTTTCCCTAAGTCCCTTACTTTGAAAATGAGTTTCTATTTCATGAAGAAATACTCCCCCTAACTTTTACTGAATTATATGATTCCTTTTAGTAATGACATATTAATAGTCAAATGACAAAGTCTAGACTATATACAATGCTCAAGAAGATCATGTACGATGGCTTCTTTTGAATGCATCTATTAAAATAAATTGCTGATGCACTTTCCTCCATAGGCTAATGAAAATAGCTTGAATTCAATTGACAGACAAGGAGTTTTTCATGTTGGCAATTTAAAAAATTATTAGTAATTTTCAATGTCTCATAGATAACAAGAAATTAAAAAACAACATAAAATTTCATTATCCTTTTGGAAATAAGTTTTTTTTTCCTGAGATGAAAATAAAAATTAGGTTACCTTGAAAGGCAGTTTTGCTCTCTTTTCAAAAATGTTTTTTGTCAGCAAAAAACATCTTTTGATTCTGGCCTATTTCTCTCAAGTTTTCTGAAATTCTGGTGTTCAATACAGTTGGTGTGAAAAAGCACATTGTCGGTACTTTTGTCAGAGTGGATACTCTAGCTGAGATAAAAGTTTTGCCACTAACTAGCAAGATGATCATGAAGAAGTCTCTTAATTTGTTTGGACCAGCTTCATCAGCTGACATAGAAGAATGCACAGACTCTATAGAATGGACAGACTCCATGTTCCCACGATGTTTGAGACTAAGAAAAAGCCATTTTCTCTGAAAATGCCCCTGCCAACAAGGGATTAAGAGAAAATCTGACTTTCTTTTGGCCCTTTGCTTTCAAGGAAATTCTCAGAACCACATTCCTAAGAGAACTCTGTAGGAGCTGTGTACCATGGCAATGGTTGCCCAGTACATATTTGGAATAAGTACTAATATATCTCAATGCAGGCAATTTAAAAAGACTAAGAGAGTTTCACAGGAGTTTGGAAAGGCATGAGATACAGTTGTCAGTAGACATAAACACAGTTGGGAAAGAGAAAAGGGGAGAAGAGGGAAGAAGGGAGAGAAAAAGAGGGAGGAAGAGAGAAGGGGGCAGAAGAGAGAAAGAGTGAGAGGGGGAGAGAAAGGGAGACAGAGAGAGACATAGAGACAGAGACAGAGACAAAAAGAGAGACAGAAAGAGAGAGAGAGAAGAGAGGGGAGAGTGAGGGGGAGAGAGGAAAAGGGAGGGAAAGAGAGGGAGAGGGAGAAGGAAAGGGAGATAAATGGTAATTGTGCTTAAAGCATTCATTGGACAGAAACATAGACATCAAGAGAGGAGAGGTCAAAATCAGTTGAGAATTATGGAACTGGCCCATATATTCTAAAGCTATGGTTCTCAAAAGGTCTACCATTGCTATGTGCTATATTGAGATGGAGAGAGAAATAGCTAAACAGAGAAAATATTTAGAACTTTGATCTATGAATTAAACTGATATGCCCCTTTCCCTTCTGGGTTAGAACATCAAACATTAATTTGAGAAAATTTATAACCTGATTCAGTTCTTATTATAAGTTGCATTCTGTTTTTATCAAATATATATTTCCCTTATTTTATATCATCTGGCAAAGCTTAGTAAAAAAGTCATTAAAGATTCAAATCTTCAAATTGATTAGACAATGGCCTGAAATAGCACATTAAATTTGGGAAATAGGGAATAGGCCTTCCTGGAATGGATAATCTCAAAGGTTCCTCCCAACTCTGACAATCTGGATAGAATTGCTTGACTTATCTGTACGTAGATTTTTTGTTGTTGTTGTTCAGTCATGTCCAATTTATGATTCTATTTGGGATTTTCTTGACAAAGATACCAAGGTAAACTGGCTTATGTTACTTGCCCAGAGTCTCACAGTTAGTAAATGTCTGAGGGCATTTTTGAATTAAAAAAGATGAATCTTCTTGATTCCAGGCCTAGTGTTCCATCTCTTGCTCCTCCTAGCTGCCAAGTTTACTTAGCTCTGAAATAAGGTTAGTAATACCTGTAAGGCACTGACCTCTCAGGGCTTTGAGAAGCTTTGCAAACCCCTGAAATAGGACAGTTTTGGAACTGATAATAAAGTTTGTGCCAATGTGTGACTTTCAGTAAATCAAAGAGGTAGTAACTTCTCTGCTATGTGTGAAATCCCAACCAGAAGTTAGTCATCTATTATGTAATGTATGATAGGTAGATAGTTAAGAGGCTATTTTCCAGTCACTTTCTGGCCCTGAATATTAATGGATAGCCTCTGTGACTGGTTCCTGGAGCTCCAAATAAAAAATGATTGTCTTCACTAAAGTCCTCTTATCACCTTATGGTGATATTAATAACATTTAAATAGTATTTCAGGTTTGCAGTCCACTTTATATATGTAATCCCAGTTGATATTTACAACAATCCTGTAACAAAAATACAATTTTTGGCTCCATTTTGTAAATGAGGTAACAGAGAAGTGTAAGTTAAATGACTTGTCCATTGGTACATAGCTAATAAGTGTGTGAAACAGGATGTAAACTCAGGCCTTCCTGGTTCAAATCCAGCATTCTTCCTAATGTATCATTAACTGTCTTTTACCTCATGGCTTGGAGCAGGTCCTGGGTTCTTGAAGGTTATGTGAAGCTCAAAATCTGATAGGGCATGGCAAGCTAAATGGCTTCTGACTACAGCTTGGGGATTCTGTCTGAGATTCTATGACTACCTATTTTGGAGAGCTCTGTTGCTAGTTGGGTTACAAGGTGTTAAATTTTTCACTCTGAACAAATCTCAAAGACAATGAATTAACTCCCAACAGGTTGTGATTTGTATTAGCCTGAGTAAGAAGTTCTTGCACCAGTGATATTACAGATCCAGTAAGTACTAAAATGCACATTAGTGTGAAGAGGAGAGTGTATATTCAGGTCATTCAAAGCCAAAGGAATGTTTCTTTTCACTCTTAAATACATACTGGAATTTTCCCAAAACTTCTTTTAAAAGGACAATATGGCTCTTATCCCTTGAGGGAAACACAACCTATTAGGACTAAAAAGACTCAGATGAATGATAACTAAGGCATAGAATTTGGGGGAAACAAAGCAAAACCAAAGCAAAAATTTAGATCAGTTAGATCTATATAGAACAGCATAATATTTTACCCTTATGCTAAAATAATTTTATTATTTTAAATATTAAATCAATTGAATACTCTTGCATTTACTTCATGGAAAACTCTTGGTCCAAGGTTTTAAATAATAGTGGTACTTGTGGTCCCAAAACTGGATTCATTTGATACCCATTCTGCTATATAGGAAACATGATATAATGGAAAGATCGCTGGCCATACTGTCCTTACTGATCCTCGATCAGTTTGTGACTTTGACATCTCCTGTGTTTAACCTCAGCAAATCTTAAATCTCTCTGAGCCTCTGTTTCCTTCTCTGTAAAATGGAAATAATACTTGTAGTGGTACTCATACTCCCAGAATGAGTATGAGGTTCTAAAAGGATGATGCATATAAGGGGATTTGCAAATGTCAAAGAGCTATGTAAATGTCAAGATCATGACACTGTCATATTCATGCCACTCAATTTTGATTCTAAGAAGAACAAAATGTTGTTTCTGATGTATACAGGCAACAAAGTTTGTGCAGCTTCAGGACCCAGAAGGCTGATGATCACATCACCCAAGACAACTGTTGATAAGGAAGGACTAAGGATCAAAGGGAAACTGGGCAATGAGAAAAGACAGGTCAACTTCATTTTGCACGTTCTGGCTTAAGTCATCAAAGCCCCAGATCTTTTTTTAGATAAATTGGTATCTAATCATAATCCCCACATCTTATCCTTATTAAATTGATTTTTTAAAGCAAAATTTAAAACTTTATATTTAACCTAATTAAATTTTGTCTTGTTAGTCAATCCAACATTTTATCTTAATATCAATATACATATATGTGTATGATATAGATACATGTATATATATATATAGATCAATAGATACATGTTTATATGGTTTTATATATAGAACATATTATAGAATAAAATAAAGTAATTGTTCTTATCAAAGCTATATTAAACAAAATTGGGATGTCATTTCTGATGAAATTCTCCATTATTACTTTTCAGATATATCTTCTAAATAAAAAGCTTTAATAAAAAAAAAAGTTGAAGTGCCAAGCACTCAAACTCTACAGTGGAGATACAACTCTGATGAGTTAGCCACATTGTTCAAATGCCAAATGTATGTTTGCATAAGACTACTTTATAGAGAATCCATATAAGGCAAGCACTCACATGGAAGTCAGAAAAACCAATACACGGACACTATCAAGGGCTTTCTGAAGAACTATGGAATTGTGAAAAATGGGAGATACTACCTAGCATGGTATGCCCACATCAAAAAGATGCTATATTCTATGAGCAAAACAGAATTTCAGTAGTTCAAAAGAAATGTGAAATGTGCAGACTTGGAGACATTTCCATTCCAAATGTTCATATAGACTATCTGTGCCCCACATGTCATAGAGCCCTCCGAGTTCATAAGGGTTGGACAAACTATACTTTGAGCCCAACATAGATGTCATTTTGGTCCTCTCTGAGCACAAAGGACAATAATCAACCAACCAGCCAGTACAAAATGTGGCAATAAATTCTTCTTTTCTTCCCTTTGACCTATGTGTGCCTTACTACCATTATACTCTGAGCCCACTCTTCCTATCTTGTGGGTATATATAGAAGAATATATCTTAAATTTATGGGGGGGATGTTTTGAAGCTATTTTTTAAACACCGTCTTAAGAAATGTTTTTGTTAATAATTAATTATCCCTAGTGACTGAAGGAAGCACATCAATGGGAACTCATTAATTGTAATTTTGGAAGTACAAACTCACAGAGTACCCTGGAACCCAAGGTAGCAGCTGCCTTATAGGGACCCAAGTGAATAGCATGTTGGGATTTATCCTGAGTAGGGAGATGGTGAGGAAAGAGGTGCTTCAATGATAAACTGTAAAGTGGAAAAGTATCCTACTTCCTTCCACATCTTTTATTCTACAGGGGAAATAAAACTACACTTTGAGCATAGTTAAAATTCATTTGTCCATGGCAGAAAAACAAACATTACTCAATTTATGCAGGCTTCTTCACTGCTGACAATTTTCTGATCTTTCCACTCAAAATAAATGAAATCCTCAGAATTTTGCCATTCTTGCTAGCAACTTCCTTCCATTTCATACTAACCTGATGCATAAGCAGCAACCTATGAAAAATTTTTTCTCATTTTAATTCTGGAAAGGATATCACTTAAAATTGTTATGATATAATCTATTTCCATATTCTTTAATCAATATCCAAACTACCATTTTAATTTCTAGACCAGCTGAACAGATATCAGATACTTGTAATTATATTTTTATTGCCTAATCCATACAGATTTATGTATAATGCTTTAAATAAATTAATAAAAAGAAATAATTTTATTTCTAGAATAATGACTGAATATTTGCATAGCTACTTAATAGTTGACTGATTTTGGATTAGGAGTCAACTCAAAACTAAAGTAAATATTTGTTGAATGTTGAATTACAAGATAGAGTTGGGGTTTCAGGAATGAAAATTCTGTCAAAATATACCATAAATAGAAATTTATAAGGAGTTGGTAAAAAAAAAATCCTACATCTATTCCAACAAAATAATTATAAAAATATATTTGGTTTTCATCTTTAAACACTTGGTTTGACTTATTTTTCTGGATAAATGTGCCTGTAATTTTCTTTTCTTTTCCTATTTTAAAAAGTGTGAGTAGAAAATATACTCTATTAGTGGAAAACCATGTGACCTAGACAACAAGCTACCCACCCTGGATATACTGGTAATGTCAGAAGATAAAAGAACTGTTCCTTTTTAACTTTGTTTTTTAATTCTTTGGGCAAAGACTGATACAATAAAAGGGTTCAAGATTTAAAACTAGAGTATATGGCTGTATTCTTGGCTTTGCTATTGACTCCAATGATATAGATTTGTGTGTGTGTGTGTGTGTGTGTGTGTGTGAAATCAAACAAATTCATTGTCAAGGAAACAGAATCAAAATTTATCTAAAAATTCAAGAATCAAGTAATTGAATTTTCTATTTAAAAGCCATTAACTTTGGATGTTAATATGTTTTTAGGCCCACTTCCCAATATGGTCCCCTAAAGTTTATGTCCAATCCTTGTTTGTTGAATTTTTTTTTTAAATTGATCTGAATCTATCATTTAAAATAAGGGAAAACAATGGTGCAATATATAGAGCACTGCCCCTAAAACCAGGAGAATTTGAGTTCAAATCCAACATTAAACACTTAATATTTACTAGTTGTGTAACTCTGAGCAAGTAATTTAACCTGAATTTCCTATATAGAAGATATGCTAATTTTAAAGATGTTCTCCATTGTGATGGAAGAGATCCAGCTCAGAGCCCAAATAGAAGAGGATTTTCCGTGGATGACAAAGATCCCTAGATTCATTTGTTTGTAATTGACAAATACTTAAATATCCCTATAACTTAAAAAAAATAATAAAATAAGGAATATAGAAGTGACTTCTTCACCTGATTTAATATTTTTCTGGGGAGTCAAAAGCATATTTGGCCAACAAGTGTAATCATGTTTTGCTCAAAGTCTTATTATTGACACTTATAGATCCTGGTGTTAATAGAAAATGTCTGTTTTCCTCACAAATTACATATGATTTTAAAAATCAAATATATAAGGCAAATTTTATGACCATAGATAATATCCACATACTAGAAATTAATCATAGGAAAAGTAGGAGAATATGTTAAATATGACAGGATCAAAAAAAAAGCCATATATATGATGAACAACACTATTTTCCATTGCAAAGGTTTAATATTTCATTTCTTTGATGATAAATATGTACAGTTTAGAATTATCTTCATTTATTGGGAAAATCAGAATACATTATCATTTAACCTTTTTAACATTTTACATTTCAAATGAAATTTTACTTTGCTTACAGGCCAAGGAATCATATATATAGCGTGTGATACCATTATTATGAAGAATTAGCAGTTTTTTCAGGATGAATACATACAAACAATTCCTCCTGCTCTGTATTTACCCTATCCCCCCCAAAAAAATCATGCATGTTCCCTACCAGCATAGAGAAATCTTTTCTTGACACTTAATTTATATTTTTAAAAATTAAATAATTTTTGCTTTGCACTAATATATCCTGTTTGACTTAGTGAAAATGTCAGTTATTCAACAAGTATTTATTAAGCATTAGGTTGTGTGCTAAGTTCTGAAATCATAAAGATAGGCAAAAATAGTCCCTGCTCCTAAAAACAGAACACGGGTACAATTTTGAGTGGATGCTTATCCATATCCACAAAATGCCTTGGAGCTTTGAAGCATTCTGGGAACCACAGAAAAGGGGTCTACAAGGGATCACACAAAAACAAACTCAGTAAAGAATCCTGGCTACTATTTTCATTTCTTGTTCTTCCCAGCTTAAGGATTCATCTGAGATCTGGTACTTATTTAGTATTATAAGGGGAATATTGAAAAGGGGCATAATTCTGATAAAATATTAACTCATGGGAATCATCGAATGATAATTAAATTGTCCAAGATATTGCCTTAAAAAAGGCAGATAATTTTGTGTAAAGTAGAAATAAATCAGGGACAAATATTCAAAGTTTTCATTTTTCCAAAGTATTTTTAGATAAATTCCAATCATTTAGCCCCGAACAGATTGAGAAATTTGGCTCAGAGAAAAGAAAAATTATATATTTTCATTTCAAACATAGCTGATTCAAACACATTGACATGATGTTATAACTTGTAATTAAAGTGGCATCGATTTCCTACAACCCAAAAGGTTCCAGCTGAGCTACTATTGCCATTCTCTCCACATCTGTGTAAATTGTTCAGTTGAATTTTCAGGTGCCCTTTGGAATTGATATCTGGGGTTTTTTTTTGGCAATGCCTAGGAACTGGAGCGATCTGTTAATTAAAAATCGCAAATGCTTCACACCCAGACTTTCATGGCTGGTCTAATTTCAGAATTATGTTTTCTAATGTTAAGGACATCCAGCCAAAACAATCCCCTGAAAAGTGAAAAATTCAGTCAATTGTTTATTTTGTCTACAACAGTAAACAGACTTTAAATGAATGTTGGTTTACTTTATAGCAATAATCCATTTGTACTACCATTATTATCTCAGTCTTTGTTTCTCTTCACAGAGTGTTGTTAACTTGATTACATATTTGTGTTTAAAGGCACAAAGGCTTTATAATTTGCCTGGGAGAAGGGGAAGAGGAGGAATGATAGGCAGCCCAAATGCCAGCTGGTTTGGGAGTGCAGGTCCAACAAATTCTGTGGAACTGAGGATTTGACTATTTTTCTTCTGTTCCCCTCACCCTTACTCCATCTACTGAATTCAATTAATTGGATATTGTTTTGATATCAAGTCAATAAGTGGTTATTAATTGCTTGCTCTGTGCCAGGCACTATATGAAGTGCTGGGAATATAAGGAAAGGCAAAAAACAAAAAACAGTCCTTCTCTTCAAGGGACTCAGTCTAACTGAGGAGACAACTGAAAATAACTATGTATATACAAGATATATATATAAAAAAAAACTGGATAGAATCTCAGAAGTGAGGCACCAGTAATAAGGAGGGTGGGGGAAAGTGGAGATGGAGAAAGCTTTCTTGAAAAAAGCAAGATTTTAACTGAGACTGGAAGGAAAGGAGATGAGGAGGGAGAACATATCAAGCATAGGAAACAACCAGTAAGAATGTACTCAGTTGGAAACTCTTTGATGAAGAGCAAGGCCATTGCCATTGGATCACAGAAGGGAAGAAAGGTATAACAAATTTGGTAAAGGTAGGATGGGGCCAGGTTCTCAAGGGCATACCCTTTGATCCAGTAGTATTATTACTAAGCTTATATCCCAAAGAGGTTTTAAAGAAGGGAAAAGGATCTGTATGTGCAAGAATGTTTGTGGTAGCCATCTTTGCAGTGGCCAGAAATTGGAAACTACGTGTATACCCATCAGTTGGAGAATGGCTGAATAAATTGTGGTATATGAATGTTATGGAAATGACCAGCAGGATGAATTCAGAAAGGCCTGGAGAGACTTACATGAACTGATGCTAAGTGAAATGAGCAGAACCAGGAGATCATTATATACTTCAACAACAATACTATATGATGATCAATTCTGATGGATGTGACCCTTTTCAACAATGAGATAAACCAAATCAGTTCCAATAGAGCAGTAATGAACTGAACCAGCTACACCCAGCGAAAGAACTCTGGGAGAAGACTATGAACCACTACATAGAATTCCCAATCCCTCTATTTTTGTCTGCTTGCATTTTTTATTTCCTTTACAGGCTAATTGTACACTATTTCAAAGTCCAATTCTTTTTGTACAGCAAAATAACTGTATGGATATGCATACATATATTATATTTAACTTATACTTTAACATATTTTACATGTATTGGTCAACCTGCCATCTGAAGGAGATGGTGGGGAGGAGAGGAAAAATCGGAACAAAAGGTCTTGCAATTATCAATGCTGAAAAATTACCCATGCATATATCTTGTAAATAAAAAGCTATAATAAAAAAGAGAGAGGTGATAGTGATTTATATTAATCGTTATTATTCAGCAATTCAATCGTGTCCAACTCTTTCTGACTCTGTAAGACCATAATACCTCAGGCCCTGTCCATGGGGTTTTCTTGGCAAAGACACTGGGGTGGCTTACTATTTTCCTCTTGAGAGGGTTATCTTTTGTCAGACCTTTCCACAATGACCATCTTAAGAAATCCTGCATAGTGTAGCTCAGAAGTTCATTGATTAACACAGCCACAAGAAGGAAGGAATTTTGTCCAGCTCCCTAATCTCTCAGTTTAGCATAGGTAGTATATATAATTTCCTTGTTCTAACCCTTACTTTACTACTCACTCAATAGTTAGGGATTTCCATCTGGCATTGGTAGTAAGATAGTGGTAACCTATCATATTCCCACATGGCATCATAAACCATTCTTCTTTATCCTAATTCAAGCCCCTCAAAGTCTGTACTTTTGTCCTACATATGCTCTCCAGTTTCCCCAAGTGGGCAAGAAAGGCTTTTAAAATTTATATTCAAGGATGCCAATTATACATATATGAAAACACAATTCAATGCTTCCAGGACAAAAGAACATTAGACATAGGTTGTATTAATGAGTTTAATCAACTTGTATGTTGTGGTACATATTTGTATCCAATTTCATTTGTCAGTGAAGTCATTGATAGAATAGTAGTGCCCTTTACATGGGATTCCCCCATTAAATATATAATTTTAAAAATTTATAAAATACTATATATCATATGTATAATAAAATCAAATAGCATACTTAACACAAGAAAAATGCTTGAAAATAATTAGTGGAATTGAAAGTTTGGGAATTAAAAGATAGTCCCCTCCCTCACTACCCAAATCAGTTGAAAAAAAAGTGTGAAAAAATGACAGGAAAATAGAATGAAAATTCTATAGAAATGATGAAAAGACTGTCATTTTCCTTGGATCTGCCCCCACCACAGGGACTGAGACAACTCTACTGCTGTTTTTTCTATGAAGATTATTCTCTTTATTAGCAGAACATCCCTTTTGCAGAAAAGAAAGCTTTAAATCTAGGCTAGTCATGAAATCAATAAAAAAAAATCTTTGAAGATGTGGTGGAAATCAATAATACTAATAAAGAGAGCTTAGTTGTCCTTGGCCTTAGTGCCTCAAACACATATAAAGTTTCTAGTTAAGATAAACAAACTTCAGGTTTAAATGTCAAAATTCTTAACAGAATCCAAGTCAGAAAGGAGCATAATAGCCATACAACTTGTAAAGTGGAGGGAAAATTCCCTCTATTACAAAACACATGACAGCCTTAAGTAAGAGAGAACTGATGGTATCCCGAGGTAACTTATTCTAAACTCTTAAGTTTTAGGCATTGACTCTTTCTCCAAGCCTAAATTTGTCTTTTCAATATTTTCAAGTATCGTTCTATTCTTTGAAGTCAAGCAAAATTAAGTCTAATCCTTCTACCCCCAATCCCAACAAACCTTCCAATACTTGATAGCTGAGTTATCTTCCAAAATTTTTTCTTCTCTGAGCTGAGCATCTTTGGTTCCTTCAAAAAAATCTTTGAATGACAAGAACTCAAAACCTTTCACAATGCTGGTTGTCATCTTCTGGACACTTTGTAGCTTACTAATGACCTTTCTAAAAAGTATTCTATTTTCCTGTCATTTTTCACACTTTTTTTTCAACTGATTTCAAATAATGTTCAAGAAGCAGTCCTACCAAGGCAGAATAGAGTAGATCATCATTTTAATGGTCCTTAAAGCACTTTCACTTTGTTTACTGCTATATCACGCTATTAACTCATATTTAGGTTGTATTTCCTTAAGATCCCTAGATCATTTTCAGGAAAATTTCCATCTAGATATATCTCCCTGACAAAATCTAAAGATTGTTTGAATCCAAGTATAATATTTTACATTTATGCTATTAAATTTTATTTTAATCATTTTGGTTCAATGCTCTAAACTGCTAAGATCTTTTTGAATTCTAACTCTGTCCTCCTCCACTTTATTTTCAAATTTCCCTGAATATCTAAGATGTAAGCCATAATTATATTTATATTTATGTTGGCTATTTATATTCAAAGCCAGGGCTTTCTGGCTCCAAGTTCCAACACATCTCATTGCCTCTTAAAAGAATCTCTACTCCATTATCAATCCCACTGACCAAAAAAACCCCAAAACAAAACAAAACAAAAAAAACCCCTTGGAACTCCTTTATAACAGATTTCATAAAGGAAGATATTTTTGAATCTAATCTAGTTCAACCTCCCCATCACATTTTATAAAGGAAGGAACTGAGACCTAGAGAGGAAAATGATATACTCAAGATCAAATGGATGATCTTGTGGTAAAGCAAGGATTTGTACCAGTGAGAAAAGAAGACTTTGCAGGAAAGCCTATGCAAAATCAGAGTCAAGAATGCAGTTCCCATGGAAGGAACAGCAAGTAGGTCAATTTGGTTTAGAGGATAGAGTAAGTGAGAGGAAATAAAGTTGAATCAACTTAGAAAAATAGATTGAAACCATATTGTGAAGATTTTAAATGTCAACTAGAAGAGTTTATGTTTTATCATAAAGGGAGTGGGAAGCCATTGAAATTTCTTGAGCAAAAGAGTGACATGGTTAGACTGATCCCTTGCCTAGAAAGCAATCTTCCTCAATTCTTCCTTAAATTTGAAATCAAAGGAGATGAGAAATTTAGGCTCTGCTTTTTCAACTTGTGTGTCCTTGGGAAAATGCCTTCTCTTAGGAGTGGTTTTCTGTGTAACCTTCAATTTTCAATTGTATGTATAACATCATTAAGAATTTTTTTCCTGGTTTGGGGAGGAAGGAGTTTGGTTTAGAAAGTGTTTGTGCCTTCAGAAAGACCATTAGAAGGGATGTCTTTGAATAAAACATGTTGTTGCCATTGGCAAAAGAAAGATACAGTCTAAGTTTCCTTTAGACTTAAGCTATGTTGGAAGTTAGAAAAGGAAGGAAAGAAGAGAAGCAAGGGAGTGTTTCCTCAGGACTCAGAATTACAACCATTTTTCTAAATGCCTGTTCTTACAACACAAAGGGATGTGGTAGATTTCACCAGAAAGAAAACCCAGAGAACCAGACAGAAATGACTGAAATGAAGCTCTTGGTTCATACTCCAGTTCCCTTTCATAGGGCAGCTTAGTGAGGGTGCACAATACAACTCTTCCCTTGGAGATTTTGGATCAGAACACTTCACACTTTGTGATCTCCTTTGTCTCTAACATTTTTAATTAAAGGGAAGTCTAGCTAAAGTGAACATAAAAGCCATATGATATATATGATGTAAGGAAATGACTCACAAAAGAACAATTCTGGGGAAAGGGAAGGGAGAAAGATCTTGGGGAACAGAATTTGTGATAGGGAAGGCCAGGGAAGCAAGGGACAATGTGACAATGAAATTTTGGTAGATTATTTTCAAAATGTTCAACAGGAACTAAAATTCTACAAAAGAAGTTAGGTCAAAAGAGAAGAGACTCAAGGATGAAATTCTTCTATTGGTATAAAAACAAACAATTATAATCAGGAAGAAGAGAAACTTGCTTAAAAAAAACAACTGATGTGAACTCAAAAGTTTCCTCTTCTACTCCCCTCTGCCCCACTATCTTCCTCATCCTACATTATCACTTCATTTTCTCCAGTCTCAGGTGAAGATCTGGGCCTTTTGTGTGCCAAGTTGCCACTTTCACTCTTAATTCCTTTTCTGCCCTTCTCTTCCAGGACAGAACCTTATCTTTCATTTCCTCTTTTTCTCTCAACTTCTATCTTTCCTTAGCCACTGACTTCAGATGCCAATGGACATGTTCAGATTTCCCTAGTTTTTAAAAATAAGTAATAAAAACAAACAACAAAGCCCTTCAGTTGGCCCTTCCATTACCTCAAATTATCATACTATATCTCTACCACTTTTGTTGCCTCCACCTCCTTCCTGCTACTTTCTTCTCAGTCTCTTGAAATTCATTTCCTAATTCTTCTACTCAATTGAAACTACCCTTTCTCCAAGATTACCAACAATTTCTTAATATTCTTGAAGTAAGGAATGGGAAGTAGGAAGAAGGATAACCTTGACATCTATTAAGAATCCCTTAAATAGCTAAAGAGGTTCTGTTTTTAGATGACTTCCAAATTTATAAATCTAGCCCTTACCTCTCTCTTAAGATACAACTCCATATCACCAACTACCCTATGGACATCTCTATCCCAAAAGCATTTCTAAACTAAATTAAAAGAGAATTCACTGTCTTTCCCCTATTTTCTTAACTTTCACAATACTCCTGAGAGTTAGGCTAGTCAAAAGCAGCCCTGGTTTAGAATATTATCTTGTATGTAAAATGTTATGAGGGAAGGGTAGTAGAATATTATGGGCCACATAAAACAACAAGCAGTAGAAGAAGGAAAAAGCTTTTTTTTTTTTTTTTAAAGCTTGACAAAATTCTCAAATAAGAAAATAGATAAACAATGGGAAAGATCTGCAATTATTTTTATAACAAACTTTTTACAGTATTAAGTAAAGATACTTAAGATTATTTGGGGTGTCCTAGATGTGCTTCAGGGTGGCAGGCGAAGAGTATGATGAGAAAGACAACAGCAGTTGCCTTAGACAAAAGAAATCCATGCTAAAAGTGACATTATTTTGAGACTTTTGACAAGTGAGCTTTTTTGTTGACCTAAATTGTTTTAGGTTTTTTTTGTTTACATCTATTTTCCATTTTCAATTTGAATTGTTTTTAATGGCATATCATATATTTTCCCATTTTAATTCTTTCTTAATTAGATTAATTTTTGTACAAATTAACAGTATGACTATAAGTACACAGAGAACTGATTTAGGAACTTCTCCCACATCAGGAAAAAGTAGTTTATTCTCTTATAAAATAATTTTCTGTTATAAAAGAATTGGAAGGCACTAGACATGAGAGCACCAAATAACATCACAAAAGTAAAAATGGTTATTTTTCAAAGGCTATGCTAGTCAAGTGACAGGCTATACCGTCCTGCAAAGGCTTTAAGTATGATTCTGGCATAAGATTATGACTGCTTTCTAAGGATCACCTAACTAAAGACATGAAGCTTCTCAGCAGGATAGCTATTTGATCATGAATCCTTTAGCCATGGTAACCCATAAAATCAGGAAAAATACAAAATGTGAAACTGAGAACTTCTGCTTTTACAGAGAGGATGATTGAATATGTTTGATGTAATCTAAATCCCCAAGTCCCTTTATATTGTGCTCTCTCTCACTGGTGGAAATCAATGTCTGGCACCCATGTGAAGGGCAGGGAAGAATTAGAAGAATATGTTTGAGGAAAGCTGCTCAGTTTTCTTCAAGTCACTGTGTCTCTTTAGAATCTCTAATTTTGTTCTATAGTTTGGGACTTTTAGCTTCTAGTTTCAAGAGTGAAGATGGAAGATGCCAATGCTACACCAGATAATTAAAGGAAATGATTCTAGGAAGAAGCCAATATTGAAAAAAGCTAGCAGTCTATATTACTTGCCCCTTAGACTAGCAATTTTCAATTTTTACCACTTTGATGTACTGTCTCTTGAAGAGCTTGAAGTTAATGCCTCTGACTCAAATCCTAAGCCCCATCTTGTATATATATATAATTAATTTCATTTTAAGATATATATAAAACTTTAAATTTAACACTACTGAATTTCCTTATTAGATTCAGCTTAATACTCTAACCTGTCAAAATATTTTTGGATACTCTGTCTTCTAATATTTTAACAAGCCCTCCTTCATCCTTCAAAATGTGAAGAATATAAGAAGAAATTCTGTCCTAGATCTGACTGTAACCAAAAGGGAGGAACTTTGGTATAAAAGAAGATCTGAGCTCACAGTCAGAGGAAAACAATGAAGTTTTTAATCAGGATCCAAGACTATTTTTTCTTTTTTTTTACTCCTCTCTTTTTTACTATTAAGAGATACCCTGTTTTCTGAAACTAAGACCTAGCAAGCAAGCTGTGCCCTAAGCTTGACATAACAATATTTTGTGCTCAACCTCTGGATGATTTCTACTGCAATTAAATCACAGAACTGAAGGTTCCTGAGCTCCAAGAAATACCAAGAGGCCCAGAAATGAAACTGATATGAATGGACTTTTTCTCACTAGACAATCCTGCCTCACTGTTGTTGTGCTTTACAACTATAGCTACATTACATTGTTTGATTATTTATTTGGTCACAAATATATAAATCAAGGTTTAGCCCTATTTCCATAGGTCTCTTACTGGAGAAGGCTCTGACATGTGTAAGAGCACAATGTAATAAAGAAAGCTTTTTGCTTTTAGCTTGTGTGAGCTCTTTGGTATTTTTGTAATTAATAGTGGTTACAAAAACTTGTGTAATTTCACAGAAGAACTTTAAAAAGAATTAAAAAATCAGGAGGAAATTTTAGAAAAAAAGCAATTCAAGAAAATTATGAAAAGCTAGTTAACCAAGGAAAAAAAAAGAACACCTTGAAAAGTAGATTTGGACAAGTTGAATCAAATAATGTTATAAGACATAATATAATTATATAACATAATTCAATATGTAATATAAAATCAAAACCCAACAATATATTGTTTACAAGAAAAATATTTTAAAACGAGAGATATAGAGATCAAAATATTCCTTTCCCCCCCCTCTTTCTTTTCTTTTTAAAAGACCTCCTAGAGTCTCTTTTCTGCCTTTATTTTCCTAGCATCTCCCATTCTAAACTTAACTCTTCTCCTGTCCCATCACAAGCTCTACCTCATTTGGCACTCCGGCTCATAGAATTCACCACCATGAGTTGAAACTAAAGTAGTCCCAACATCAACTGCCCAGCAACAAGATAGATTAGGAGGTGTCAAGAATTCCTGTCCGGGTAGAAATCAGACTGGGGCAAATAGGAGAGATTAGCTGTGTAAAAACAATTAATTATAGTCATTTATATGAATTGTTTACTCTTTATATTGAATTAACATTCAGTATAATTAATAATTATGCATATTAATATGTCAGCAATTTTTAGTTGGTTATAATTTAAATCTTCATACATACTTATCTCTTATAGTTTGTTTTTCATGAAACATGACTGTTGCCACTTTAAAAAATTAGAGAAAGCATTTCAAAATGGACCCATTCATATGCCAACCCTTGTGAGTAGGCTAGGAAGATACTCATTTTCCAAAAATATATTTTCTCTATTTTACATAAACTAATTGTGGGTTTTGAGACTCTATTGCCTGCCTTTTCACATTATAACAGATCTTATATTTCCTGGAAAGTTAAAAGGTGACTGACTATATGAAAATAATATTCTCAGATTCAATATATGAGAACTATATGTAGCATATGGTAGAATAGGAGTCATATCTGCTTTCTTTATTGAAAAACAAACTTCTCCAGCTGTTTATTCTACACAATAATCTATAGTCACAGAAGGGGGATTTGCTACAGAAATAGAAATGTCAGTTAAGTTTCACCTTGAGGCTTTATAACTGATGCAAAAGGCAGAAGTATAGTACTTGTGTCAAATCCCAAGTGGAGTATGGATTATTGGAAACCAGGGGGGAAAATTGCATTTTCCCTTATTTTAAGAAAACCTTATAAGGAAGCCCCAAAAGAAAAATAAGTAGTTTAGTCATTTTTCATTTTTTTTTTCATGTTAAATTCTATACTTGCTTTATGTTGATTCAAGATGATTCAATAAGTTTTTATCTTTCTTTTTTTCCCCTTGAGGCAACTGGGGTTAAGTGACTTGCCCAACATCACATAGCTAGGAAGTGTTAAGTGTCTGAGACCAAATTTGAACTCAAGTCCTCCTGACTTTAGGGCTGGTGCTCTATCTACTGCACAACCTACCTCCCCTATCTTTCTTTTATATGAAAAGATAAGAAATTATCATGACTATTTAAAATATTTATAAATTTTCTTTAACAAGATGAGAATACTGATTCACCATCTGTAGTACGTATGTTTTGCATTATT
The DNA here is from genome assembly GCF_048593235.1 of Sminthopsis crassicaudata. Classification (NCBI taxonomy): domain Eukaryota; kingdom Metazoa; phylum Chordata; class Mammalia; order Dasyuromorphia; family Dasyuridae; genus Sminthopsis; species Sminthopsis crassicaudata. The sequence continues at coordinate 178,378,369 of NC_133620.1, forward strand.
TTTCTAATTGTGGTAAAAGACTTGAATTGAGTTATCCCTAAAACTATTTTCTAATAAATAACATACTAATTGATAGTATGAATAGGTAATTGCTATTATAATCATATAATTACTTATGTTCACATAGCACTTTATTTAACAATGTTTTCATATATATTATCGCATCAGATGGTTATAGTAACCCTGAAATACAAATGGTGTAAATAATATTATACTCATTTTACAGGTAAAGAAAGTAAGGTTAGGAGTTTGAAACTTACCTCAAGTTATAAAACTAATAAATACTAAATCTAGATTTCCAACCAAGATCTTCTGACTTCAAGGCAGTAATTCTTCTCTTTACCCTATATTAAAGAATTTCTTATTACTGAAATAAGTTTATACTTTAATATTTTGTAGATCTATTGATGTGTGAATAGATGAAACCCATTCATGTCTTTGTATTCTATATTGTTTATGCCATTTTACAAATCCTTCATGGAAGAACTTATTCCAAAGATTTTCTTAGAGAATCTGTGCCATGCAGTGGAGACAACCTTTTTAAATATGATAGATGCCAAGGCAACACTTGGATTATCCATCTGTTGTCTCTCTCTCTCTTATTAGATAGTTGGTCTGTCATTCTTTTGTTATATATGAGGCAGTGTGGCACAAGAAAAAGCAGTGGCCAAGGAATTGAAAACCTAGGTTCAAATCCTATCTCTGGTGTTTATTATTTATGTCACATTACATTTCCTCATCTGTAAAGTTAAAGGACTAGATTGGATGGATCCTTATGTATTCTGAACTCTGAACATCTTTTAATCATTATTAATATCTTTATTATAATAGCTCATATTTATATAACTCTGTAAGGCTCCTTGTATTACCTCATTTGACTCTCACAACAATCCTTGTGATATGTGTTATTATCCTTGTTTTTCAGAAGAACTAAAGGGTCACACAGTGTCTGAGGTAGTGTTCAAACTCATGTCTTCCTGACTCTAATTTCAAACACTCTATTCACCAAGTCACTTAAGTGCTACTTCTTGAGTGAAGGCTTTTCTATTAATGCTGCAGCCTACCTGTACCTTCAATGCAATTCTCCATTGCCCAAGAAAATGGATTAGTGAACTTTTACTTGGTTGAAAACTGTGGTATTGCATGATTTCTACACACTAGCATCAGTGGCAGAATACTAGTGTTGAAAATATGGGATTTGGGCAGCTAAATGGCACAGTGGATTGAGTACCAATCCTGGAGTCAGGAAAACCAGAGTTCAAATATAGCCTCAGACATTTAACACTTACTAGCTATGTGACCCTGGACAAGTGACCCCCATTGCCTTGAAAATAAAATGGAAAAGATGGGACTTGTGGCACAAGATTACTCATCATTATTGTGGGCATTAAGAATTTTCCCAAATGCAATTATTTTAGTTCTGGGCCCAAATCATTGTTTATATATAATTCCAATAGAAGTTATTCAGCTATTCAAATCCTTTAACTTAGCATTCCTGCTATTGTGTATACATCCAGAGGAGGTCAAAGATAGAAGAAAAAGGGGGTTTTAAATTTTTTATAGTATATTCATGGCAACACTTTTCCTGATATTAAATAACTGGAAATAAGATGGGTGCCATTAGTAGTATCATGACTGAACAAACTGTATTGGATGATTGTGCAGTAAGAAATACTTAGGAATTTAGAGAAAAATGGATCTATCTAAAGTAATGTTGAGTGAAACAATACTGAATTGTAAATAAATGAATAAAAAGTCAATTATGATTAAATCTATTCTGCCATTGTTTCTGGAAGGGGTATTACAATTTTCTATTTACAATTTTCTAGTCCCATTCTCCTGTGTCTGTGGTCTCTCCCTACTATAATGTGAACCCCTTGAAGGCAGGGATTGTCTTATTCATATCCTCAGTACTTAGCCCCTAATAAGCACTTTAGCAATGCTTTCTCATTCATTTTACTTTCATTTCTTCTCAAGTACACATCATTAAGACAGATAATTAAGCTAGCAAGAAAACATAATTTTTCATATGTTTTTAGTAATAGCTGCCAAATCCTGGAAATATATTTAGTTCTCTTCCTAGGGGACCCTTTTCTATTTGGTAAGTTCTTGTTGTAACTTCCATTTTGGGGAAGGGCTCCAGACCAATCATCCCTCATTTTTTGAGCATCTCATTATGTCTCTACTCTACTTTTCACTTTTGCTTTTATATGTTGTCTTCTCCCATTAGAATGGAAACTCCTTATAGGCCAAGGATTTTATTTCTTTTTATTTGTGTTTGTATCCTTAGCCTTAGCACAGGGCCTGATACTTAAAATGCTTATTGGCTAATTACAAGATTCATTAGGCATGGCCAGTTAGCAAGTACATGTATTTTATCTGAAATAGCATTTCCTTCCTGCTAAGATACTATATGATGCACTTACTTAGCAGACACTCCATAAAACTAGTATTTTTCAATGAGCAGCTTTAGACTGGCTTCTTCCAATTGATTTTACACTTTCATTACTCTTTCCTCGTGTTCCTCCAAGGCATTTCCAAATATAATTGATGTCATCAGTGTATATACTAAGATAGTTCATACTTTCAACTACTTTCTCCATAAATAATTGAACTATAGTTAGTGTCCTAATAATACTATATGGTATATGCTGATTTTTTTGGGTAGATTAAAAAAAGATATTTCCTTATTTTCTTCTGTCATGGGAATTGGATACTATCCATTATGCAGATCTAGCCTGATTAGCAAACAACCAGGGCATCTTGAATATGTGGCATTGTATCTACTCTAGATACTCAAGACTAGTAGTTTATATACATTTAGATGATGCATATGCACTATAGGAAAACATGATTCGCTGTTTACAGTTTCTTCATACCTTTTCTACAGTCTTACAATTCAATCGTTTGAAATCATTTTTGAAAGTCTCATTAGTTGTTGAAGTGTCTTGTTCTTGAGAGGAACACTATATATGACCATGAAGGTAGCTGAAGCAGCTGTTGTAGAGTATTTAAGAGCTTGGTTAAACATCACCGATGTCAAGGTCATCTACTGCATCCTGGGCCATCACTAATCATATTGACTTTTGTCTTGCCACTGGATTTGATGATTGAGGAAGAATGAGGCTGGGTACTTTGTGCATCTCAGCCTCATTAAATAAAATTTAGGCTCAAGCCCAGTCATTACCCAAGATGTCATTGGTCTCAAAAACAAACAACAAATAACAACATACTGTTTGTTAAGAACATTGGGCCTAGAATTGTGTGTTTTGAAAATAATCTCTCAGGCATTGCAGAGTCAATTAAATAAGAAAATATATAAAATTCTAGTCTGATATGTTCTTTTTCTGAGAACATAATAGTCAGCTTTTATTCTTCCCCCTCCTGCTTGCCCTCCTGACAGTAATTTAAAGTCTCACTTGGAAAAGTGTTAGGATTCTTACAAGATGCTAAGTCACTGGAATGAAGAGAGACAATAATTATCTAATTTAGCATGGTTCAGTATGATTTATTTAATTCTACAAGGAGATGTTATGGGACAGAACATGAAACAAGGTGCTTAATTCACACCTTTAAAGGAGTTTACACCTTTAAAGGAGTTCTCACCTTTAAGACAACATAAATCAGGAGGAGTTCACAAGCTCACTCTTGAACTTTGGGAGATTCACAACTAAGATTGACTTTTGGAAGATTCACAAGTCCACAAAAACCCACAATCCTATTCTTGGAGGCAGAATCAAGATTCATTCCAATTTCTCCCTTTGTGTTGGCTGGAGACATTCAGATGGGAGCTCTCAGAATCAAGGAGAGAGATAGGCCTCTAAGAAAGCTAACCGGGCCTAGGAAAAGATTCAGGACTTTGAAGGGCACAATAAAGAATTTGGGATTATTGAACTGAACTGATACACATGACTTTCCCAGAGAACTAAAACTCATATAAAGTTTTTATTGTGCAATTCCTCATTTGCAATATGTTATAGGCTATTCTCATCATGAACCTCTTAATTAGTTTTTGGATAACCCTCAACTTTAATATTTGTCATATTATAATGTTATATGACTTAGCATACATTATTACCAGTGGGTTGTTTTTTTTTTTTTTTATTTTAAATATGGCCTTTTGCTGCAAGGAAAAATTTGGAGATAATTAAAAGAATATCACAGTTTCTTAAAAGTATCCCAGATTATTGTCTTTCTCCTGTTTAATTTGAAACCTAGTTTATATGTATCTTGGACAAAGTGATGGCTCAGTTTTATAAATTGTCCATCCAGTTTCATGTTTTGTGAATAATCATTTTTCATTCACTTAATTTTTTTTGGTAGTTAGCCAAGTCAAATTCTTGAGAATCTATAGATATTATTTAGGAATCTTTGCAGTGTTCCGAGGTCTTAAATAATAAGCAAAATATCATCTATGATCAAAAGTGTCACTTTTAAAAATTATAATAATTTATATTTTATATTATTATAAAAATGGTGGTTTTATTATTTGCTATTATATTAGTATGCTCCCCATTTACTCAGCTGATTCCATGATCTCATTGATATAGGTCTTTCCTCCAATAATGAAAAATATAACTTATCCATGCCTGCTTATAATGTATGAATATATATGTATTTAACATACACACATACATGCATGGACATGGTATACAAAAAAATCACATTGAGACTCCATATATTTGTGTACACATATGTATATATGCTTTATCTACATTTATGTTATTTATTCGTGTATATACACATGCACACTTATTCAAACATCTCAAACACACACACACACACACACACACACACACACACACACACACACACACACAATCTTTCCAGTTTAGGAAGATAGGAATGTAATCACAGAAAATAAGGGATGTTAAGCTAAGTGTAAAAATGTGTCTATATCCTGTCATGCTTTTAAGAAGTGTGAAGTTTTCCTTGATTGAATTGGGAGAGGAAATTGCCCAAGATTAGTTTGGTCAGGCCCCTCATGACCGTTAAAAAACTAGCTATCTAGTTCAAGCCAGAAGCCAAAATCAAGACAAGCACCTAGCCCTTGAGTGGGAATCACATTTCACATCCTGATCGGGGAAGAATAGACTTTATTTATCCTAGCTCTCTCTTCCATGAGTCAGAACATTCTGAGGCACTGAGAAGTAAATGCTTGCTTGACACTATATACAGCAGGGAAAAATACACATACTCTCTGTCTAGACCAAGGGATTTTTAATCTTTTTTGTGTCGTGGACCCCTTTGTTAATCCGGTGAAACCTAGGGACCCTTCTCAGGATTGTGTTTTTAAAATCACATAGCATGAAATGTAAAATGCTTATACAAAAGATTTAACAATTGGCCTAGAGACCATTAGAGCTGTTTCAACTCACCCCTGGCCTATGTCCTTTGTGAATTCAAGAGAACAAGAATGCAAGTCAATATTAGAAACTATTTAGTAATCCTTGCTGCCTAAATGTAGATTAGATGGGGGAGGGGAATCTACTAAAGCAAAGTGAAATAGACAATTAAGGTAATAATTTAATTCAAGCCTACAACATATTTGGGATAATAGCTTTTATATAGCATTTTATGATTCACACAGTTGTTTACATATGTGTTCACTCATCTGAAACTCATAATCCTGTAAGGTAGGAACTATTATCATTCTCATTTTGTAAAAACTGAGACACAGACAAGTTAAATGACTTGTGCAAGTTATATAAATGTATCTCAAACCGAATTTAAACTCACATCTTCTATACATAGCAGACCATACTTCATAGTTTTCAACCTACTAATTTTCAGCTTCCCTGACCAAGATTACTTAGGTTTAATAAGCATTACACACATTTGAACCCAGGCCTTTTTAACTCCAGTCATTGTCCTTTCCACTGAACCAAGTTTCCTAAATAAAGCAAGAATGTGTTTTGTTTTGGTTGAATTATCTGAAACTGCCAAGGTCTACTTTAATTCCTGGTTTAGACATTGCCTTGGTAACAACTAATCAATAGTAGACTAATATAACTGATAAGAAGAGTTGACACAGTGGATAGTGTACTGGGCTTGGAGTTAAACAAAAATGAATTCAAATTTGGTCTCAGACATTCATTAGCTATGTGAACCAAGGCCAGACACTTACATTTCTCAGTCTCAGTTTTGGATTTGTTAAATGGGAATAATAGTATCCACCTCAAAGGAGTGAAGATAAAATGAGATATTTCTAAAGCACTCCCCAAATCCAGCTGTTATAAAGAGTTACTGTTAGCCATGGAGAATTAGAGTTAAGAAATTATTTACATAAGTATTTAGATTTGGACCCACTTTAGTATTTTCCTGATGAATATGTATGTGTTTCTAACTGAAAATGAAATGAAATCTTTACTTTCTTATATTTTCTATTTCTTCTTGCTACTAGATACTGCTGAAAAACATTGTAATACTATCACAAGCCCCGTTATTAATATCAAGCAAATGAGATCTATGCAAAAAAATTTGCAAATTAAATTTAGAAAACTCCAAAAATCTAACATGTAGATATAATATACTACCTCACTTTCTATTATCATTTCCACGAAAAATAAATCGTTGTTAAACTGTCAGATGGGAGTTTTATACCTTTTAGCAGCCGTGATTGCTTCAAGTCTTTTCCAAGCCTTAGATTATACTGCACCCTAGCGGACGCTATCTCATGAATACAGTGGGCCACATTAGTAAAAAGTAAATTTGCAGAGGGCTTTTTTTCTTTTTTTAAGAACTCTGGAATAGTTTAAAAAATTAAAAAAAAAACAGAACCTGCTACTGAACCTAAAACACTTTAAAAAAAAACTTTCATCTCCCTGTTCTAGAGTTTATCTGTATTCAACTCTTAATTATTTTACAATCAATATTCTTTAGCACTGGCCTACAAAGACTAGGTTTTTTTTACTTTTGCAGCTTCTTTCAGAATTGGACTAAGGAAACAAGAAGCAGCATTCCTAGGCGTTTTCAGTGTTTATTGCACACCACTTAGTGAACATGTTATAAATTTTGAATGTATTAATCCCAATTGTATAGAAGTATCTCTTTGAATTCAAAACCTTAGCAAAAAAAAAAAAAAAAAAAAAAAAGGTTTGTGTGAAACTGGGTGGGTTATGGGACCAAAAACTGGCCTCATTAACTTTGACAATTAGACATTTTTTGAGTGCAGAGGCATCCCGGAAAGAATATTGGACTTGGTGTCGGAATAATTCATAGGTGCATAACTGTAGCGTGAAAGGGATCTCCTAAATCGGTTGATACAACTGGAGAAGGGGATTGAATCTCTGAAATCCCCTGGCCAGGAATTTACAGGTAATAGAATTCAAATTGTCCTCATTTCAAATCCAATTCTTTTTCTGCTGTACCACGGCCTTAAGTGTGAGCGCTGGATTTTGCACTTGATACTTCACCTCTCCAGGTCTGTTTTATTATGCGTAAAAGGCAGGCATTTGTCTGACCCCAAAGCTTCCCAGCTACCAATCTACACCACTTTAACTTCAAATTAGGAACTGGCTAAATAATTGCCAAGATTCCCTTCTTCCTAGCCACGCTCCTCAGATGCGTGTGTTGGGTAGGGAAGAATTTCAAGAAGAAATGGGAACGGAGGAGGCCAGAGGTAGGGAAGAAATGAAATCGCTTTGAATGACTCTCACACGGGGGCCTGGCTGTAGTTCTCAGGCTGAGGTGTGGAGCTACGATGAAGACCGTAGCTACACTAAAGAAGCTACCACTGAAAATTACTTCACAGAAAGCTTTCATAGGTAAACTGGTCAGAGGTTACCCTCCGGGCACTGTAGCACGGGTCACGCGCCTCCCGAGAGTTATCACCTAAGAAAACTGAATTTCGGCGCGCCTTCAGGTGTAAACAAGCTGAAGTTTGTTAAACCCAGCCCCAGAAGTTTGGCCACGCCCTTCCCGGAAGTTCTCTTCAAAGGAAAAGAAATCTCTGTTTACCAACAATTCGCTATCCTCGCCCCAAACAGGATCACGCCCCTCAGGGACGGTCTCTCCAATGAAAGCGGAATCCTTGTGTGACAGTTTCGGAAAGACGCTGGAGTTTGCTAATCCCGTGCTTTGGTCTGGCCACGCCCCCTGAGGCGGTCTCTCTCCACCGAGTTTCTTCCGATTTCTCTTCTCGCGAGAGAGCCTAGCTGGGCTTTCCGTGGAGCCGGCCGGCGCCATGGCGCCTGCCTCTACCTCTCGCAGCCCGGAGGATGCCCCAGGTTCCCGGAGACGGCGTCACGGAGGCAGCGGTGGCGGACACTCAGCTACAGCGTCTGGAGGAGGCGGCGGCGGCCGCCGAAGCTCCTCCAAGAGCCCTCCGGCCACCAAAGCTATCCGCTCGCCCCGGGGCCGCTCTCGTTCTCGTTCCAGAGAGCGCAACGGCTTTCGACAGTCGTCGTCCTTCTCGGAGCCGGGAGGCCCAGGCCGCAGCCGTCGCAGCCCCAGCCGGAGCCACGGCCGCGACCGAGAGCGGCTTCCTGATATGCGTGGCTCCTCGTCCTCATCTTCTGCCCACTACCATCATCACTACCACTACCATCACCATGGGGGCGACCGGCAATGGCCAGATTACTACGAGAAGGAGAAGGAGGAGAGCCTGCGCCAGAGAAGGTTAAATGAGCGGGAGCGGATCGGGGAGCTCGGAGCCCCGGAGGTGTGGGGGCTTTCTCCTAAGATTCCTGAACCTGATTCTGATGAACACACCCCTGTAGAGGAGGAGGATTCAAAGTCCAAGAAAAGTGCTTCAAGTTCCAGTTCTGAAGAAGAAAAGAAGAAAAGGAAGAAGAAAACGAATCGCTCCAAAGAAAATGCTCAGAGGAAAAGAAAGAAAAAGACGTCCAAAAGAAAACATAAAAAGTATTCTGAGGACAGTGACTCTGATTCTGATTCTGACTCTGATTCCAGCAGTGAAGAAGAGAGAAAAAAGGCAAAGAAAGCCAAGAAGAAAAAGAAGAAGAAACACAAAGTGAAAAGGTCCAAAAAGAAGAAATACAAAAAAGAATCTACTGAGTCAAGCTCTGATGGCTCTGATGAAGAGCTCCCAGAAGATGATCTCTGGATTGAGAGATCAAAAAATGCAGAAGCTATGGATTTAATTGGGCCAGAAGCGCCAGTGACACATGCCTCTCAAGATGATAGACCTTTGAACTATGGACATGCTCTGTTGCCTGGAGAAGGTGCAGCTATGGCCGAGTATGTCAAAGCTGGAAAGCGAATTCCTCGAAGAGGAGAAATTGGCCTGACAAGTGAAGAGATTGCTTCCTTTGAATGCTCCGGCTATGTAATGAGCGGTAGTAGACACCGAAGAATGGAAGCTGTGCGACTTCGAAAAGAAAACCAGATCTACAGTGCTGATGAGAAGCGAGCTCTAGCATCCTTTAACCAAGAAGAGAGAAGGAAGAGAGAAAATAAGATTCTAGCCAGTTTTCGAGAAATGGTATATAGAAAGACAAAGGGAAAAGATGACAAATAAGGACTTTGTCAGTTATGCAGCTAAAAATGTTAAAAGTATCTTTACAACCTTATCTTTTTTTCTATTGAAATATAAACAAAGTTTATGATGCACTTGTGCCTTCTTTTTTATTAATTGAATTCCTTCAGGAGAATATGGTGTTGATAGAACTAAATTACTTTATTGGTATCATTTCGAAAAGGTGTGATTGGCGTACTTAATCTGAATGTTTCTATGTGCTAGTTAATGAAAGTTTTATGTGTTGAATTGAGGGAGTTGGTCAAAAAGTGATCCCTGAACAACCTTGCAATTCAGTTTTTTTTTTCCCCCAGTGGTACTTGGGAGGGAGATGAAGGGGGAGGGAGAGGGAGAGGTAACCATGGTCAACTCCAAAAGTCATGCCCTCTTAAAGTAGTGACACTAAACCCTGTACAGTATACTTACTATTCAGGGAAAACAAACAAACAAACCCAGCATTCCCCTGCTTTTAACACAATTGCTGTAAATATAGGAAGCCCATTGCTGCAAAAGAAAAAATAATGAAGTTTGGAAATTCACTTCTAATATTTTATAAGCTCTGATTTGTACTAGGAATGTTGAATTATTGGTTCTTTCCTCAACCTTTTTTACTAATAGGCTAGTTAAATCGCCAATGACAGAACAAAATTTGGAACCAAAAGACCTGCATTTCTTTTATTAGGGTTATGACCCTAATAGTCAAACTCTCTCTGGGCTTCATTTCCTATCTGTAAAATGAGGGGTTAGACAAAAATAAAATCCTTAAGGGTTCCTTCCAGCTCTAAATCTTGGGAACTTAAATTCATTTTTAAAAATATTAGGCAGTTGTAAGTCCTCTCTCCCCCATTTAAAAAACAAAACAAAACAAAACAAGACTGGATGTATCTAGTATTAGGCCAGTCAGTGAAACTAAGCACCTATTGTGTGATATGTGTGGGAATACAAAAAATATGAGTTCACAAACTAATGAAGACTACAAAACAAAATGTATATATTTCTGGGCAGGAGGGGAGGAGAAGAGGGAAGGCATTAGAACTAAGGGAGGTTGGGGAAAGCTTCTTGTTAATTCTACAGGAATTTCTGTAGATTCTTAAAAGATGGGGCTTCATTTGAGAGAAGCCAGGGAAACCAAAATACTGAATTGAGGAAGAACATTCCAGGCTCTGGGGACAGCCAGAGGAAATGTCTAAAGCTGAGTGTCTTGTATGTCAGTACAGGTCAGTGTCACTGGATCAAAGACTTGGAAATAAGGCGCAAGAAAATGGAAAACTGGGATGGGGGGGGGGGAATGCAAAGGGTTAAAAAGGTATTCAAATCCTTAGAATATTTTATATTTGATCCTAGAGGTATTGGGATTCACTGAGTTTATTGAGTAGTGGATGAAATGAGCAGGCTTGCGCTAGTGTTATTAAAGGTCAATGGGGTTGCATCATTTCAGCTTAAACGCCTATATAATGGGAATAATAAATAATCGAGGTTCTAAATGGCCAGTGGCATAATCAACAGGTAAGGATGAATTTAAGTATCCCCTTCCCAAATGACATTTTCCGGTTTTTTTTTTTTTTTTTTTTTTTTTTTTTTTATTAATAAGGATAAAAATAAAAATTTCCTATTTAACACACTTATGGAAATTTTTCCTTATATGGCTTGGAGATTTCATTTACTATTATACATAATCTCCAAATACCATTGTATAAATTCAGCTTAATCACTTTAAAAAAAATTATTAGCTAACGTTTGGAAGAAATAGTGCCATTTCTTTTATATCAGCTCATTTGTTTTCCTTGCCCTTTTGTTTTACTAAAGGAAGATGAGTGAGGATGTGATTTCATTTTTATGTGAATTTAATGTCCAAAAGTGATTAGCTTCTCCATTGTGAGAGCATCAAATATCAACTACTCAAGTTCAAAATGCCCCCAGACAAATTTAATGTTTTTCTCTAAATTTGCCCCGTCTAAATTTTGTATTAATGGTACCAATATTGGTACAGTCATATAGCCTGAAAATTTGGATTATTTTTAGATTCTTCCTGATGAATTTTCCCCCACTTCAAGAAGACAGCCTGCTATGTTAGAAAAATTGAGGACCTAAATGAATCCTGGCTTTGCTTTTTACCTATGAGATTTTATGCAAGTCACTTAAGTCTGAGATTTTAGTATCATGAAAAATGAGGTAAGATGAGGTCAAAGATCCTCTGATGCTATTAAATTCAGTTCCAAAAAAAGTGTCACCTACATTATCTGGAAGACATTGGCTGCAAAGTTGAAAACAATCCTTGCCTTCAGAGAGCTTAAAATCTTAAACAGGAATTATGATAGGTACACATTTGATACAAAATCTGATAGAGTAAAAGAGAGCCAAGTAGTGTTCAAAAATAAAATTTAAAGTGGGAGAAATCATTTAAATAGAGATGGTAAAGGAAAGCATTTACAGAAGAAATAGCATTTGCACTGGTCTTAAAAAGAATTAAAAGAATAAGCTCTATTCAGGCAGGGACCATGCCTTACTTAAAAAAAAATTCTAATAGGCATTTCCTATTAGATTTCCTGCAGGCATTGATTGACTAAAGGAGTATGATACAGATGAGGTGTGTGGCCTGTGTGCATACAGTAAAGCAGGACAGTGCAAGTCAAGGTTAGGAAACAGTTACTAGTATTGTCTGGCTATATAGAGTACATTGAGAATATTAATATGAATTTTTAAAATGGATTTTTATTTTTAAAGTATGTGTAGATAGTTTTCAACATTCATCTTTGCAAAACCTTGTATCCCAGATTTTTCTTTCTCTCAGGCCCTCCTCTAAACAGCAAGTAATCCTAATATATGTTAAACATGTGTAATTTTTCTATACATATGTCCACGTTTATCATGCTGCACAAAAAAAAAAATCAGATCAAAAAGGAAGGAAAAAATAACCAAAAAAAGATGAAAATACTATGTTGAGATCCACATTCAGTTCTTATAGTCCGTTCTCTAGGTGCAGATGGCTCTCTCCATCACAAATCTATTGGAATTGTCCTGAATCACCTCAATATTAATATGAATTTTAACTATCTTAAGAGAGGCTCAGTCATTATGGAGGGCCTTCAATATTAGATTCAGCCATTTGCATTAAATCATTTTTGAATCATGATATGCCAGGTACTGTGTACTATACTAATACTTCATGTACTATAATAATAGCATTTATATAGTGCTTTTAAGGTTTATAAGATGCTTCATATGTATCACCTGAGAAGGTCTTCACAACCCAGTGAGGTAGGTGATTATCCCTATTTTAAGGGAACAGTATGAGCTAATTAAATTAACCTTCTTAGGATCATACATCTAGTATCTGAGATGGAATTAAAATTAACATTTTCCTGACTGTACTATACCACCTAGCTGTTGATATGTAAGCAAACAAAACTATTCTTGTCCTAATTTGAAAACATAGCACATAATAGGAACTAGAAAACTGAGAGAGAAGTCCTTGATCCTCATCATGTTTTAGAAATGGTGGTTAGGAATTAACAGAGAGGCCTGTTATCCTAGGAACAATTAAAGATTTCTGAATGGTAGTGCTAGGGGAATGAGGAAAGAGTGTGTGTGATCAGAATGAGGAATTTCAGTCTTCTTACATTGGTAGAAAAACTTTAAGAAGGAATATTGGGTGGCACTATCTCTGCATGACATGGAATAGAAATGAAGGTGATAAAATTTGGAATTAATAAAGTGGGAGATCAACCATAATCAATGAGAATATTAAAATTACAAATGATAATAGAGATTTGAGTGGAGAGGAAGATAAGATTGACAGTCATTGAAGCAAATGGTAGCAAATCCTAGACATTGTTATATGACAATGACATCTATAGTAAAATAATAGAACTAGATGACTCAAACGTCAAAGTAGGAAGGCCTGATATGAATTGTCAGAGTAATACTTTAGTAGTGAGAATCAGAAATATTCCATTTGCATGAGCAAAATCTTTACATTCTCTCCAATCCCACAGTATGCAATAGAAACACTACCTTCACATAGCCACTGCTTGCATAAACTTTTTAGACTGGCAAAATGAGAGAATCATAGAAATTCAGAATTGGAAGGATTATTTGGTACAAAAATGTACATTGGTACAAATGGTTATTTGTTGAGAATGTTGTTGAGATTGTTTTTATTCATTCAATGTTTTTTTCAGTATTTTAGCATTTTTATTTATCAGTATTTGCTTGAAGTCTTTCCCTTAGGGAGAACCCTCTATTGCCTAAAGTTACCCATTCTCTTTTGGATAGCTAGGTGGATCAAGTGCCAGGTCTGAAATCAGGAGGACTCATCTGAGTTCAAATGTGACCTCAAACCCTTACTACTTGTGTGACCTTGGGTCACACAACCCTGTCTGCCTCAGTTTCCTCATCTGTAAAATGAGCTGGAGAAGGAAATGGCAAACTACAAAGCCCCAAATAGGGTCACAAAGAGTTGTATGTGAATGAACAATTATTTCTTTTTATCAATCTTAAAGTAACCTTTTCAATTTCACTCACTGTTCTTAGTTCTTCCCTTTAGGACCTACATTATAATTCCAGTCCCCTTTCATGACATGACACCCTTCATATAATTGAAGACAAGTATTATACCCCAATTCTTTTTTTTATGATGACTAGTTCTTTTATTCTTGTTATATTATGAACATGAGATTTCTAAAGAGTGTGACTTCTGTATCTCTTCAGATTAACAAAGGTTTCCCTAAAATGAGTGGAGGATAGGGGACTAGTCAGACATAGCCTTTAAATATAGTCTAAGATTGCATTAGTGTTCTTGACTATCACATAGCACTTCTGACTCACGTTGATTTTTCAGTTTATTAAAATTCCCAAATGAACTGCTTTTTAGTTATCTTGTACATGTGAGGTTGATTTTTTTTAACCTATGTAAAATAACATTTAAACCTATCATACTTCATCTTAATATAATCAACCTAAATTTTTTTCCATAAACATTTTAAAAATTCTGACTTGTTCCCTAATGAATTAGCTATTCCCCTCAACTCTTGTCTCATCTATAAATTTGAAAAGCATGCTATTTTTACCTTTATCCAAGTCATTGATTAAAATATTAAACAGCACAGAGGTCAAGGACAGATCCTCAGTTGCTAAACTGAAGATTTCCTTCTAAGTTCAAGTATTAATGACTACTCTCATTCCCAATCCATTTAACTATACTATTATCCAGCATGATATGCTTTTTATGGAACACTTTGCTAAAATTTAGGTAAACTATATCATTTCCTGGATGTAGATGTAAACTTAACAGGATAGCAATTCCATTGTAAAAAGGAAGTAAAGTTAGACTGGAATCATCTGTTCTTGATGAAGCAAGACTTGTTTTCCTGATCACTGCTCCCCTTTCATCACATTTCTAACTATCCCTTTAATAAAACATTCTGGTATTTTGTAAATAATTGGAGTCGAGTTCCAAATTGATATAAAGTTTGATCACTCTTTTCTCTTAACTTTTTTGAAAGCTGAAGCATTTGACTTTCTCCAATCCCGTGGAAATTCTCTCATTTCCAATGATCACTGACATTGCAATCACCTATCAGTTCTATCAGATTCATTCCCTCTATAACCTGCCCCAAACATTAAGGTATAATACTTGTTCTCAATTATATGAAGGGTTGGCATGTGGAAGGGGAACTGGAATTATTATGTAGGTCCCAAAGGGAAGAATTAAGAGCAGTGAGTGAAACTGAAAGGTTTCAGGCATATACACTATTACTTTCTTTCATTTTATTTTTCAAGTCAAACTGGATTACCTATGATTACCCAAATTTATCCATTTATTTTCGACTTCTTGCTTCAGGTTTCCTCGTTTCCTGGTATATATTCCTCCTTTGCAATTTCAATTGTATTCTGATTTTTATCACCTTCAAACTAGTTTAACTACCATTTCCTGCAAAAAACCTTCACTTGATTTCCCTAAGTGAAAAAAAAAAAATCACGATACCACTAAATACCTAGAGTTTTTCATACCTCTATTATGCATTTATCAATAATCTACCTTGCATTACTCATAAATTTGCATTTATTACTTGTAATGTGTTTTATCTATTAGTTTGTAAACTCCATTATACTTTTATATATTTACTAAATGATCGAATAGTTCACATAGCAGATGAGAAAAACTGAGGTCCAGAGGTAGCCACTTGCTCAATGTCAAACTAAGGTGTATGGCATAATTTGAACCTAGGTCTTCACCTCAAATACACGATAATCTGAAGCAAAACAAAGCATATCATTTAATAGAAGAGAAAAGGAGAGAAAACGTGTACGCTTGAGGAGAAATTAAGAAGTTTATAAAAATTTTTTAAAACTTGGGGGGAAAGCAAAGCATCATTATGCCTAGGATGTTACAAGATCTTAAGAAGCAAAATCTGAAGAGGGCCTTCAGAGATCCACTGTTCCACGGCCCATCTTCTCCATGACCCTGCCCCCACTTAGGAGCCGAGGAAAGCTCTCCATGCGCAGCAGCCTCGCCCAGTCCCCGCCTCTGCGGCAAGTTGATCCCAGGAAAGGAGCGACTCTCCGGGAGGTGGGCGAGGCCGGCGCCCTCCTACAGACGTCTTTTTTTTTTTTTTTTCTCCTTTAGTTTACTGAACGGACAGCCCAGTTACACAACCGATCCAACGTGGGGTGACAGCCTACCAGGACCCATCTTTTCTTTGTAATCCACAATCAGCTAAATAGATTACAATTTCTCCAGTTTATCCAGCTGCCCACCCCGAACCCCGTCTTTTTCTCCCGGGGAAATGACGTAGGTACTGCGAAAAGCGGGGGCGGGGCCTGGGCCGGAAGTGCCTGGAAGATGGTAAATAAGCTGTGAGAGGAAAAAGAACCTGGCACCATCTTTACAACGCCCGGAGGTCCTTCTATCTCCTGACGATGGGGGGTGTCCTGGGATTGTGCTCCATGGCGAGCTGGGTATGTCCTTTCCGCTGTTTTCTTGAGGGCTGCGGGAGCTGGCTGCGGGAGGGAAAGGACTCTTGAGAAGGCTCCAGACGCGGAGGCATCGCCCCCGCCCTTGGACGCCCCAACGGGGCTTCTCGGCTCGGCCGGGTCTCGAGCCTCTCTCCCATTTCCCGTTGCCCCGGGGGCGGGGACGGCTTCCAGCCCTGGATCTGGCGAAGAGATCGGGAGAGGTGGGAGACGTTCCTGGAATTGTCTGGTTTGGGGGGGAGGGGAGGGGAAGAGACCGGTGCCATCCGCCTCCCCCCACCCCCAGCTCCGGTACCCACCCGGCCTCTTTTATGTTCTGACGGTCTCGCCACCCTGCGTGCCTTTACCGGGCCCCAGGACCCGCCCTGGGCTACGAGGTTTGTTGCTCTCCTTACTGCGGAGCGTGCCCGGGCCCGCCCCTGCATCTTCCTGAGTCCCGAGGGCGTCTTGTTGGTTCTAATGAGGGAGAGAGATTGCGTTGATGTAGGACCTTTGAAAATGAGGTGGGGCACAGAGATGGCTTTGCTGAGCCTCTGCTTATTGAATTTGGAAGCGCCCTGGAGGTTGAAATACTTGGGTTTTAGTCCTGGGTGATAACTGCTGGATGACCTTGGATAAGTCATCTCATCTCCCAGAGGTTGGATTTTTTTTTTTTTAAATCGATAAAATGGAGACAGGTAGTGTCTATTCTATCGTTATTAACGTTGTTACGAAAAAAAATTGTGAATTGCATAAACCTTGAATTGTCAGTGCTGTTGTTTTGTTTGGAGCTTAAAGCTAACAGCAGCCATCATCGCTCAAGTGGTGAGAAAGAGGTAATACACCTCTTAAAATACTGAGCTTTAACTTGGGGAATAAACTGTGCCAGAAAGAATCTGGCATTGCAGGTGTGAGTTTGTAAGTAAGTAATATTTTAAGTATCCTGTTGGATAAGTTCCTCTTTCCTTTGGAACACCAATGGATGATTTGCAAAATTGGTCAGAGAAAACTTATGGAGGATGCTTGATAAAATGGAAAGAAATATTGCATTTGGAATTCAAAGCCAGCCTGCTATTAACCTGTCATTTTCAGTTAACTTATCTTAAATAAGAGGGGTTGATAGACTTATGGAGTCCTATTCGGCTCTAATTTGCCCTCCTATCGTCATAAAAAAAAAAAAAAGTAATTTAGGAAGACATATTAGGGAAAGCCGTCTTTTCTGTATGTACACCATATATGGCTTCTCTCCTACAAAATTATTCCAAAATAGACCTCCACTTTTTCCGAATTTATACAGGTGTGGTACTGTCTTTAAAGACATAGCTAAAATAGTCGAATTTAATTTAACTTATTCATTGATAATTAATGATATTTTTTAAAACCCAAAGGGCAATAAGCTGTCCCAGCCATAGCCTTGTTAGGAATATGAGAAGCTCTTTCCTAGCTTCAGAATTTCTTTGTGACACAACTAATTAGTTCTCCTAATTTTCTTTTACTTATTTTCCTTATTATGTCACTGTCCATTTATTCTCTTCTATTGTCATTGTGTTTCTTTTCTCCCTAATTTTCGTTTTCTTGCCTTTTTTTCCATTCTTTCCTGGCAAAACTTAAATTAAATCATATTTAATAATCTGTATTTAATGGCTAAATGACCTATTCTTTTAAAATTATATGAATTTAATCTTTAATGTGTGTTTCCTCCTGAAAGTCTTCCTCTACCCCCCAAAAAGAGCCCAACTCTTGGTAGGTAATCTGGTATAATAGAAAGAAGATCCAAAAGACCTTGTTTTATGTTTTAAGGATTTAAATTTGGAAATCCAGTTGATTTTTACTTCTAAGTTTTATATTTATGTATTTCTTCTTATCAGAAGCCTTACCTAGTCTAATATTTTAATTAGCAGAAGAAATGAAAGAATAATAGAATTGATTACTAAGATTAATAAAAACCGTAGCACCACAAAATCTCTTTGGCATATCACACACAAAAAATTATACTTTCTCTAATATCTTTAATATAATTGGATTACATACTGTTTAAAAAAGAAACCTTTTGGAAGATATCTGTGATTTTTGTCAGGAAATCAAATTTTGATAAATTTTCTAACTTTTTGTGGTTAATGTATGAGGATTTCTATATATTAAAGTGTTACTTGCTTCTAACATTTTTCTCTTTATCAGATACCATGTTTATGTGGCAGTGCTCCATGTCTGCTGTGCCGATGCTGTCCCAGTGGGAATAACTCTACAGTAACTAGGCTGATTTATGCATTCTTCTTTTATTCTCTGGATCCACTGACAATCTGTGGGATTAATTTTTTGTTTTTTTTTTTCCCTGAGGCAATTGGAGTTAAGTGACTTGGGCAGGGTCACACAGTTAAGAAATGTTAAGTGGCTGAGGCCAGATTTGAACTCAGGTCCTCCTGACTTCAGATCTCTATCCACTGACAATCTTGGGATCAAAATAATCTAGTGAAGCAGTATCCATGATCTTGCATAAATAAACTTTCTGCTCTAAAGCTAAAGATGAGAATAAGATAGGTAACATAAAAGCTTTTTTAAACTTTCTCTTTTAAAAAATAGTAGATATTGAACTAGTAGTGCTTCATTTCATTATTTTTTTTGGAGAGGCTAACAAAAGAGAAATTTAGTCTATAGTTGAGTTACTAAAACTTTAAATTCTTGGTTGAGGTAATTTATTAGTTATGGGCCAGAACTCTGAACTTGAAGCAAGATACTAAGTCAGTGGAATTGATAGAGATAATAGTTGTCTAATTTAGCATGGTTCAGTATGGTTGACTTAATCCTACAAGGAGTTATTATGAGCCAGAACTTGAAACAAGGTACTAAGTGGAATGGAGGAGACAATTGTTAAATCTAGTTTAGCATTGATTTAATCCAATAACAAATAATGGTTTCTTAGTGATATAATGATTGGTGTGTACTTAGGGTGGAGCATATAAGCTAGGAGTCTTAGCCAGGAGAGATATTCGGAGGAAGCTAGAGGCAGAAGGTGTCAGAGGCAAAGTACTGATGGCAGGAGCTCTCAGAACCAAGGAGAGAGATGGGTCTCTAAGAAAGTTAACCAGGCCCCAGGAAAAGAGACAATAAAGGATTTGGACTTGAACTCCTCTTGGTTACTCGTGTGGTGATTACTGAACTGAAACGAAGGCTGTTCCCAGAGACACTAAGAAAACCTCAACAGAGAATATTACATTTTAGAGAGAACTGTACAATTATTGTTTCCTATTCTTTTGTTTTAGAGGGCTATAAATGGTCCCTTTTTGGTAATACTTCTCAGTAACATCCAGATACATTTATGTTGGCTCATTTTAATTTCATTTTAAAAGTTGTTATACTTGAGCAAATTGAAATATAACATGACCAAACTAGATTACATATTCAAAGGTGTTGATAATGCTATTAAGAGCTTGAATTGCTCCAAAAGACCCATACATTACAATATTTGTTCAATAGGGGTTTAAAGGGGAAGTATTTTGGACTTTTAATTGTAGAGCCTGAGAATTTGGCCCTTAGGTATTAGAGTCCATGAGTGACTTGTATACTTTGATTTTCACCCCTCCCACCTCCCATTGCTAACCAGAATGTTTTATTTTCGAAATTAAAGTGCATTATTAAACTTGAGGAATTGTTGGTGATAGGGTTTTTGTAAAATTAAAGTTAGTAATAATTCTAGTGAAAATTAGATCTTAATTCTGAGAAATTATATTGGATATATTTTTTTAAATTGATAAATGAGATTTGTAAGCACAATATTCTTGTAATTCTCTGAGCAATAATAGTTAAACATTGACACATCATCTAAATCCCTTGCGAAATGTCTTCTAGTAAATGGGTTGAAAAATCATTAACTTTGAAAAGCAAAGTTTCTTCAATATCCTTATACAGATTGAGTTATAGAGATTAGTTACAAGTGTATGGAGGGCATCAGGAAGATAGGAATGTCCCAATAAAATTTAAAATTTTGAAAAAATCAGGACAGATCTATGTGATTAAAAATTATCAAACTCAGGTTGGGCACTGGGAATTGTCTTTTTATGGTTTGCAGTAGCTTGATGTAAATTGACATCAATTTTTTTTTTTTTTTTTATCTGCATTTTAGGGAGTTCATTTATGTAAATTTGATGTTTTTTCTTATTGGTCATGACTTTTTTTTTTTTTTTTTTTTTTTTTTGTCCTAGATTCCTGGTTTTTGTGATAGTGGGACAGGACTTGTGCCTTGTAATGTGTTGGTTGGATACAAAGCTGTATACCGTTTGTGCTTTGGCATGGCCATGTTTTTCCTTTTGTTCTCCTTATTGATGATCAAAGTGAAGAGTAGCAGTGATCCTAGAGCTGCAGTGCACAATGGGTAAGTTTTAAACTTTTTTAAAGAAGCTGAAAAAATAAATAGCCTCCCTAATAAAAGTGTTAAGAATGCTTTGATAAATATTGAAAATGATTATATTCTTTTAATGTACATTTATGGCTAGAAAAGCTAGCTCATTAAAGTGGGAGTTTCAGTTATTTACATTTTGAGGAATAGTTTTGATGAAAATTTCTGTTGGTTATAAAATTTTAAATTCTTAAGTTATAATTATTTCATGTTTAATAGGAGGAAAATCTTTTTCATTAGTGCTTATGATTTCCCTATTCACACAAAACTCTCTGGACATAAACTGCAATAGGAAATTCCATTTTGTAATCTGAAAAATTAAGGAAAAAATGCAGTGGATAAATTGTAATTGTGGTAGATGTGAAAGAGAAGTTGGGAGAATTTAATAAAACAGCAAGATGCAATGGAAAGTGCACTTATTTGCAGTTGAAGAATTTGGGTTTGAATTGTGTCCCTTTATATGATAAGCCATGGTTTTCTCATCTGTCAGATTCTCAAGTTGGCAATAATGGTCTTGATTAACAGATAACCTTCTTTAAAACAGAGACAGGAATTTACTGGGGGAGAATATAATATAAATAGCTAAGTCATTGTATCTGATATTTTTACTTACTTGATTTTTCTTATAATGGTTCATTTTGGAGAAGTGGGGGAAATGTCTAGAAATGACATAAAAACAAAAGGCAACAATTTAACTTTGATTTAAAATAATAAAATGAGGGGGATTGTATTAGTTAATCTAAAGTTAATATTTCCAAAACTAATACTCTGTGGTCCTAGTCTCAACTTTGCCATAAACTATGTAACCTTAAATGACTGATCCTTTCTAAGGTGATGGCTTTAGCTTCTTTCTTCAGCTTCTTTCTTCAGTTTTCTTGGTCCAGATGAAAGATCTGGATCTTTTAAATATCTCTAGTTCTAACACACCTGCTTTTTAAAAATGATTCATTACTGGAGTATGTGCCTTTCATACAAGTGGCCTAACTCAAGGAATGCACACAACTATTAAAGCTTAAGCATTAAGATTTTGGGACACCCTGTATGTTTTATATGGATATAGATCAGAAGTGGGGCCATTTCTGTTTCTTTTTTTCTGTTAGGGCTTTGGATACTTAATGGCATCATTCACAGGCCATACAAAATTATCAACTTATAGAACTCAAGCAGTGGAAGGTTGTCAAATTAGCTTTTGGCTCATTATCCCATGAGATTGCTATAACAATTGATTTGGGCATTTCCCATTCCTGATATACATAGAAAATTAAGAATTTGTAGAATGATCCAAACAAGACTAATAACCATAAGCTCTGATTCTTTCTGAAACGTAATATAGATGTCCCCTTTAGTGCTTTTCATAATCTAAAGTCCAGAACCTTAGTTCAAAATATAGATATTCTAGTTCAAAACATAGTGGTTACTTTCTGGATGTAAGGAACTTCAAATGGATATAGTGAGTGGGAAAGAAGCTAATTAAGATTGTGAGATGGTTTTGCTTTTATGAAAAAAATAGTAATGTTTGAAAAGAATTTATAAGTAGACAAATGTTTAAATGCAAATGATTTACAACAAACTTTAATAAGTATTAATACAGTTAACATTCTGCAGTTATTTACATTTAAATGTACTTCAATACATAAATTATA
Source organism: Sminthopsis crassicaudata (assembly GCF_048593235.1). NCBI lineage: Eukaryota > Metazoa > Chordata > Mammalia > Dasyuromorphia > Dasyuridae > Sminthopsis > Sminthopsis crassicaudata. Next base: position 178,400,837 of record NC_133620.1, read on the forward strand.
ACTTATGCTTAGTTCTGACTATGTCTTTCCCATTATTAAAGATCATCATCTATTTCCTTCTTTTTACTATATTTTTCAAACTTGAGTTTTTATCATGTTATAGTTAATAACCTTTCTCCTGATATTAGATTTTTAGGGTCTTTCTGTTTTTTTTTTTTTTATTTCTAGTTATAAATAATGCTTTTATAGAGATAAGATTTGTGAAGTACTTAGCACACTACTTGGTCCATGTTAGGTGCTTAATAAATGCTTAAAGCTCTACTCTATTACAAAAACCTTTAAATAAATAACTTTCTTCCCCTGGCATCCTTCTACCCCAACTGCTAGTAGTGTTACAGGATATTTCTGACAATGGAATTATTGTATCAAAGAATATAATTATTGTAACTTTTGCTAAATCTTGTTTTTTAAACTGAAAATGTTTAATAGAGGTCATAGAAGAACTGATTCTCAAAATGTGTAAAGGGGGAAAAAAAACTTAGGGGGAAAATACTCATGCTATTGTGTCTTTAAAGTAGTCAAGACAATATTAATAACTTCTAACATGTACATCTACTTTTTTAGATCTATTACATCTTTATGAGAATAATGTAAGGGCTTATTGAAAGTATAAAAAGAAAACAGGTAGTTTCCTCCAATATTTTTCTACATCAGATCATGAATTTGCTATATTATTGAAAAATACACGGGGGCAGCTAGGTGGCGCAGTAGATAGAGCACCAGCCTTGAATTCAGGAGGACCTGAGTTCAGATCTGGTCTCAGACACTTAACACTTCCTAGCTGTGTGACCCTGGGCAAATCACTTAACCCCAGCCTCAGAAAGAAAAAAGAAAAAAAAAAAATACAGAGAATCCAATATTTGACTGTGCTTACTATTTATTAACTTAAAGAAATGATTGAAATAATTAAACTAAAACGATTTTGCTTAGAGCAAAATGCCATCTTAAGCATTTCTTTAAAATCATCATAGAAAATATTTAAAAAATGAAACAAGAACTTTGCTCAGTGACTCTCTGGTTATATAGCAGAGAATAAAACAGAATAATAAATAATTTCTAAAAGTATTAAACTGTCATGGAAGATCATCAGAAGAGTTGAAATGAAGGCCTCCAAATTTTCCCGTTCTCGTTGACACTTGTGCTGATTGCATCAAGCCCTGGAATGTTGTAGACACTTCTAAAAATAGGTTCTACTGAAAAAAATAGTGATATGTATTTGTATTAAGTCTTTGGGTTTTGGCTATTATATATATCTTAGACATCAGTAATTTACAATAAACAGGATTTAAGATTGAAAAGAATTGGGGCAGCTAGTGGATCCAGCAAGTAAAAATGGAGCACTGGCTCTGGAGTCAGGAAGACCAGAGTTCAAACTTGGCCTCAAACATTTGACAGTTGTTAACTGTGTATCCCTGGACAAGCCAATTAAATCTGATTTCATTGCTCTCCAGAAAAAAAGAGGAGGATTGAGAGTCAGTTGAACTGCATTTGAAAGTTGTTACTACTATCTCAGCCGCCTTAAAATAAAGACCTACTATTTTAACCCTAGTAATTTTCCACTGATAATATGTGGCTATACACTACCCAAAAGATAGTGGAGAGAGAAATGCATGGTAAGTGGTGAATAGAATATAGTAGTGAAGAATTGAACAGGAGAAAGATTACAAATAATTAGACAAACATGACTAGAATAAAGTGTCTAGTTAAAGAAAAAGAGAGACATAGGATGTATGTGTTATTGGTTTTTTTTTTCCTGTTGTTTTCCTGATCATTATAAAGGCTTCCCAAGATGTCAGTTGGATGACTACTAGAAAATTTACTGGTAAATGTTGACAGAGAGTTATATAAGAATGAGAAAATATATATTGGTTCAGTTCTATAGCATTGGAGAGAATAGTCAGATCAATGAATGCACAGATCTATCAGATTAACCATAGAAATGAGAATTATATATTCTGAGGATATAGAGGAAAATATTTTTTAAAAGTTGGGTTTTGCAGATATTGGAGAATCAAGTCTGTTAGCATACCATAGATTTTTTTTAAATGGGTATTTGTAAAAATTTAGTGGGCATGTAATAAATTTTATAATCTCAATATGATATAAAAAACAAATGGACAGTATCTTGAGTGAAATAATGGAGGATTTAGAGGAGAATCATATATAGTTTTGTGTCTCAAAAGATTTTTTTCTTAAGAAATTAAGACCTAAACTATAATTTTTATTTCAGTTCCATAAATAAAACCTTGCTTTTTCACAATATGAAAAAGCATATTATGAAATTATCATAATAGGAAAAAGCAACTCTTTGTTGCTAAGAGTTAGGAACAGTGAATAATTTTCTTTTACACTGTCTATCGAACCTTTTATGAATGTGATTTCTTGGTTAGGATCATAGCAAGAGATAAACGCTACAGGATGTAATAACTAAGCCTAGTTATCTTTTTTTTATCTATTTTCTTAGTTTATATAATAGTGTGATAGATGAGAAAACTAATGAAATGACATAAAAGAATGGTATTTAAGAATTGCATTTCTTTTTTGAGTTTGTCAGCTGTTGGTTAGTTTTCTTCTTGATATAACTATATAGCTATAATAATCCCAACATATATCTCATTGTCCCTTTAATTTTTTTTCACAAAACCCATTTTCTAGCTGGGTTCTCTGTTGTGACACTCATAAAATATGACTAGGCCATTGTACTCATTGATTTTTTTTTTTTTAATTATTAAAACTTTTAATTTTCAAAACATATGCCATTGAGTTTCTTGGAATCATTAGAGATTTAGGTTAGTGTTTTCTTATTAACTTTTAAAATATGATAGCTTTTAAGTGCGATGTTCATATAGTCAGGTATCTAATTTGTTTAATGCTTTATACTTTATAAAAGTACATCCTCAATTAGTGTAGCAGCTTTATGAAGGTTAAGTGATAGTATTTTAACACAAATAAACATTAATTCTTTTGTCAAAATGCCATTATTTATGTAAGATCTGGAAAACAATTTTTCTTTAAAAATTATGCAGAAGTAGATGAAGTTGAGTTTTTTGTTCACTTTATAGTAATCCTTCCAAAGAATTGTTTCTAGCCTAGTTCATGTTATTTTGATATACTCTTAAATTTTTGCATGTGGTATTGCATGTATTTGAAAATATATATCATACATTAAATATACTTGAACTAACATGGTAAGAATCTATGGTTTTCTTTTTTAGATTCTGGTTCTTTAAATTTGCAGCAGCAGTGGCAATAACTGTTGGAGCTTTCTTTATCCCTGAAGGACCCTTTACTACTGGTAAGAATGCTGAATATCTGTGTTAGTATGTGTGTACTCCATTTTCAACTGCTGTTAAAACAATATATTTTTTTGGTTGTATAAGAACAATTCTCTTGCTTCTCTGCTTTGTTTTGAATGTAGGCATTCTTGAAGGCCCTTTCTTTGAACTTTTTCTCTATTTAGTCTTTCCTTGTTGATCTCTTTCTTTTCAGGCATTATCTTCAATTTAATCTCCATCCAAAGCCTCCTTCCTGAACTTTATATGTATGTGTATTATGTGTATACATGTGCATATATACATACACATGTGTATAAATTTCTTTCAGTACTTTTATATGTTTAAAAACCCACTTACAGGAGTTTAATGAATATTATCTTTGTTGAAGTGAAATTAGACTAAGTTAGTGCTATAAACTCCTCCCCCCGTAGCTATGAGTTGCATAGGGTCAATAAATGTGTGATTGTTTTCTTTGTATTATTGTATGAGCATAATTGCAAAAAATGAAGTGAGGGACTTATTTTGACAAGGAAGTCTGCAAAAATTAACTTTTTTTTTCCAAAGGGATTGCTTACTATGTGTCAGGTGAAACTCTTTAATTTATTTTTCTTTATGGATACATTCTTTTGATCAGACAAATGTATAAGGTGTTACAGATTTTATATTGATTTTTTTTTTTTTTTACCTTATTGCTATTCAGTTTAGTAACATTTATCGAATTGATTCCCTTCCCTAATGTTTAACAACCATAGATTTATCAAACATTAATCACCTTTGTATATTTGGTTCTAATTAGGGGATTTATGGTCTTTTCCATTGACTTTTTTGGTTCAGTATAAGATAATTTTAATAATTAGAACTAAGAATTCTTATCAATTCTTTATCAATAAAAGTAAGGACTTTTCTGCAATTTATATCTTTTGTCTAGGTCATTGAAAGGTTAAGTGACTTGGCTGGGCTCATACATATAGTATGTTCAGAGGCAGTACTTAAACCTCAAGTTTGTTTGGCTTAGAAGACAAATTTCTATGGTTATAGTATCTAGTGATAAATAAAACTATAATTTATTTTTTAAATGGTAGGGCAAGAATCTCTGTTTAACTTTTTAAAAGTTCAGCTTTATATTTTCTATATATAAATTACACCTATAATTATGTAAATTGGGATTAATGTGATTGAGAAAATTTTTTGTGGCCTTGGGCAAGTCACTTGATTTCATTGAGCCGTTTCCCCCTTCATTTGTAAAATTAAGAGCATTGACATTAAAAAGTTTTATGTCACTTCAGTGCTAGATTTCTATATGACTTTCTGTATTTTTCTCATATTCATACCTCTCTTTTGCTTACTTCCCATTGTCTTTTTCCTTTTATATATATGTCCATTGGGTAAATTAATGACCAGAATTTGTGTGTGTGATTATGATTTTGACATTAAAAATAAAAAGTTGTTATTTATTGGCATTAGAGTGATTTTGGATTTATATTGTATCCTATTATATTTAAATTATTTCAGTTTTTTGGTTGGACTTGTATTTTCTACATCTTTATGTTATCTGATGTGTATTACTTGTATTTGATTTTTCTTAATCATGATAGTACTGATTTCCTCTCACTTTAATAATTTCATATATTGTGATTTTTTTGCTTTGTAATATTATTAGTGTTTCTTAAAACTCTTAGCCCAAATAGTTTCTCTCGGGGTATTCTGCTTTTAAATTTGTGTGTCACTATCATTGCTATTCATGGTTTTCTTGAGCTTGCATAATGGAGGCTTATTTTTTAGTCCCAGCATCAGTTGTAAATTATGTGGTGAGTTAGTTCATCACTATTCCTTTTTATTAATCAATTAACATATATTTATTAAGTGCTTACTGTATGCCTGGAATTGCTGGAGCTACAAAGAGAAATCAGTACCTTCCTGATCTCCAAACCTATCAGACAGACCACATTTATATCTCTAAGTCTATGCGAGATAATTTTCGTAGAGGAACTTCTTACTTTTTTTACCCCTCTTTCAGTGTGGTTTTATGTGGGCATGGCAGGAGCCTTTTGTTTCATCCTCATCCAGCTGGTTTTACTTATTGATTTTGCCCATTCATGGAATGAATCTTGGGTTGAAAAAATGGAAGAAGGGAACTCAAGATGTTGGTATGCAGGTAAGAAATTGTAATGCTTCAAGAGCATGGACAAGCGTATCATACAAGCTTATTTTAAAGCATGTTGTTTAATTAACTCTACAGATCAAAGATTTATAGAGCTAGAAGACGCTTTGTTGTCATCTAGTATAGTACTCTCATTTAAGAGATTAAAAAAGAGGCTTAGAGGTATTTTAAGTTATAAGGTATTCAGATTGTGTACATACACATCCAACACCCTCAGTTCTCTGGAACTGGAAGAAAAGAAAAGGTTTCTGAAAAACAAGAGACAGTGGCTTTGGATTAGATCTTGCTTTAGGTATTTGATTTTCTAATATTGGTCACCTGATTTTATAGCTGACCTCTCAGCACTGTTGAAGGCAAGCACAATGATAAGAATGGACACTTGGCTACATTAGAGTCAAAAAAGTTAAGAAACTTTGGTCTAGGCCTATTTAGTGTGAAGATAAATACCAATGTATACATTGTTTTTGAAAGCATCATGTCATTGTAACATAATTCAATAATTGATGATCATACAATGATACTGAATTATGAAGAAATGCTTCATTTTCTGCATCATTTATTGTGTTTAAGATAGGAAATATATGATAGCTTTTAAGAAAGATTTCCTTCTGGATTATTAGTGCATTTTTGATACTTCTTCCATATCTGGGAATTTTACAAATATGGAATTTAATTTTTTGAAGAAGAAAGATAAAGAGGACTTTTACGTTTCTATCACAGCATTTATGTACATTTTCTTTTAAGCCATTATGAGTCCAGAACTACATATATTGAGAGTTATTCAGAAGAAATTTTTCTTTAGATATTTGAAAACTTTCATATTCTTTTATTAAATATTTGAATATTTATTTTAAACATTTTGCTTTTGAGAAAGCACTTGTTTTGTGGGCCAAAGGTTTTGAGAATTAAAATAAGTTTATTTCCAAAAACCGTTTATCATATAACAAATTTTACAACCTCTGCCAATTTTTAAGGTCTTTAATTTTGGGCAAGGAACTACCTTTGTTTCCCAAGGATCAATCTTGCAAAGTTTGGAGAAGACACAACATCCGTATGTGATGGAGATTGACCAAAAAAAAAATTTTTATAGCAATTTTTCTAAACCATGTGCGAAGTTTTAGAGGAATTAAAATGTTTACCAGGGGACATAATCTGTGTAGACAAAATTACAGATTTTTGGTGTCTTGGATGTGAAATAAAGTTTTTATGGGAGTTTACCCATAGGAGTAGAGTCTATACTAGAGTCTCTTGAAAAGTGTTAGTTTATGAGTCTTTCTGAGCCTATATGAAGGTCATTACTATATAGTTTTTTGGTTTTTGGTAATGTTTTGTTTTTTGTTTACAACTTACTATTTTTATCTAATGTAAGCTTACACAATTTATATTTGTTATGAAATTTAACTCTCCACTCTTATCTTCTCACAGCTTTGTTATCGGCTACAGCAATGAATTATCTGCTGTCTTTAGTTGCCATAGTCCTATTCTTTGTCTACTATACTCACCCAGATGGTTGCTCAGAAAATAAGGCCTTCATCAGTGTCAACATGCTTCTGTGCATTGGAGCATCTGTAATGTCTATTCTGCCCAAGATCCAAGTATGCTATCTTTCTGTCTTATCTATTTATTTGTATAGTAATATTTCATTTTTTCCACAAATGCATTACAAGAAAATTTTTAGCATTCATGTTGAGTTCCAAACTTTTCTTCCTTCCCTTCCCTGTCCCAAAAAAGGTAGATAATTTGATCTATTTGATTTGATACACATTCTAGCATGTAAAAAGTATTTCCATATTAGTCACAGTTGTGAAAGAAAAAACAGATCAAAAGGAAAAAAAAAAGACAGGAAAGAATAAAGAAAGTATAAAAAAAAAAGCTTTGATTTGCATTCAGAATCCATCAGTTCTTTATCTGGGTATGGATATCCTTTTTTGTTATAAGTCCTTCAGAGTTGTCTTGGGTCATTGCAGAAAATAGATATGTCATTTATAGCTGATTATCTTACAATACTGCTGTTTATACACGATACATTTCACTTTGGTTCAGCTCATCAAAGTCCAGGTTTTCTGAAAGCATTCTGCTCATCATTTCTTATAGTATAATAATATTCCATCATAATTACATACCACAGTTTATTTAGCCATTCCCCAACTGATGGGTATCCCCTCAATTTCCAATTCTTTGGCCATAGAAAAAAAGCAGCTTTAAATATTTTTTCATATATATAGGTCTTTTTCCTCCTTTTTTTTTTTTTTTTTTTTTTTTTTAATCTCTTTTGAGATACAGACCGCAGTAGTATTGCTAGGTCAAAGGGTAGGCATGGTTTTATAGCTCTTTGGGAGTTTCAAATTGCTGTGCAGAATCATTGAATCAGTTCACAACTCCACTGACAATTATGCTGTTTATTTGAAGACTTTTAGTTGACATTCATTAATTTCTAAATGTTCAGAAATATTGAATTATGTCAGATTGTAAGTGTAGTTTTTATTTTTAAATTGTTACATAGGAGTCACAACCAAGATCTGGTTTGTTGCAGTCTTCAGTAATCACAATCTACACGATGTATCTGACCTGGTCTGCCATGACGAATGAACCAGGTATGTTTTAGGATTGTCTTTGATAATTTTTTCAAGATTACAGTCTTTTTTTTTTTTCCTTGAAATTTAATAATTTCTTTATAGTGTCCAATTAGCAAAAATTCCATGGAAAGTTATTCTTCCAACAAGAGACCTCTTATGTGCAAGTCAAAATTTTACCAGATTCCTTAAAAGATAAAACAGTAGAGATAACTTCGTTCAATACTGTATATCAAGTGAAATATAAAGTAGAATGAATTGATATATTACCAAAGATACCTTGTAACATTGCAGGATGGACATTACAGGAGGAAATGAATGCCATTCTTTTTCTTCACTCTGAAAGTAAAAACAGAAGCCAGAAAAAACAGCTTAAAGAAATCTTGCAGTTTCTCCTTGAATAGTTAAATAAAATAAATTATGGAATTGGTTTTATTATACATCCAAAGGCAGCAAAACATTTATTTTTATGGGACACTGGAAATCTTATATTGCTCACGATGGACATAGACTATCGTGGAGTCAACTGTAGTCTTACGTTCTAAAATCTATTGTGGAGGATAAAGAAGTAGACACTTTTTTGAGAAACTTGCTTTGTGACTTCAATATAAAAGTGGGCTTGGAGAAATATGGTAAAAATGTTTGAAAGTAGTTAGAAATATAAAGTGGGAAAGGTCAGATCTGAATAATATGTAGAAATATCACACTTATAGAGCATTAATACTTTGACTAAAATCAGGAGGTGCTTAATGGATTAAGCCCTAAAATTTAAAAAAAAAGTGATTATATTTTCAGAAGAAAGATAAGAAGTTGCTGATGTTGGAGTCATTTTCTCATAACTGTATGTGTAAGACAACAGTTTGTTCCTGGAAAAACAACAAAATTGAGGCAGTTCCATCTTGATCTGTTCTAACAAGCTGATGAAGGAAAGTGAATAAAAGCACAGTGATGCAGCATATTCTCAGTATCTAAGGAAATTTAATTAATATTAATTACCATATTGAGAACAAAATACAGATACCAGAGCAGAAAATAGTAAGCAAGAACTTGCTGTTCTTGCAGAAATGGATAAGCTAACACTGCAGAATTGTTTATAAAATCTTGTAGGATAATCTGATAGAAGCTTGTTCTTAATCTTCTAACAGATTCTTTCAAGCTTTTGTATAGCATCAGAAAACTAGTGGTAATAGAAGGGGAAAATACTTACCTAAGACTAGTAAGAGTCTCAAGTCATATCCAAAAGGGGCCTTTTAAAAATAAAATTGGAATATATAGATTTTTTAAAAAAATGGAACATAATCTACAAAGATTGCTATGATGTATTTTTCCCTATTAGTGACAACAGAGCAGATTCTTAACACTAAATCTGTACCCCTAACTCTCCAGGTGCCACTCAGGCAAAAATGGCATAGATAAAACAAATATGGAAAAAATAACTGCAGTTCACCAAGTAACACAAGCAATATTTGCTGGAGATGACAAATTTTTGAAGGCAATAAGGGATAAGACCAAAAGTAGCAAATGCTTGGGGGAAAAAGTCACAATCCTATTTACAAAAAAAGATGGGGCAGGGTGGTGTATGTCAAAAAAAACCACAACAAAACCTTAGTTATTAATTACTTGGCAATTAATAACCTCTTGCTTTTATTTTTTCATTTTTTCAAAGTTTAAGATAATAATGATCACTTACCAGACATCTTGATGAAAAATATGGGAAGAGAGCAGGCAAGTTTTTCACAGAAGTTCTTCAATAAATGTTTCTATAGTAGCATAATTGACTATGAAAGGTAGAGAAAATACAAGATGCCATTGTTCTTATTTGATTTTTTTTTAAAAAAACATTTCATAGAATTAGAGTTATAATTGATTTCAATGGCTATCTAATCCAATCACTACACTAAAAAATACCTAGTATAGCATAACCAGCAACTGAATAGTCAACCCTTATTTGAGGATTTCCAACAAATGGAAATTCATTCATTTTGGTCTCCTGTTTAATTTTAGGATGACTAATTGTTAGGCTTTTTTTTTTTTCCCCTAGTATTTAAAATAAATTTGCCTTCATTTCCTGCCTGTTGTTTTAAAATTTTTGCCCAGTTGTTTTAATGCAATGTTCCAAACTAATGGCTTTTCTCAAATAAGCCCTATTTATATAGGAAAACTTCCAAATGCAGTTGATAGTTCATAAAACTGAGCCATTGGTATTTTAGATAGATAATGGAGGTAGAGTGAACTTGACCCAGAATTGAAAAAGTAAGCCAGTTAGATTTCATTGAGGCTTTTCAGTTTTTTTCAAGCTTCTTTCTGAAATACAGATTTATACTGTTCATACTTCATGGCTTGTGGCATGTGATATATTTTATTTCCAAAGGAGCAGTTGTTAATCACCCAAAGGAGAATCACGTGATGAGCATTATTATTAATAGGCTGCAGCATATTGCTAGTGAAGGATTTCACAGAAAAAAAATGTAAAGGATGTCATTTAGCTTTATGATTAGAAAGAGATTCATCGTGTAGTGAGAAGAAAGGATAATTGATAGAAAACTTGTGCACACCATTACTAATCATAAAATGTCAAGAGCAAAGGCCCTAACTAGATTATTGGACTTAACAAGGTAAAGAAGGCATGGGTAGGTTGAGAATTATACAGATTTATCACAGTTAAGTATTTAGTAAATAATCAAGTTAGAAATCAAAAACATCTAAGTAGTTCTGATCTACCTACCACTAACTTGCTGCGATTTTTGGTCAATCACTTTTACTTTAATTTCCTTATCTTAAAAAATATAAATCATGGCAACTTCATACATTATGAGGTTTAAAAATAGATAATATGTTGTGAAAACTTTAGTGCTATGAATATGTTGGTATGCCTTTTGTTCAAGATTTTGAGCTCTACTTGATACCTTAAATGCTGTATAATTGTTTAAAAAAAAGTTATACGTGAATTTATAAAATCTACTTTGAGCATAATTTTAGCTTTTACTTTCTGGTCACAGTTATAGTCTCCTAAAAAGTTATGAATTAATAGATTTTTGTAAAGGGTAAAATGTGGATTCCTTAGAAAATGTCATCTTTGAATTTCTTTCTATTTCAATGTTTACTCATTTCACAGACAGAAAATGCAATCCAAGTTTATTAAGCATAATTGGCTATAATGTTACAACAAGCATTCCAAAGCAAGGGGACTCTGTCCAGTGGTGGGATGCTCAAGGAATTGTGGGACTTATGCTCTTTTTGTGTTGTGTGCTTTATTCAAGGTAAGCTTTTTTCATAACATGTTTTGTTGAAAAAAAATTTTTTTTTTTTTTTTTTTTTTTAAATTACATTATACTTCTCTGAGACTAATGGTTTTCTCTTTTTCTACCTGTTTTCCATAGCATCCGGTCATCCAACAATAGTCAGGTTAATAAACTGACTTTGACCAGTGATGAATCAACACTGATAGAAGATGGTGTGGCTAGACATGATGGCTCACTTGATGATAGTGATGATGTTCACCGAGCAATAGACAATGAAAGGGATGGTGTTACTTACAGTTATTCCTTCTTTCATTTTATGCTTTTCTTGGCTTCACTTTATATCATGATGACCCTGACCAACTGGTACAGGTACTTATTGACATTTTTTACATTTTTAAAGGGATCTAGGATTTGTAAATTCTGGCAGGTTTGTATTTAGCATAAATTAAGATGTGATGGCACTAATTCACAAAGGTAATATTAGTATTGTTTTAGAAACTCTTATTTTAAATCAACACAAAAGTAAATACTGGAATATTGTCATTATTACAGTAGCCTTTTCATAAATTACAGATTATTTTCTACTTCATTATAAATCATGCTTCAGATATTTAACTGTTTACACATCTTAATAAAAAAAAGTGAAATAGTTTATAATTTTGGAGCTTATAGAAATGCAAATTTTAGATTGACACAAAAAGATATGTGCATTTAGATTTTGAGCTCTACTTGGTAACTCAATTGCTGTACAATTGAGGTTTTTTTTTTTTTTTGAATTTATAATCTCCCTCACAATCTACCCACCCACTTTTCCCTCCCTCAATTAATGACAGCAATTATTTCAAAAAAAAAAAAAAAAAGAAAAGAAAAGAAAGAAAATCCTCATCACAATCCCGTTGTCCTTGCCCTAAAATATTTGTGACATTGCAGTTTGAATTCTTTACCTTTGGCAGGAGATGAGTGATATATTTTGTCTTCAGTCTTTTGAACTCACGGTTATTATGGCATTGTTCAAAGGGATCAGCTTTCAAAGTTTTTTCTGTAATGTTTTAGTCATTTGTAAATTTTCTAGGTCTTCAGTCTACCTCGGTTAATAGAGATCTTATCAGTGTTCTTTGAAACTGTCCATTTTGTTATTTTTTTGGGCACAATAACATATATTTAATAGGAGGAAAGCTTATTTTCTAAATTTTGGTTCCAATGAAAAGAGCTGCTATGAATATTTTTGAACATATATTTTTTTCCCCTTTCTTTGAGGTAGAGTCCTGGTAGTGATATTAAGTGGGTCACAGGTATATAACACAATTTGATAACTTGATGGTCATAGTTCCAGGTTGCTTTCCAGAGTGGCTGGAAGTTTGTTTCTCTATAATTAGTTACATAAGTCCCTGTTTTTCCATAATATTTTTGCTATTCACTGGAGTGTAAAGTGCTTTAATTTGCATTTCTCTACTAGTGTCTTAGAACATTAAAAAAAAAAAAAACAACTTTGTTTTTCCTCAATTACATGTAAAGACAATTTTTAACATTCACTTTTTAAAAAATTTTGAGATCCAAATTTTTCCCTTTCCCCTTTTTTGAGAAAATGAAGGATTTATTTAATATAGGTTAAAATATGTGCAATCATATAAAATGTATTTCTTTATTAGTCATGTTATGAAAGAAGATACAGGACCAAGGGGGGGGGCAGCCACAAAAAAGTGAAAAATAGTTTGAGTTTTGTTTTTATAATAAGTTTCTTTCATTGTTTATTTAGTCATGAACTCTTCCTCTATCCATAGATCTAGAAAGCAGTTTCTTACTTGCTTCTCTAGTTTATGTTGTTCATGTATAACTATAGATCTTATATCCATTTGTAGCTAATCTTGGCATTTAGTGTCAGGTGCTGTTATAAACCTAATTTCTGCCAGGTTGCTACTTTTCTTAGCAGTTAGCTATTTATTATGTTTACTATCTCCAATTAATTTTCCTTTAAGTATTTTTGGTGCCATGCTGTTATTAGATGCATTTATATGAAGTGTTGTGGTTGTTTTATTATCTGTTACCTTTAAGCATATTCCCTGTTTATATTTACCATAACCATATCTGAAGTAAGCATATTCCCTCTTTAGCTGTTTCTATAATGTTTATATTTACCATGATCATATCTGAATAGTAGCTACCTCTACTTTTTTTTTGATATAGAGCATTTTCAAAACACATGTAGCTTTCTTTTTTTTTTTTTAAATTTAATTTTATAATTATAATTTTTTGACAGTATATATGCATGAGTAATTTTTTTTTTATAACATTATCCCTTGTATTCATTTTTCCAAATTATCCCTTCCCTCTCTCCCTCTCTCCCTCTACTCCCTCCCCTAGATGACAGGCAATCCCATACATTTTACATGTGTTTACAATATAACCTAGATAAAATATATGTGTGTAAATCCCATTTTCTTGTTGCACGTTAAGTATTAGATTCCAAAGGTGTAAGTAACCTGGGTAGATAGATAGTAGTGCTAACAATTTACATTCACTTCCCAACACATGTAGTTTTCAACATTCACCCTTGCAAAACCTTGTTCTAAAATTTTTTTTCTCCCTCCTTTACCCCCATCCCCTCCCCTAGATGACAAGTAATCCCATATATGCTAAACATTGTGCATTTCTTCTATATATATATTTCCACAATTATGCTGCATAAGAAGAATGAGATAAAAAGGGGGGGCGGAATGCACCTTAACTCTTAGAATTCAGGGGAAGAATGGAAGTTCTGGGTAGCTAGATGGACATCAGCAGAAAAAGCATGAAGCACTAGGATTATAATTCCAGAGACAAGCAGGGAAGAGCACTTATGGGATCATCTCAGCCTTAATTGAGCCTTTAAGTGGGACTTTCGATTACAGTCCCACCCCAAGCGGAGGTCTTTAGAAACCCTAAATTACAGTATCCAGTCAGAAAGAATTATGATGTCAAATCCTCAACTTTATATTTCCCCGTAAGCATTCCTCCTTGGTGTAGATCTATGCTAAATTCATTTTAGGATTAGTCCACCTGTCAATCCTGTAATTCCTTCCTTTGTCTGCTAAACTTCTCTGTGGATTTTAGCCTGTGAATGTAGTGTATCTTGCTTTCTTGGCATCTTCTCTTTAAAGGCTTTTTCTTGCTGGTTAATTGTGAATTCCACTAGGGAACTTGTCTTTCCCCCTTTTAATTATGAAAAAACCCCTTGCTAACTCCTGTGTATTAATTCACATATAAATAGCACTTTTGTAACCTGTGATGGATATCCTAAGACGTAATTTCTTTATGTTATGAACAGAATTTCTACTATGCTATTTTTATATAATCTATCGCTCTCCAAAAATTATTTCATATTTACCATACCTGATGATGTAATTTTTGTAAGACCCAAATGTTGGGTGAAGAATTCATAATGGCCAAAGATGACAAAGATAGGTTTATTTAGGAGAATGGGTAACAGACAAATACAATAGACACCAGGAGTAGCAAGTATGAAATAGAGTTGGGAGAGCATAGAAAAGGGATAATTAAAGGTGGAAAAGACAAGTTCCCTAGTGGAATCCACAATTAGCCAGGAGAAAGTGTACCTCATAAAGTTGGAGTATGCCCTCTGCTGACAGGATACATAGCAAAAGAGATTTATCACCCTGAAAAAGTTAGCTATAAGTAGAAAGATACCATGAGCCATGGTTGTTCATGAGTTATGGTCAGAGACACCACACGGTGTGGGAGAAGGATGAAGGGAGAGATACCATGGGGCAGAGTGCTGTGGTGGGCTATAACTCCACAAGGGAGTCAGCAATGATGCTTCAAGCCATAGACAGATTTATAGAGGTTGTTTTTCCCCCTGAGTCAAAATTTTTTGTGGTTTTCAGTTTTTTTATCTGGTCCATTTTAATTTTCAGGGCATTTAGTTCATAGGTGAGGTTTTCCACCATTTAATTTCAGGGCATTAGTTCTCATTGCCATTATTTTCTCTGTGGCTTTTCCTTTTTTATTTATTTGTCTTGTTTAGTTTTTTTTTTTCCCATGGAACCCTTGTAATCTTTGTGGTCATATGATTCTCTCTTTCCCCCCTCCCCCCCAGCTTTCCTTGAAGTAACTGCGGAGGGCATAATCTTCTGGATTTTCCCACAGTTATTTAAATCATAACATTTCTTTTTAGGAATTTACCTTGGTGTGTATGCTTATCTCATAAATGGACAGTATGTAGTTTGGGAAGCTTGTACTTCATTCAATCTCTGCAACTAGATAGCTTGGATAGGGTTTGTCCAGTTCTTGACTATTGTGTCAAGATTGGATCTCTTCTTCAGTGGACTCCAGGGTATTAAAATGCTGAGCCTGGCTTGGGTGACTCCCTAGTGCTACCAGTTTACAGAAAGGCATGTGTGGTATTTTCTTGCACCATAGATTCCTAGGAATACTCCAAGTTGGTCTTTGCCTAAGGTTTTTTTTTCTTGCCTGGAGCCACTGGAGTCAGCTAGTCCCTCCCAAGCCCTTGTGTAATTTCTCTCTGATGTCTGTCTACCCCAGTTTGCTTAGCTCATAATCTCCATTGGTCTTTTGTGTTCCTGAAGCTGAGTTCAGAATTTTATAATTTATTTTTTTCATTCTTTCTAGACTGATGCCATTTCCAAGCCCCATGGTTATGTTTATGGAAGATCCAGGCTCCATTATGTCTTAGTATGCCACCATCTTCCTGTCTATATTCTTTATATTTTTCTTTTATTCATTTCTATAGTCATATATATGTTTGGAAATCTTAGGGATCCAGTTTTGATCTCAGACCTTTCAATCAGTTCTTCAAACATTCTCTTTTTTTGTCATCACAATGATACAGTAATTTTTTTTGTTTACAGTTTTATTGTTTAGTTGAAACTGACAAAAATGAAGATTTTTCTCATTTTTACAGTTATATTTTAAAATATTACATCTTTAATAATTCATCTTTACAACCATTTTGTATTTCAGAATATAATTATTATCCGTACTAATTTTGAATGAAGCAAGTGGCAAAAAAAAAAAAAGTTTCCACTTCTTTTCCATTTGGAGTGCATTGGGCTTGATGCTTATTTATTAAAGACATTAGGAATTAATTATATGTAGTATTTTGAGATTTTGAATCCTCATAGTAGTCCTATAGAATAGGTACTATTGTTAATATTTTACAGATGAAGAAATTGGTATCAAGTGAGTGCCCAGTCATATTGTCAGTCAGGATTTGAACTCAAGTTAACATTCTGTAGTTTTTCTTTAAGCTTTGTTCAAGACTATTCAAAAGCCCAGCTATATGATGACTATAAATAAGATTAAAACCCATTGCAGATTAGATTTCCTGCAGAGTTCCACGAAAGGGAGAAAAATTAGCCTTGCCAAATATTTGAAGGACTGTCAGATTACAATTGAGTATAACATCCCACTTAATACAAAAGTAACTGATAGTTAAAAATACTTGGAATATAATCAAGACATACTGAAAAGTAAGTCTCCTAAAAAGGGGCTCAAAACTATCACAAAGAAAGGAACAGAACCAGAAGAATGTTATACGCAGTAATAGCAAGCCTATGTGATGATCAAGTATCACAGTGGGGTGATTCAAGGCAATTCCAGTAGACTTGGGATGGAAAATGCCGTCCCCATTTAGAGAAACAACTATAGGGACTCAATGTAGATTGAAGCATACTGCCTTAATCTTTTTGTTGGCTCATTTGTTTTTTTTCTTGTGTTTTTTTTCCCCCTCACTTTTGGTTTGATTTCATTTGGTCAACCTGACAACTATGGAAATATGTTTAAAATGATTGCACATGTTTAATCTAAAAAAAGTTATCACAACTCAAAAATTCAAAAGTTCTTTCACTCCATAAATGAGGAGAAACTTTATATTACGTGAAATCAGCAATAAAGACATTCTGTAAATGACTTATTAATGTGTAAATGAGACATAACCATATAAAATAGATGATTGGCATAGACTATGCAGTGTGTTAGCTAAAGATTAGTAGCCATATACCTGTATAGGACCTAGTAGCTTGTTTTGCTTTGTTAAATGCTTGAGTTATCAAAGCAAGGACTATCTATATTCAGAAGCAGAGTGGAATTATGAAGTGTAAAGCATTCATCATGGCTTCTCCAACTACCTCTGTCACCTTGGACAAGTCACTTAATCTTACTGGGTTTTCAGTTTCCAAATGTGCAAATAAGATATACTACTTGACTTTCCAGATTCCTTCAGCTTTAAAATTTTGACCAGTATGTTAACAATGTAGCAATGTATAGTTTTCTTTAAGAAATATGTTACATCACAAATAGTTTTGACTTTTAACATTTCAGTTTTCTGAAGAAAATATATTTCTTAAAGATGTTTATTGAATGAGATAGTGCTTCTTTAAGATTTACCTCTGGGAAATCTACTTACTGAATTTTGTGTAAATCTTATTTGAAATGCTTATTTAATCCTTCAACAAATATCCTCATAAAGTAAAAATAAAATCTTTTATAATGGAACTACCATTCAACTTAACAATTAAGTTGAGATTTCTTTTTTATTAAGTTTTTTGGATTTAAAAGAAAAAGGGTAAGAGGACAGAGAGGGAGGGGGAGGAGGAGAGAGAGAGAGAGAGTGTATGTGGGGTGTGTGTGTGTGTGTGTGTGTGTGTATGTGAACAGATCTGAAACTCGAACTTTAAAGATTAGCTATTAATGCAATTAATTTTTTTTTCTTCCTGCCCCCAAATATTTTAGTTATGAGCCTTCTCATGAGATGACCAGTAAATGGACTTCAGTTTGGGTGAAAATTTCTTCAAGCTGGATTGGCATTGTCCTTTATGTTTGGACACTAGTGGCTCCACTCGTCCTTACAAACCGTGATTTTGACTGAACTGGAATTCTGACATGAAAGTTCTTTTGTTTCTTGCTCATTTGAAATTGACAGTATTCCAGACTTTGATGTAAATATGTGTGTTAACAAGGTAGCCTACTTGGTATTAGTCTGCATGACATAAATTGTGTCATTTTATGTTTTATTTGTATTTTCTTGCTAAAGTCACTGATTTATGTTGGATTTAATATCAGTGAAATATAGTCAGTATTGTGTGAGATGGTAGGAAAAAAGTAGATGAGGAATATGGGGAGAAAGCGAAATAGAGTGAAAACCAAAATGTTAGTAATTTACACTTTAAAAGCATGGTGGAATTGAAAAGGTCTTTTTTTTTTTTTTTTAAATCTTTATCAACTATATAAGCAAGTTAGGACTGCCTTTAATAAATACCTGATGACTTGATTCAAAAACACACTTTAAGAAATTTTGTATTCTGTAATTCTTTAAAACATGTTGTATAGACATTTTTGTGACAGCTGATATTTATCTACCCAGTTTTTCCATGATTTCAAGAAACGTGATTTATCACTTAGAGGAAATGTTCTGGGTTACACAGCATGAAAAATTTAATCAATAGTGCCTAAGTAATAAATTTAAATTTTCCTGAGGTGGGAAAATTTTGGTAGGCAGGTACTATTTTTGCTAGTTACTTTTCCGTAGTGTTTAGCACAGTGGTATAGAGTGAGCATTCATTTGATAACAGATTATCTCCTCCCCTCTAACCTGAGATAAAAAAACTGTTACATGTAGGTAGAACTTTTATTAACTTTTCAAAAAGTAAATTTGGAATTTTGAAAAGAAGAAATCATGGCTTATGTACGAAAGATTTTGGAAGTCAATTTAAAGGGAAAAAATAAAGTAGATTTTTGTCCCAGGGAAAAAATTTTAGACCTGGAATGTCTGAGATCTTAGAGATATGAATTAATTTGTCCCAAAGTTAGAACCAGGATTCCTGGCTAGTTAGATGTATTTGCCATTGTACCAGAGTGGCAACAAAAATTATTCTGCAAAATATATTGTATAATGTGTATTGTACTTGATTTATTATTATGGCTGGTGCGTAGCATGTCTACGGTTAATGGCAAAATTATTTTAACTCATGCTAAAAGAATGAACCCTGACTTAAAGTTTGTTGTGCAGTTTTAAAAGTATTATTAAATGCTTTTGTATTTGCTACTATATAATTGAAATACATGGGCTTTATTTAAACTTGTTTGCTCCATTTCAAATTGATCACTGATTATGAACTAGAAACATATTTAAGCACTTGTTTTTGTATGATGTAACTATTGCTCTTTATCTGTGTGATGTTAAATGGCTATGAATGCAGGTGGAGTATAGTAAAGCAACAATTGTTATCCTCCAACCTTATATTTGGAGATTCTAAATCTCTTGTGTTAATAAATATTCACAAATCTTCAGCATCTCTTCTGTTACTATTAATAAACATAAATTCATATAATAGGTTTGGGGTTTTTAAGGTTTTGGTTAGAAAGCCTTCACTTAATTTTAAGAATACACAGTAGTCACTTTTTCCCCCCTTTCCACCACATAAAGTTGAGGAAAAAAAAATAACTGTGATGATGCTTACAATAGATTATCACATGCCTGGCTACCTCCCATTTCATTGTGCTGGGAAAAAAAAAAAATCAAATGTTAATTATATGGTTGCTATCAATTATATGGTCGATCATTAAGTGTCCTAGGTTCATAGATCTGAGGAAGGATGAGCGTAATGGATCCATATTAAAAGAATGTGGGGGTTGGGAGTAGAGAAGGAATATAAAGGAAATACATTGGATTTGGGAAGAGGTAACTTATAAGAAGATACTTGGCTGATAATGTCTATTAGTTCACCTCCTGCCTTTGGACTGATTTTCTGGTTTGGAATATGCTCTTGCAGGTGGCTGCCTTAGAATGCCTTAGAATATGATGCTCCAGAAATAAACTAAGGGAGGAACTTCAATATAAAGGTCGATGTAACTCTCACGCAACCAAGTTCACAATTCCTCATTTTTTCTCCTATCATGATCTCTTCCTCTATTTCTGTTATACTCAAGAGATGGTCACATCTCTTGATCTTGACATCACCCACAAATGGTCCACTAAAATGATAAACTCTGAAATCACTGGCAGTCCTAATTTTTCATCCCATCTCTCTAAAACTTCAGTGTTTGGTATCCTATCCTGCCAGGTCATTTGCAGAATCTTCTAAGACAATTCAAATGGAAATGATTCAGTTTAGTGGCATGGTACTGATACACTGTCCAGGTTTCACAGGCATTTTTGTTTGCAGATGATTATGTTTGTCAACTTTATTATCAATGTGGACAGTCCTAGAAAGTATACTGCCGAGGTAAGTGGGCTAGATAATTATCTATATCATTCAAAACTATTGTTAAATGATGGTTCCACATGTGGATGGTATGATGTTGGCTGATGGAGGACCTGTATTTTCTTGGTGTTAATCATTAGGCCAAAATAAGCACGGCTCTGAGAATTGATCCATATATAATCTCAGCTTCAGAGGCTGCATCAAGTGCACAATCATCAGCATATAAAAAATGATATACCTACACTCCCTCCACTTCAGTTTTGACTTTGCAAGTTGAATTTGCCATCAGTGCAGTAACAACTACCATGAGAGGTCAAGATGTCTCCGTTGTCCACCTTTATAAAGATAAAAGAACTAGATTGTCCTGTGACAATCACAGGTGGTCTCTTTTAGTCATTGCTAGCTCTTTTTTAAGCTCACTCTATACCTGGAAAAAGGTCATCTACCTGAGAGCCAGAATGGCTTCAGAAGGAACCGAAAAGTAGTTTGTGGTGTTTATTGTCTGACAAGTCTATGAAAAGTGCCAGGAGCAGAACAGATCTGCATGCAATATTTGTAGATTTGACCCAAGCCTTTTGATACTGTCAGTTGTGAGCATTTAGGGAAAATTATATCAAAATTTGATTGCCCAGAGAAGTTCATCAGTATAATGTATCAACTTTACGATGGCATGCTTTCCCAGGTTTTGGATAATGCACAATGCTCTTGAACTTCCCCAGTAACCAGTGGAATGAAACAATGATTTGTTTTTGCATGATGTTTTCAGCCACCTTGTCAAATGCCTCCAATGGGGACACATGTGAAAATCAAAGTTATCTTTAAGTGATCCTTTATTGCAGTAGGCCCTTGTTGAATTCTTTGTCAAATTCCTTGCTTTGACAAAATTATTATGACCCCACAATCCCTATATCCAATCAGAAGGCCAAGTTTGTCAGCAAACATCATTTTTCTTCTATAAAAGAACCTACTGGTAGCCAGCTTACTAAATGTCACAATGGCTAACTCCATTTTTGAAACTTAGCTGGCCAGTGAATAGCATAAGCCCTGCTAACTTATTTAGGAATTTATCCAGCTTTATGCTGTTGCTGTTTCAAAAACTTTAACACCACCTTATGGCATCTTCCCCCTTGTTAATCACTAAAACTCCTGGAAATTAGCCTGCTGCCAGAAGCATAAAATCTTTTGCCTCTTGATTTGGATAAGGTCTAAACCTACAAATTCTTTTGAGACACCTTGTGAAACAATATATTTTGGGGATTCAATTCATCTTTATGTGATACTTTTGACCACCTTCTATTGAACATTCTTAAAAAAAAATAAAAGCAATAAAAGTGCTAGCTAGCTACTATCTTCTTGGATTTGCATACCAGTTTCTCCCTTCTACATATGTGGTCATTCTAGGACCCTGTGCTGATTTATCTTCCATTGTCCCTAACTGGTATACCTTCAGGACTTTGTCCTAGGCCACATTCTATTCTATTTTACTCCATGACCTCATCTCTCTTGGGTTTGGGACCCCTAAGGTGCCCTTCCAAGCTCTAAAGTGACGATTTGATGAATTCTCTCAGGTGAGGTGGCAGAGAACAGATATGGAATGAGGCATATGCTATAAAACTTAGACAATGAGTTTTGTTAATTGCACTTTGCTACAAGAACGTTCTGGGGGAAAAGGGAGATGAAGATATGTTAGTAAATGAAAGTGACGGCTAAAAAAGTTCAATTATACATAGGCAGCTCTGAAATCAGAAAATATGGCCTAGTATAGATGTGAAGGAATCAAATCAGTCCAATATTCCTATCGTGTGTGAAAATAAAACTACATGCATCTAAACTAAGCTTAAATCTACTCAGTTTTTTGTCCTTCATTTTTGAAGAGGACCATGACATCAGGGAGATGGTGCCAAGAGAATTGCATACAAGTGAGGAAGGAAGAAGTTACCAGCTTCTCTTCTCTGAAGACATTGAGTCCCTTGGCAAGATATAGATCAGAAAAAGTGAAACAATTGTTATTTACCTTCACTCTGAGCCAGTAAGGGCCCAAACAATGACCAGGTGGGGCTTGGCCTGGGACCTATTGTTAATCAATGAGAGCCAGACTGATAAAGGTTGAATATGGTCTTGGCCCATAAATCCCAACATACCTAGCAAGATTTCAGTGATCAAACTTTATATTCCTTTGGGCAGAGCACCTGCCCTATCTAGTATAACACCTTATCTGGACAAAGGGAAGAGAAAGGGGGAAAAAAAGAGAAAAGAAATGAAAAGATAAAGAGCTGTGTTGTCCAACAGCTGTGTTGTCCAACTGACCTCCTCTAGTTGAGTCCCTGCTCACAGATGCTGTTTATCCTTTGTTCTCCAAGACCAGGACATTATGGAGGTGGGAGGTGATGGTATGACATGCAAATGAATTACATTTGTCTTTTTTTTTTTGGACAAGGTAGAAGGCCATATAGCTTTAAATCACAATGCGGAAATTGTCTCAAACTTAGAAGACTGTTACTTTAACAAGGCCCAAGTGTCCCACTACGTCCAGGACCGTCACCAATTGTAATAATCTTTATTTTGCCACCAGACCCAGATGGCTCCAGAGGAATAAAACAGGTTGGTGACCTCATTTAGATGCAGTTCACTTGCACGTCAGGGTCCTCTTTGAGAATGAAGGACAAACAGCTTATGTACGATTAATCTTGGCTTCAGAACACCTCTAACTGCATTGTGCATTTCTTCTGAGTTACTTCAGTTCTGCTTTGCTCTTAGAACACAGCACGCATCTTCTCTGATTGATAAGGGCATGCCAGGCTGGGCAGTCCTGTGCCAGTGTCTCCCCTGTTATGCAATCAATTCTAACGCTGAGAGACCCTTCAGTGTCCTTGTATTGCTTTTTCTGACCACTCCATGAGCACTTGCCCTTTATGAATTCCCTATAAAATAAGTGTTTTTGGCAAATGAACATTTAACATTCAAAGAATGTGGCTACCCAACAGAGTTGCACACACTGCAATAGAATATGAATGTTGGATTCTACTGCTCTGGACACTGGCAACTAAGGGTGTGATGAATGCTGGTGTCCCCAAGTACATTTATCATAGCAATGAAGCATCAAATATTATAGCATAGGACAATATTAAAACTTGCCCAACTGCAGCAAGTAAAACACATCTGGGTTATAAAAGGACCTGGTTGTATTTACCTCACAAGATTGTTTAAGAAAGAAAAGCATTTATAAAAATTTTAAAGAGTATGTTAGCTGTTACTAAGAGTAATATAAACTGAGGGCTACTACTTTTTTCATGCCTAGACAAAGTATTTGTTGCACTGTATTGTATAAAGCTCTAGCAAAGAAGAAATGGTAAGCTGACATTTTCATTTTGAATAGAAGCTTTTCTCTCTCTCCCCTCCTCTCCTCTCTGTCCATCTGTGTCTCTCTTACACACACAAAATTTAACAACAAAAAATGTATCCCATAAATGTAATCATCTATCACTACCAATAGTTAACGTCAGCAAACATAACATTAGGATGATACTTTGCCAATTCTTTTGCCTCATTTATATAAAAACTTAACTTGTAAATTAAAACTTCTAAGTTACTATATGCTAAAATTCAAAAACAGTACGGGATTAAGAGAAAGAAGGACAAGAAAAAGTATATATAGTTTTAAAAAAAGAAAGTAAAATTCTTTAGAATTTAGTGTGATAGTTAGCTTTCTCCCCCTATCTGTGCCCCATCCATCACCCTCCAAAAACCAAATGAACCCATACACAAAAAGACAGCAGAGCAGAAATGAGATCTAAGTATCTACTGGATTTATTTTAACTTGAGTATCGCTTAAAAAAAAAAAAAAAAAAAAAAAAAAAAGGACAAAAAAAAATCCAAAACACAAGCAAACTGAAAAACCTTTTTATTTGACATTCCAGTCCAACTCAGAGGGCAGAGATGATCTCCATAACCTAAACTAGACTGGGAAGGTTTCAGGGGCAGGAAAAATCATGCCCATTTCATTATTCTGGTGTGGTGCAGAGAAATACCTCTCAGAACCAAGGGAGACCAATAAAACCACTAGATCCAGGCACTTTTATGTTCCCAGTTTTGAAAAGCCAAGTGTAAAAATTTTAATAAAAGTTAACTGCAACAGAGAAAGCATTCAGAATACCATCTTCAGCACTAGTGTGTTACACTCAAGGCAATCAGATAGCATCAAACAAGTAAAACAAATTACAACAAAGGAACAAATGAAGGTTTAATTAGATTAGGGTAAAAAGGGCATGTACACAAAAACAAAAATCAACAAATACCACTGCAATTGAAGAAAGAATGGCAATTTGAATCCAAATTAAGGATTTGCCAACAATATTCAGGAAGTCTTATAGAAGTACATAGCTGAGTAACATTTGAAAGCTTTGCAAGAGTGATCAGTGTGTGGTTACAGACTTGGGGTAGGGACTAGGAAGGTGCTTTAGATTCCACAGTATCTGAATACACAAAACAAAGCCATTTACAAAACAAAAGAGTACCAAATGATACTTTAAATAAATAGTTCATCATTTTGATGAATATATACATATAAGAGTCCACTTTCTTGGGGAGTCAATTATCTAAGAGTGGCATGTCACTGTCCAGTGGGGCAGGGGCTAGTTCACATAAATAGAATAGTGTGGCTTCACTAGCTTCAGCTTCAGTCAACGGTTCCAGTCGAACAAGCTTACTTTGGGTCGGTTCCGGGTCCAGGCTACTATCCAGAAGCTCATCAACCCCCAAGGGTTTGTCTAAAGAAGATGCAGCTTCTGAAGTTGCACTCCCATTTTCCACAGTGGAGGATGGGCTCCCGTCAAGAAATGCAAGGAGAGGAAAAGCTGTGTACTGGATGAGCTGCTTATCTAAAAAGAGGGACAGAATACTCTCAAGATCAATTTATACAAAACCAAAGGCAACACAGAAAAACTATAAAATTAAAAAATAGAGTGGGCCACAGAATCCAGGTGTTCTCTGAATTTTACCACTCTATTTCTCAGTGAGTGTATTCATGCAGTTCATGCCAGTCTCTATAGGGAAAAAGAATATCACAAACTGTTAAGTAACCCCAGCTTCTACAGACCACAGTCCACAGAGACTATAGATTGTTACTCTATCTTCAAGAGGAAAAATAATCTAAAGACAAGAGACAGTTTAACTGTCAGAGACTTAACTGTTGGGATAAGGGTTAACTGTTATGACCAGAGAGACTGTAAGAGGCACAGAGAAAGGACTAAAAAGATTTTTTCCTGAGAGACTCTAAGTTCATTATTCCTGAAAAAAGGCTGAAAGAGTTATTTCCTGAGATAATGCTATCCTGAGAGAACCAAGTGATAGAACTGTTTCCATAGTTAAGAAGTCTAGAGTTGCAACTGCTATTTAGAGGTGCCTCTGATTGTAATCTTTCTCTCTCTCATATAGGTTGAAATATTTAAATTTGTTGTTATTCAGTCGTTTCAATTATATCTAACTCTCCATGACCCCATCTGGAGTCTTCTTGGCAAACAATAATGGGATGATTTGCTATTTCCTTTTTCAGTCTATTTCACAGATGAGAAAAGTGGGACAAACAGGGTTAAGTGATTTGCCCAGGTGACATGAATTGGTGCCCAGGTGACATGAATTGGTGCCCAGGTGACATGAATTGGTGCCTGAGGCCAGATTTGCATCTTCCTGACATCAGGCGCAGCACTTGATATATCCTTTGAGCCACCTAGTGACCCTCTAATATTTAAATATCTTTGTATTATTAGTTGTTAAACTGTTAATAAACTACACAGCCATTAGCATTCATATTTCTTTGGAAATAGTAAATTCAACATGTTCAAGATGAATTCACTTCCCTGCCCCTAATGCTCCCCCTTCTCAACTTCCCCATTACCATCAAATATACCACCACCCAAATCAATCAACCTGGCTCTCAACCTAGACTCAACTCTTCTCTCACCCTCCAAATTCAACTAGTTGACAAAACCCAGCATTTCAACACGTAATCTAAATTCTATGTACACTTCATAGTATGTCCTATACTTGGAATATCCTCTCAAGCTATCAAGCTTGACCTCTCGATTATCTTGTAAAGCAGAGGTATCAAGTTGGACCTAACAACCCTCTGATTGCAGTCTGAACCCAATTAAGCTATGACTGGGAAATATTTAATAAATTGAGTAAAAATAAAATAGAACATAGATAATGTTAATATATGGTTTTGTTAAGTCTATATGTATAGTCAAAGAACTTTATATATCACTTAGTGGTCCCTATTACTTTTTGAATTTAACACCCAAAGAGACCATGTGATAAAGAGAAAAGTGAATGTCAAGAGAGTCTGGTGACATCCTGTCTTTGTTATCTGTCACCTGTGTGACCCTAGAGGGGCAGACTCCTTGATTCTCACTTTCCTCATTTATAAAAACCACAGGGTTAATACAAGTCCTTTCTATCTAGACTTATGAATTCTCTCCACTCCACTCCACTCAATGAAAACTTTTCTCAGCTCTGGACTTTAAACAAAGCATTATTGCAATTCTCTCTTACTGCTGTCACTCTAAAATAATTTTGCTAATTAATGGAAGATTGGCTAGGAAGGAGGGTGGAGGTCATAAATGTGAGGATTTCTGATAATTGTGGTGTTAAAAAAAATAGTACCAACAAGATTTAAAACAAAAAACAACACACACCTCAATGATGTATCTTTAAAAACATACCTGATTTAGGCTTAGAATTTCTTCCATCTTCTGAAGTTGGTTGAACTTCATTATTCTTATTAGTTTCTGATCCTTTATTTTCCAACTGGGGAAAAAACCCAACATCGTCAAATATTACACAATATGCATCTTTTTTGGGGGGTGTTCTTGAAAACTTACCTATACATTAAATGTTGATAGAAAAAAATACAAATAACAGTTCTAGAATGGTAAGTACTAGAAGGGGCCTGAAATTTAACAAATATCTAGTCCAAATTCTTTATTGTACATAAAGGCGAGGAAATATGAAGCTGGAGATATGTCTGAGTTTACAATCTAGTTGGACAGAGAGAAGACATACAAATAATTCTAATATATAGTATACTATAAGGTCAAAAAAGAAGGTAAAAAGGAAGGACTATGAAAATTCAAAGAAAGAAAATATCATTTTTAAATGGGAAAGGAATAACAGAGTAACTAACACTAGAGAAGACTTCAAAGAAACAGTAATACCTGAACTGAATCTAGTCTTAATAAAATATAGATTTGGAGGAAGGTCCATTTTAAAAGGGAACACAACTGTGAGTTGCAATAAAAATAGATATTATAAAAAGACCTGAATACTAGCTAAGGAATTTGGATACAATTTACTAGGCAATGATGAGCCACTTTAAATATTTAATTAGGAATGATGATCATAGCTGTGCTTTGGAAAAATCAAGTTGGTATGTATGTGAGAGTTAATGAAGGAATGAACTAAAATGACAGCAATAAAACTCCAGAAAAAAAGTCGAAAGCTTGCCGCCCAAGAAAACAGGAGAAAATATACTTTCCACCCCCTTTTTCAGAGGTGGAACACTTATCTATACTGATCTAGGTGATAGGCTGTGTAGTCTTGCTGAAATGCTTCCCCTCACCATCCCTGCTTTCTCTCTATTGTGTTATAAGGAAAGCAGGATAAAGGCAAAGCTTTAGGAAATTAAGATAATATAAAAGCAACTAGCAATAAAAAAAATTAATGGAAACAGGAGTCATTGAAGAGAAGGAATTAATGAAGCTCGCCAACCAATTGGACAATGGGAGATTTTAAAGTGGGAAGAAATACTCAATGACTAAGATTTTTAAATTAACTCCAGAAAAAAAGTTTAATTTTTTAAAACATCTTAAACCTTTTTACTTTGGAAATATTTTCAATATGGTTACATAGCTTTAATATTTAAGAGAAATAAAGAGTTTGGTCATTACCTACACATACACAAATCACAAACTCTTCTAGAGCTTGGTAGACAATTTGAAAGTTACTGTTGATGCAAAATGCATCAAATACCAGGCAATCTGATGATTAGCCCCTCTGAACTGAGTCCTTCTCCCTTGGAAGTACCTGCCAGAAATCATACTGTATAGCACAACTTTTGAAAACTCAGGGCCGTTTCCATGTCAAGATGAGACAATAAAGTAAGAGTTCCGTTTTTGATTAACTTGAAATGATCATCATGAACAATTACTTAAAGGATAATCTTGGAGGCTGAGGTACAATAGAGCTGTCTGAGCCTTTGCAGAATGGTTTTCTTTCTTTGTCACACAATGTCATTTTATCTACTACTCACTATTCATTTTGCCATTTTCTATCTGCCAAGATGATCTCTTTTTCTTCAACTTTTCAGCATGGCCTGTAGTACAGCTTTTATACCCACTAATGAGAAATGTATATTTATGTCCTGGACAGTAAATGGACCATTCATATCTTTAAATACTCCTAACTTCAAGTTGGTTTTTTTTTTTTTTCCTTGTGCTACAAAAGTACTTAAACTTTGAAAGTTGATATTTTTTTTTAGAAGTACTTTTGAAGAAAAAAATGGGTTGCCTCAAGAGTTCTACATGCTAGATAAGTTTGACATTATTATTCTAAATCCAAAATAAATAGAATGTATTCTTTTCATTTATGATTATATATACAAAAGAAAATTAATATTTTTAAATGTGTTCTTATTAAATATTTGTTGCAAAGCATTTTGGATCTGCTCTATTTTTGCTCAATACTGTTATTTTTCATTAACTATACTTACTATCCCAAGTGAAAAACCACAGTAAATCAAATATTGTTCAGCGGAATTACAGGAAACTGGCTAATCAACTTTCAGAGTTCCTGGAGTTTTGTGATAAGTTTCTCAATCTTAGAAATGTGAGAACCTGGGCTAAATGGATAATTTATATAAGATAGAAGTAGTAAAGAATCAAAAGGAGAAGCACATATATTAAATACACATGTAAAAAGGTCCCTTCCAGAAATGAAATCATATGACTAAGTAACATAAGAACATATTCATAATGTGGTTGAAGGGCCATGGAGACTCTAACATAAATTATCAGTTATACACTTTATACACAAAATATATTTACATATAACAGAGTAAAACTGTTTTGTTGGTATTTAATTTTGAAAAAGATCAACAGTAGTTATTTCTGTGAAGATCCAGACAGCCAATATAACTGTACACATACATGCCAACATTCACACGATAAAAATTACTTTAGTATGCTTTTCCTTGCTCATCCCTAGACCATTAAGTGTTAGAATAAAAATAAATAAAATAATAAAAAATAATTTGGAATATGTAATAATTCTCAGAAATTCTCATTTATTTTATAACTTTAAAAATATATTGCTAAAACAAAGTAAGATAAAAATCAAAAAGAGGGATATTTTTGAGATTGTATGGTGTAAAAAATACTAAATACAGAATCTGAAGATATGAATTTAAATACAGGCTATTACTTATGACTTCTGTGACTTTGGGGAAATCTGTTTTGTTCTTGAGCTCCAATTTCCTCATTTCCAAAATGAAAGAGACCTTGATTGGATTATCCTTCTAAGATCTCTTCCAGCTCTAAAAACTTATGAACCTTTGAGTATTATTTAAGACTAGTTTTCCATTCTCATTCATGACCTAACCCACATGGAGGCTTTAATCTTCTCCAGTCTTTTCTCCTGGAACTCTGCATCCAGGAACTCACTATGTTGGTGCTAAACTTAAGTGAG
This sequence comes from Sminthopsis crassicaudata, assembly GCF_048593235.1. Taxonomy (NCBI): domain Eukaryota; kingdom Metazoa; phylum Chordata; class Mammalia; order Dasyuromorphia; family Dasyuridae; genus Sminthopsis; species Sminthopsis crassicaudata. The sequence continues at coordinate 178,431,044 of NC_133620.1, forward strand.
TATAACCAATTGACTTTAATCCTCTTATAGCTCAAAACTCCTAAATTCAAGCAATCCACCAGCCTCAGCCTCCCTCAACAGCAGGAACTTACAAGCATGTGCCATCATACCAGATCCTTATGACCATAATATGGTAATTAAAAATCATCCTCATCTGGTCACTCAAAAACCTCTTTTTAATTATACTGTTAGCTCAGTAGAAGTTATTATATTAAAGTTAGTTTCCCTAAACAGTCTACAATTCTGATTTCATTAATTTAAACCTGCTTATTATATCTCCATGTCAGTTCAAATTATTGACACTTTTCACATATGCTGTTAGGAAATCTAGCACAGTAATAAAAGGAATTATGAAGGAACATGGTTTCCAGAAAAACATATTTATAACGCTTATATTGTGCCACAAGTTTAAAAAGTACTTTCCTGCCAATAATTCTGTAAAGCAGTTTAGATATCATTTTACAGATGAATAAACTGAGGATCAGAGATAATAAATTTCTTGCCAAGGATTGCTTAGGTGCTGGAGCTAAGTCTTCTGACTCAAAATAGTACTTCATGCACCTCTCTACCCAGAAATTGTTCATAAGTATGGAAAGTATATATTTACATCTGTGGTATATGTGAAGCTTTTTCAAAGCTTCTCCTTTACAATACCAAATTTAATTAGGAGATTGTCCAATATCTAACTATATTTTCATATTTATATTTATCACATAAGTTCCAAAGGAACAATCATCCCTAAAAGTTTTTACCCAGAACTTTTAATATCTTCATTAGAATTATATTTTATTAGAAAACAAAATGCTTTTTTTTAATGATAGTAACAATTTCACTGCTTACTAGTTATCAGATTATTATTTCAGAATTTTTTTTACAGCTATGGGTCCTGAGCAATATTAACTAAAACTTACTTTTGTATTACTGATGTAATCTGTGGAATTCATCTGCACAGAGCTAGTGAAAAGCTGCAAGACCAAATGAGACATTGTAAGTTTAAAAAGTATTCAAAAATATTATGTTCAGTCATGATTTTCAAAAAACCTCAACAGGCAGAAGTCTTGCAAGGCAAAGAGATGTAACCCTCCACCATAAGTTCATTAATAGGAATATTTCCCTAGAGAAAATTTTGAGATGAGAGAAAAATAAGAAAAAAGTAAAACAAAGAGAGCCATACACCAGATGGCAAAGAAATTTGCCATATATTGTATGGAATTTTCCTTATTATTGAAAGGGATATTCCTCTTTCTGATTTTATGAGTTCTACTAAGAAACTGGGAAGTAATCTGGTGATACCCAAGACAAAAAGTGCTAATGTTTGTTCCATCATTCAAACTTTTTCTTCTTTTTCTTGTACCCTCCAACTTAATACCTCTCCTTCTGGGTTTTTTCTCATTATTCAAACTCCTCAATGACATTTTCCTGCCCTCCTAGACTGCAGTCAGGACTAAAATAGTCTATTTTGGAAGACTTAGTAGCCTCCAATAGGTTTTGACTGAAGAGGCTGAAGATATAGTTAAAAAGTTAACATTTTTTTCCAATAACAAAAATACTTTAAAAAAAAAAAACATGGTAGAAATAGGTTAAATCCATACTTATGCATACATACTTATACAATTATCGTGACGCTAACAAATATGCTTTTACAAAAATCTCTCAGTATGGCTCTCCTCTGCTGTCACAAGAAATCTTAAATTCTCACTAAATTGGACTCTGCTAGCATGCTCTAGTGGGTTTCCCACTCAAGATATACATATTTTGCAACTCAAATAGAAATTTATTCATCCCAAAAGTATTTGGTATTAAAACTACTAAATAAAAAAGCTGCATATATGAAAGTACTAGGTATATAAGAAAAGACAAGATTCATGAAGGAGGGGAACAGGAAGACTTTAAAACAGGACGAAAGGAAAGTTAATTTGAATTTGGACAAGGACAAAACTAGGGGGAGGGAATAGAGTAAGAATAGGTACAGGGGTAAAAATGGGAACGACAAGTTTTAAGGATAAGCAAGAAAACTAGTCATTTGAAGCAGAAAGTTTGATCTGATAAGTACTGACTGATAAACAAGAGGGCTGGGACTTAATTATCTTTCTATGTCCTTAGGAAACTTTTGTGCTTCGAATATACTTAGAAGAAGGGTCAGATTTTGTCTACTTGAGTGAAGAAGGGAAAATTACATTATTTCCTCTAGGATTATATCCTGGAAGCAACGTGCAATTAATAGAGGTGGTAGAGTAGACAAATTCAGAATAAAAATCGGTACTTTGGGTAGAGGAATGCAGTCACTAAATATTTATTGAACATTATGTAAAACAAGTATCGTACTAAATTATAGATAGATAAAGGCAAACGACAGATACTGTTCAAGGAACTCACAATATAATAGAAGACAAATGCAAACAACTCTGAGCAAACAAAGCCACAAACAAGGCTACTAAAAATGAGCAAAAGGAAGGAACTAAAACTATAGAGGATTGGGAAAGGATTTCTACAGCTGGGGAGAGATTAAGTAAGAATTGAAGGAAGCAAGGTGAAGAGAAGAGGTGGAAATGAGGGTGGGGGAGAGAATTCTAGGCAAGGAGCCAGCCAGTGAAAATGCTGGAATCAGGAGATGATGGAGTATCCTACACAAAGAAGAGCAAAAAGGCTAACATTATTGAGAGATGTTACAAAGGTAAAATGGACAGGCTTTGGCAACAGATTAAATGGGAGAGGAAAAGTGTGAGGAATTGAGGTTAACCTAGATTGCCAGTTTGTGACTGCAAATATCCTCTTCAATAGCAGTAAGGAAGCCAGGAAGAGGGAGGGTGTGTGAGGAGAAGATAATTTGGACACTTTGTCTACAGAACACTGAATATGAGATGTCCAATAAGCATCTGGAGGTGCACAGCTAAGGCCAGCAGAGAGATCAGCAAGTAGATTTACGAACTGTGAGCAAAGATGATGTCTGAATCAGGGGCGCTGATGAGATGGCCAGGAGGAGAAGAGGGCCAGCCTACACCACACTGTGGAACACCTATGGTTAGTGGGCATGGATGGAATGAAGGTTTAACAAAGAAGACTGAAAAGGAACACTAGCCAACGAATCAAGAGCAGCTATTATCTTGAAAAATCTAGAGCATCTAGGAGGAGGTGATCAACTGATGTTAGAGGTTGTAGAGTGGTCAAGGAAGATTAGGACCAAGAAAAGACCATTAGAGATTATCATTAATTTTGTAGTTTCACTTTAATGATTAGTGTACAGAGAAGAAAAAAATAGAAGCACCTACTAAAGGTGGTCTTTTCAAGAAATATTTGGTAGCAAAAAGGAGAGAAAGAGATGGGATGGTTGTGTCAAGTGAGGTGTTTTGAGGATAGGGAAAGGCATGAACATGTCTGTAAGCAGGAAAGAGGTAGCCAGAGGACAGAAAAAGATTCAAGAGAAGTGAGAAAGTTCGTATAATATAGAGGAAAATATGAATTACATAATATCCCTTAACATTTCTACAATCCACTATTTTTCTTACAATAATCCAGTGAAATTGGTGTGAAATTGAGTGAAGAAGGGAAAATTACATTATTTCCTCTAGGATTATATCCTGGAAGCAACGTGCAATTAACAGAGGTGGTAGAGTAGACAAATTCAGAGTAAAAATCGGTACTTTAGGTAGAAGAATGCTGTCACTAAATATAATAGAGAGGGCAAAAGGCATAAGATCTGAGAGCTTGGCTACATTAAGTGTGCCTAAATGGACATTATGGGTAAAAAATGAAGGAATACAAAGAAGTTTATACAAGGATAGAGTTAAAAATAAAGGAGCTTAGTAAAAAAAAGAAAACTTAGAAATCAGTCATCTGTGGAGAGATGGGAAGGGAAAGAAAAGACAATGGCTCCCAGGTATGCTGAGGAATCATATTTAGAAATGTGACAGACTTTTAAAGTCACATTTTTATAAGGAGCATTTCCATTTAAAATAGAAAGATATTTTACATACCTACCTACCTACCTACACATATATAAATACTTTATCCTAGTTGGTCAAGGCCCTTAGCTAATTATTCTTGTTAATATCACAGTTAAGTTCAGACAAGAATCAAATTTAACAGTATTATTGATTAAAGTTCAAGTATTGCTGCTTAAGTTATCACCTCAATTGCTACTCCAGGAACACCCTGCTCTAAATGTCCTGTCAGTACACACAGATAATGTTCTATGGGACTTCCTTTCAAAGACTACCATCAGAATTTTTAAAAGAAGGAAAAGTCACATAGGATACAAAAACAAACAAAAAATCATCCCCCCCAAACTATAAACATTTTAATTTCTATTAATACTTTTTGATAAATCAACAAATATATCTGAAAAGCAAAGGATATACAATATACTTACATCCACTAGCAGATCTGGGTCTATGCTAAATTGTCTTCCTGAAAGCATGGCTTGGAAGTCTTCTAAACTGCAGTCAATACTGTCAAGATAATCCAACAGCTCAACCCTGGAGAAAGAATAAGAAAGAGGATTTTACCTTCTTAGATGTGTCTGTGTTTATGTTTAAAATTATTTTTGAAATCTCACAATTACCTGTCCAGGTAAAAGTATTATTTTTCGGAATTACCATATCAAACTACTGATTCCATTAAAAAACTAAAACAAAGGGGCAGGTAGGTAGTGCAGTGGATAGAGCACCTGCCCTGAAGTCAGGAGGACCCGAGTTCAAATCTTAACAATTCCTAGCTGTGTGACCCTGGGCAAGTCACTCAACCCCAATTGCCTCAGCAAAAGAAAAAAAAAAACCAAACTAAAACACAGACTGTTTAATTAAATATTAGAGTACTAATTTGGAATGCTTTGGTGCCAACATTCTCTAATTCATCTTTTCTCCTTCAAGTTTTTTTTTTTAATGTTATAAAATGTTATAAATGTTATATGTATTATATGTTTCATTCTTACCTATTCTGCAAGATGATCTTGTCCATTCTAGTAAATATTATGTCAAGGATCTTGTGAATTGTTATATATACCTTGAGGGTACTCAAATGTTAGGTGATAAATTTTTTTTTGAAGAAATAAAAGGAGCTATTGGCACAGAACAAAACAAAAAGATCTATGTTTTGGGAATGATCATACCACTCTGCTTGGAGCCAACCCTGTATACAAAGGAAGTTTTTACACAGCTGGAACCATTACCTGGATTAGAAGCTAAGGAAAAATCACACTAGTGAATTTACCAATTTAAAAAGAATCTCTTAGAAACCAAGAGTTGCCATGGAATCCATAAGAATAAGAGGTTCATGGATAGATTTCAAGGTACCTGTGACTTAAAATGTTTTAATAAATGGATTTCAATATAAAAAGAATCTCTTGACCTATTATACTACAATTTCTGTTACTAAAATTCCTAAAATTTATAAACTATAAACACTTTAAAAAGGAAACTTAAAAAAACTTGATGCACTCTTTTCCAGCTAAAAATTAATTGTCTTCTTTTTAAAACCCTTTCTCCTCTGTATGCTAACACATCTCCAATCTTCTGAATGTGGTGAATAAAAGGTGAAATGACTACGAAAACAAAGATTTGATCTTCCAAGCATATTGATTTATTTGGCAATACAGGTCAATTGCTTAATAAGGTTGAACCAGATTTCTACAGTTTAGACTCAGCTGGACTCAAATACAGGGGAAGAAACAGATTTTTAACATATTAAAAACAATCAAGTAAGGCCAATTGATTAAAAAGAAAAATATATCATTAAGTAATCTGATTTCTAATTGAATGAGAGATTAGGAATTTTTCAAATTGGGAGAGAGAGAGAGAGAATTTCCCTGCCTTCAGAAAAGGAATCTGAAAACTCCCAAAATGTCAGTAAACAATCAAAGGAAAATGGAAACAATAGCTGTGGATAACCTAGGCACATCTAAATGAAGCAAATTGTTAGTTTTATCATAAAATTTCTGTTTTTTTTTTAAATTTCAGAAATCTAAAAACAGGAGCTAACTGAAAAGAATCAAATATATAAAATATTCTTTGAATGGAAAAAACCTCAATGAGTCAAGACCATGAAAAAAGAAAACATATTTAACAATTAAGACATATTTACTTTAACCAAAAAAAATTGATGAGGTTTAGTAAATCTGAAATTAGAAACTCATCTTCAACCTTTAAATATTTTTTCAGAAGTTGTAGGAAAACTCAATTACAAAAATTATCTGTCAGAAAGTACAAAACATCACAAAACAGCATCATGGATTAAGAGACAGAAGAAACTTAAAAGATTATCTAGTGTAATATATGCTCACTATAAACTAAGAAACTAAAGGTCAGAGAGGGTGTTTTGCCTGAGGTCACATAAATATTAAGAGTTAGAGCCAAGATTTATAGTCTGGTCCTCTGATTCCAAGTTTATAATTCTTTTCACCTGTTTTGTGTTGAGGCTAGAGAGACAACATCTTACACACACAAAATGGGCAGAGAGGATTAAAAAAAAAAGCCATTTACAAGCATATCTTCATAAAAAGCTATAATTAAATGGGCCCAAGAAGAATTCGGCAAACTGGACACAAATATTCTTCAGTGAATAAATCAAATTTCCAAAGACTGAAGAAAGAAAAAACTAAATGGATGGAAAATAAAATAGGTAGAACTCTACCAGGTTAGAGTTAAATACAGAAACAATAATTTAACTAATCAAGCTCAAAATTAGTAGTCAAAATAGCATCACTCACTTTCCTAAAAGATTGATGTTTTCATTCAGGATAGAGTCCATCATGGAGACAGGATCTTCTGAAGTCAGAGCAGATGAGTTGTTTACTTGGACAGCATTAGACATGAGCGAGCTGCCACTCTCAATGACGGAACTCCCATGGTCAGGGACTGGAACACTGTTTGGGTCACTACTTTTGTCCCCACCCTGAATAACTGTAGCATAATCATCCTCATTGTCATCTTCAACAATGACAATATCAGGGTACTGGCTACAGCTATTCCATGAATAGAAGAAAAGAGAAAGAAATAGTTATTATTCTTTTTCCTAAAGTTCCTATCCCTAGTTGTAAATTTCTAGATACTTATTAACAGAACATAGAATTTAGATTTAAAAATCAGAGAATACAGTGATATAAGATACTATTAGAAAAGGGATCTATATTCTAGAACTGCAATCTAGAATTAAATTATTAAATCATCCTAAACAATTTTTCCTTCTTATGCTTATGTCAAAATCTGTGATTTGAGGTTCAGTAATACCCACTACTTAGACAAGTCTAAAACTATCTACAATTTAGTAGCAAATAACAGCTGTCACAAACTTGGAGGTTAGTAATCAAACAAAGAAATGTCAAGACTACAGTCCAAACTCAGAATCTGGTGTTTTAGCACTAGAACCCATGAATCAAGCCAACTCAGTTTCACTTTAAACTTGTTTGGTTTCTGTTTAAATGAATATAAGTTTCAAAACTTAGATACTATTACAAACTAATGAAAAAATATCAGTTTGAGCTTTAAAAGGCATTCCTTGAATAACAAAGTCCTATGAAGCTGTCCTCTACCCTTATTTTCAAAATCTTCTTACTTTGAAGTGTCAGATGTAGCATCCTCATTCGTTTCAGGAGTAACTGGAGCATTTTCTTCATCTATATTATCATCGGTGACATCATAAATAATGATGTCTTCTGAAATCTGCTCCCTTGGTTTTAATCCCTCTGTCCTACTATGTGGAACCTTATGAAATTGGAGAAGAAAATATGTCTAAGAGCAGGTCCAATTTCTAAATCAACTACTGTACCAATAATCAGAAATGAAAGTTCCATTACTGTGCAGTAAAAAATAACAACTGTGATAAAATTCAGAGAAACATGAGAAAATCTACATAAACTGATATACAGTAAAGTAAGCTGACAATATACATATCTCTAATAAAGGTAATAACAATTTTTTTTAAATCACTAAAAATGAAGCTAAGCTCTGAGTAACTAAAAAACCAATCATGGTCTCAGACAACAATAAATGAAATATCTCTCCCCCCCTCATCTTGGTACAGAGCTAACTAAATGTCATATACTTTAACAGATAAACTATAGTTAAAGGTATTTTTGCTAATTGTTTTTATTAGAAGAGGGTTCAATTTGATGGAAGGGGATTTTCAGAAATGACTGATTTAAAATACAAAAAAGAAGTCAAAAGTTTAATTCAAAAGAACAGCAAATTACATTGGCATTTATAATGTGTGCTGAGGTGGCTAGGAGCTTGGATGAATGCGTAGTCCCATCTAAAAAAATAATCATGCATAGTCTATCAAAAGAAGTAAAGTAAATAAATGAGTAAATATCAGTAGATGGTAGCATTAGAAAATTCTACTGTAGTTATTACTAGATAAGCCAAAATAGTGGGTACATCTAAATAGAATTATAGTTAAGGACAACTCATTTTAATCTGTTTAAAAAATCCTAATATCTAATCTTAACTCATTTCACATAGTTATTACTGATAGAGAGAAATCATGCTAAGTATTATGGAGTTTACACTTCAAGCAGTAATTCCAAAGGGTGTTTTTAAGCCACACAATTCAGTTTAAAGAAAGTGGAGTATCTGCCCTCATAATTCATGGTTTCATGATGCTGACTGGCTAATTTAAAAGTGACTATACTAGAAGATCTAACCTAAGACATAAAAATCATAAAATTGTTTTTTGTTAATTAAACATTAATTAAAAGAACTAAATGTAGAAACATTAAATAATGTTTTTCGTTTTTGTTTTTGCTGAGGCAATTGGGGATTAAGTGACTTGCCCAGAATCACACAGCTAGGAAGGGTTAAGTGTCTGAGCCCACATTTGAAGTCAGATCCTTCTGACTTCAGAGCTGGTGCTCTATCCACTGCCCTCAATGCAGTATTGTTACAGGATTTAAAAATAAAAGTTACTTTGTGGTGGTGGTTATTGGCTGGTTCTTTGACAATTTGCTGAAATCTATTTGCCTTTGGAGATCCATTAGTATTTAAAAGTAGAGGCCTGAAAAAAAAAATCACAAGAAAAATTCATATATTTAGTTAGACAAGCACACAGAAAATAAAGACTGGCTTTCTACAGTATTATAGATAATACTATCTATTGTTAAACAATTTATTTCAAAAACCTGTTTAATGGCACTATAAAAAGATATTTTCCAAACAAATTAGTAGTGACTTAGTCAAATATTTACAAAGCAACTATAACTCAAATTCAGGCATAATTTTTACTTTTGAAGGAGTAACAGCAATGCCCTTCTTTTTTTTTTTCCCTTTTTCCTTTCTTTCTTTGTCCTTTTACCACATTTTTATCTTGAGCCTGTCAAAAGCAGATAGTGGTAGTCATAGATATCACCTAGTCCACTCTTGGCAACCAAGGTAAAAGAAAAAGTTATATCAGTGCTTAGCATAAACAGTACAAGTAATAGTAATCTGTTCTGTTAGCTCTAGCATAGGTTCTGCTTCTAGTACTCCATTAATTTTGGTCTTCTCAGTTCCTATATAAATTGTATAGAAAATAGTTTTTCTACCTGTTGCTTTCTCCGTTTTGTAGAGAGAATATAGAAATTTGTAGGGTGGAATAGGGTGAGGGGAGAAATTTGCATTAAAGATGTTAACTTGTCCTAATACCAAGACAAATTCCAGGGAGCTACAGCAAATACACTAATTAGTCTGGTAGGATAAAATAGTGGTTCTCTTAAGTGTGTTGTAGTGATCCCAAGGAGATACTCAAGGTCAAAACTATTTTTTATAAAAATACTAATGTGTTTAATCTTTAATATGGTAAATATTAATAGATATAATCCACATTAAAACTCTTTGGAGGGATTGCTCAATAATTTTTAAGAGTGTAGACCACAAAATCTGAGAGTCAGTGATAGAAAAAAGGTAATAGTTATTCATTCAGATCGAAGACATCTCAGTTCCCCACTCAGAATTTTTGAGGTAAATTCCCATATTTGAAGTTAATTACCTGCTTCCCTGCAGGAAACTTACCTTTTGCGTTTTAAACTCACAAGCTGGTTATTCTGAACCAATGTAACAATAAACTGGACAATCTAAAAAGGGAAGCAAGAGTAGGTAGAAGAAAAAATACTTAAATGCATATTACTGGGATTACGTCAAAAGAAATATTTTCATAGTTGCATATATTATATATTATTAACTAATTTCTAATTTTCTAAACAGACTAATGACTGAAAACATTCTATAAAACACCTGTTATGTTTGGTTATTTGTCCTTTGTTATCAAGGAGGACCAAAATGATATCACTACATTAGAATTAAGTTATAGTGCTGTCTGAATGGCTGATCAGACCAGTATGAGTTCAGGATGCTCTACTAGAGTGGAGCACAAACAGTCCATGTAATCTTTAGGGGTAAATTCTCTAAATTTGCACATCTCATATTTCTTTTGAATTACTTCAATTTTGTTTTGCTCATAGAGTATAGCACCTTTTCTCATGAGTGCAAGCCATGCTGGACAGTCCTGTGCCAGGGTCTGTCATGTTGCACAATCCCAAAATTCTCAAAGAGACGTTGAGTGTGTTTTTGTATCACTTTTTCTGACCACAATGTGAACACTTGTTCTGTGGGAGCTCTCCATAAAATAATCTTTTTGGCAAGCATATGTTTGGCATTTGAACAATGTAGCCAGCCCATCAGAGTCCCACTGTCTGCAGTAAAATTTGAATGCTTGGCAGTTTAGTTCAAGAAACTCCACAGTGTCTGGTATCTTATCCTGCCAGGCATCATATTAAAATTGTAAAATACTTTCACTTTATTCTTATTCTACAGGTCTTTTCTGGTGAGCAATATACCATCTGTGGTATGCTCCAGACAACTTTTGTCCCTTCTTAGAATCAATCAATTCAGTATCTTAAACTATAGCATCAAACACTAATGCTAACCTTTTCTGAATAAAGCATATTAAATATAATATGACCAACTCTTCATGTCCTTGCTTTTCTTTTTTTTAATCTTAAAAACTCTTATATTATCAAACATTTACAAAATTTCTTCAGAAAAGAATATTTTCATTAGAATATTAACAGGAATTGTTGTGAAGTCCATTCCAGCAAAGAATATTCTCCTTTAAATGGCTTTACCATGAAAAAACAGATAATTGAGAATGCAAAAGAAATAACCACCAACAGCAGACATGTGTCTAAATTTGCATAATGATAAAACGTTGAAAATTTATTTTGACATGTTCAAAATTGCAACATTTACGTGCCACATTACTCCTACTTTATTAATCAAATGTATGCTTTTAGTAAATCAAAGTCACAAATTTACTTTTAGCTGGAAGGGCTCGTGAGTGAGACCAGGATAGTTTCAGCATATAAAAGGGTTTTCACTGTCTAAATGGGCCAATCTAGTTTGTTCATGATCAAAATAAAAATCAATCTACTTGCAATCTTTTACTTGGCCTTTAATGCTGTTGGTGATAACATATTTACTCCTGAGTGTCATCACCATTATCAGAGGAAATGAAGGAATTAGTCACTTTAATCATTGCAACTGTACAGATTAAAAGCTAATCCTGATTAAACACTTGTAAAATGACCTATCCTTTCATTTTGTAGTTTACATGCACCAATCCTCACCAGAAACAGGTATAAGGTTGAAATTAATATAGGATTAAGTATAGCTAATTATAAACATGCACCAAACAATGGTAGTTTACAATCACAAAAAAACACATTACAGGGCAGCTTGATGGCACAGTGGATAGAGTACAGACCCTGAAGTCAGGAGAGAGAACCTGAGTTCAAATCTGACCTCAGCCACTTAATAATTCCTAGCTGTGTGGTCCTGGGCAAGTCACTTAACTGCAATTGCCTCAGCAAAAAAATTAACCAAAAAAAATACTCCACATTACCTTTCGAATTACTTGCTGCTGTTGCGTTTGTTTTGCCCGTAATTCTGCCACTTCCCGCCAAAGGGATTCATTTTCTCTATCATTTAAAATAAAGGGACAATCAAAAGCCAAAATACCATTAGTTAAAATTATGACTATATTACAGATCTTATTCATACTTTAATGGAAGCTTTTCAAGAGACTGGGCAGCCCTTATTCTGAATAGTAGTATAGTTTTGGCAGCTGTCTTGGAACAAACCCAGTGTTACACTTGATAGCTTCACACTAATAGAATCTGCTACCAATGGCAACAGATATAAAAATATACACTTTATGTTCAGACCTGCATCCCTAGAGTCCTATGTAATGATCCCCCCACCCTAACAAGTTGGTATTATTACAGTATGACTAAAATTTTCTTTGGTCATTGGATAACCAACCTAATGAAAAAAGAAAAATAGTTCCTAAGAAAAGAAACATGCATAGATCAGATTCACAAAGACCTCATCTCTCTCTCTCTCATATTGGAAGTGGCCATTAATGGGCCTCAACTTATGCTGATCATTGTAGAAGCTTTGACCTGCTCCATTTCCAATGTGGGCTGGTTCACCCTCTGGATTCACTACCTACAGAACGCAGGGACCTTTAGTTCCTGAATACTTAAAAGACCAAAATACTTTCATGAGGGATAGCCAGTGACACAACAATCCTAGAATTTAACAACAACAAACACTTTCTGTAACAATTCCTTACTGAAATTGTATTATATCCCTCTCAGTTACAGTAGTGACAAAGCTCATAGGGTAGCAAAATAAATCATCTATTAAATGCTTCGGTTTTAATTTTCTTACAACTTAAAGAAAGCCAAATTTCTTAATACAGACTAAATATATGTAGGGACTAGAAGAAAATGGAAAGCACAATTTTTGTAGCATCTTTGATTTCTATTGATCAATAAATTTCCAGGTTCCATAATCAGTATATTTGTATTTGTTGAGACAGCAGATAAGAACTATTTTCAAGACTTATGTGTTAAAAACTGCAATAGCTGGCATTGATGAACCATGAAATCCAAAGCTAAAGTCAAAAGGTACCTCTGAATCACTATATGCAACAGTGTAAAAGTAACTGAATATGGTAAATAAAAGGAACTGAGAATAATGTATGTTTAAAGAGAATACAGAATCAAATAGGTGATGGACCATAAATACAAAATGAGGTCTATATTTCAGACATGACAAATGTATTGATTTTTTTTTTTCACTATATTTCTTGCAAGAGAAGGATCACTGAGTTAACAGTGATATTCAAAAAAATTGTATCAACAAAGCATTTTAAAAGAAAGAAGGTCAATTTAATTACCTCTTAAATAAACAATAGGAACAGTCAAAGGAAGACCAAGAATAACTGCCTTTTTTGGGGGGGGAGGGGGGGAGACTTTGAGTGTCTTGCCCAGGTTCTAAGGGCAACAGCCACTAGAGGGCTTGGACCTCTCCTGATCAGCTTTAACCTGCTCTATTTCCAACTTGAGCTGGTTCATCCTCAAGAATTACTACTTACACAGTGCAAGGGCCTTTAGTTTCTTGGTTTAGATGAAGAACTCCATAGTCATTTATTAATAAGAGGAAAAGTATTCCTTTTGATATAGGCTGAATTTTATCTCCACATACAAATTACTTGTGTTATGTTGGGATCAATGAAGATACCAAGTATTATAATTTTTTTTTAATGACACTGAGTTTGGGAATGTACATCTTTCCAAGCTAACATAAAAATGAACAAAGTAGGACAGTTCTCTTGGGAATGAGTTCTATTCATTTTGAGTAGCAAGGTCACACTTATAAGTTTTGGAAAGCTTTCAATCCTTCACGACATAAAGAAATGGTACCTTAAATAGGATGTCTGTATATTAGAAAAACTGTCTCTTTATGTAAAAACTCCTATCAATGTTCTAACTATGCTAATCTTCATATACTAATAGTATGACAGTAGAATACTCACTTTTATATGTTTGTTCCCAAGAGCAGGAAAACATGTGTACCAATTCATCTATTTTGTTCATTCTACCTCCTTCAGAAGAACACTACTATGAAAATTCAAAACTAAGGATACAGTCTGTCAAGTTTACATACTCAAATGACAAGTATTTTTAGAAATTTAATTTTACTAATGATGAATGTTGGAGGGGCTGTGGGAAAACTGGGCCACTGATGCATTGTTATTGGAGTTGTGAAAGAATCCATCCATTCTGGAGAGCAATCTGGAATTATGCTCAAAAAGTTATCAAACTGTGCGTATCCTTTGATCCAGCAGTGTTACTACTGGGCTTATATCCCAAAGAAATACTAAAGAAGGGAAAGAAGTATGTGCCAAAATGTTTGTGGCGGCCCTTTTTGTAGTGGCTAGAAACTGGAAAAGGAATGGATGCCCATCGATTGGAGAATGGTTGGGTAAATTATGATATATGAATGTTATGGAATATTATTGTTCTATAAGAAATGACCAGCAGGATGAATCAGAAAGGCTTGGAGAGACTTACATGAACTGATGCTGAGTGAAATGAGCAGAACCAGGAGATCATTATACACTTCAACAATAATACTATATGAGGATGTATTCTGATGGAAGTGGATATCATTTTCAACAAAGAGAAGATCTAATTCAGTTCCAATTGATCAATGATGGACAGAATCAGCTACACCCAGAGAAGGAATATTGGGAAATGAGTGTAAACTGTTCGCACTTTTGTCTTTCTTCCCAGGTTATTTTTACCTACTGAATGCAATTCTTCCTGTGCAACAAGAAATTTGGTTCTGCACACATATATTGTATCTAGGATATACTATAACATATTTAACATGTATGGGACTGCCTGCCATCTAGGGGAAGGGATGGAGGGAAGGAGGGGGAAATTCAGAACAGAAGTGAGGGCAAGGGATAATATTGTAAAAAATTAGCCATGCATATGTACTGTCAAGAAAAAGTTATAATGATAAAATTAATAAAAAAAAAAAAAGAAATTTTATTTTACCTTTTCAAAGTAGACAGCCTGGACTCAATGGTTTCTTGTTTGATTTGAACTTTCTGAGCACTACTTATGATTTTAGATAAGTCTTCCTGGCGAATTTTGGTTTCTTCTGGCTTTGAAGAAGAAACCTGCTCAAACAAAACAGTGAAGACAACAGATATAAATTCTAACTATCTGAATTCCAAGTCTTAGCATTTCTAATTATATATATATATATATATATATATATATATATATATATATATATATATATATATATATATATATATATATATATATATATATATTTGCAATTATATGTATACACAGACATACACAAACACATACATCTTAATAAAGAGGACATGCAAGCTGAGCAGATTATCAAAAACATTTCATTTCCATTTGTCAAATGCAAAAAAACAAAACAAAACAAAACAAAAAAACACCAAATTTTATCTTATGATTCAAGGCAGAGATTCTTAACAGCTATTATGTCATGGATCCCTGTAACAATTTGGTCATCTCTATGGGCCCTTACTTTGAATACTCTGAATGGATAAAATAAAATAATTAAAAAAGAAATCCATTACTGATTGCTAATGAAATAGTTATCAAAATATTTTAAAAAGTGGTTCATGGGCCTTTGTTTAAGAACACCAAATCTAAAGATATTCTCTCTGGAAGAAACATTTCAAGGATCCCTTTTTTTACCATCTTCTATGGCTTTACTTTCAACTATTCTCCTGACCTCCCCCATTTATTCATTTAATCTATGCTGTAATAATTACTCAACTACATGCTACGCAATTTGTCTCCAGGCCATGGCACACTGTTTTTTTTTTTTTTTTTAAATTCCTTAGCAAAAATACTTGTCATTCAAAAACAGGTAAAAGTTTTAGCAAACTAAACAAGATCCTGATACCTCCTCTAGAAACATTTATTTCTGTCCAGTACTACTACTGCAACAAATAAAAATCCCTTCTATTTCAGGACTTTAAGGTAGAGTGCTTCTCTCCCCCCCCCCCCCCCAACTCCTCATGATATTCAATTGCTCAGAAAGGACAGAAGTTACAACTATGACATTTGCCCTAGAAAGACATTGGTGGTGGTTATATTAAAATACTTTTAGGTTCCCTTAAAAGGGAGTCTAACAGATCATCTGTACAATGCTTAGCACAGTATTATAGGTACTCAGATACTAAATATAAGCTTTATCAAACTAGCAAAGTATTAGGCTTAAAAACTGCACGGTAAACAAAACCTAGAACCAAGTCATAACATGATCTTTTATTACATAAATTAAGAAATTTTGTTGTATCAAATTATAAAAAGACAGCATTCCGAAAAAAAGTTGATTTGCATAGCAGTTATATGGAATATGTTTTCTCACAGACATAATGATATAAAGAAACAGTAGTTAGGTTTCCCAATCTGGCCCACAAAACTTTATTTAGGCCACAACATAGGTGAAATATATATACATTTTTATAAATGTGTATTAAAAAAAGATGGAAAAAATATTGATACCATACTACTAATTTAACAATTTTAATTATCTTTTCATTACCCTAAATGCTGTGAACTGATAAAATGAATGACATTCCTATTTATATTTGAAAACCATAGTGTAGATTAAGCATACTACATTATTTAATTATTAAAATGAATTAGATTAAGAAATAAAACAAACCAACAAAAAACCTGAACTGTAACTTACTTTTCTTTTAATGTTCTCCAGCAAATCATCCTGGCCCTGTTTGAAATATGGGTGCTGAAATTCAACTGGGCCATCTCGTTCTTGCTTTACAATACCAGAATCAACATGAACTACTTTACGGAAACCATCTGAAACACAATTGCACATTGAATAAAGAAAGCCAAGTCAAAATTCAGTCCTACTGGGTTCAAAGGATTTTCTTTTCCTTTACCAACTCCAGTGGAAAAAAGCAAAACACTTGATCAAATTACATTCTCCACTTCATACCAACAGCTCTCTATACTCACACATATTTAACTGCCTCACAAAGCTTGCCATGTTGTTGTGCTTGAAGTACTTAGGAAGAATTTCTTTTGCAAACCGCTGTTCATCCAACACCAGGAAGCTCTGGCCATTCTAAAATGAAGAATACAGATGTCTATTACGGAAGGCCCCTTGTCTTATATGTTCCCACACAGTAGGTCAGAACATGTAGAGTCTAGTACTATACAGTATTCTTTGGCAACAGTTAGAAGGTACAACAGCAATTTTCCTTACTGCAATATTTTTTTAAATCTCTGATTTTCTCTGGGTGAATATTCAGACACAATATAAAGTTTATCATATCAGCAAAGCATTTGGCTTAAACTGCATGGAAAACAAATATACCCTACCCCATTCATTGACACAAATGGGAGCTCCTCTACAATTTAATAAATAGTCCATGAAAACTGAACAAAAAATCCACCACCCAGAAATCTGGTGACAAGCTCTTCTAATTTAATTAAAACAGGAATATTGCCTGTTACTTGGTCCATATCCAAACCCTTTTTACCTCAGCTGGACTTGCCAGAAATTTGCACTCTGGTATCATAGTGTCTGAGAATACAGGTCACTTCCAAGAAACAATCAATAAGGAATCAGAATAGGGATTTAGTGTAACTTCCCACTATATTTACTTTATGTTTGTTTCCCCCTCCCCTCCCAAGTTTTAGCTCTAGTAGGTACCATTCATCATTTTAATATTTTCATATATACCTGCTCTCTCTCAGCTTCTGATTTTCCAGACAGAAGAATCTGTCCTACTGCAGAAGTATCTCCATTGCCTTGACAAAGGAACTGTGATAGTGTGCAAAAGAAAACTGACTTGGAAGATAGAAAGGACTTCCTTTCAAAGCCCCTCCCTTTCACTTATTACCTGAAGTACTCCCTGGGCCTCATCAGTATGATAAGGCAACTACATAGATTACTTCTCAAGTCCCTTCTACCTGTACATCCAGGATTCTATGAACCCCTTGAATATTTTACATTTCCATCACTGGATTTTTAATCATCTGTTGCATTTTTAAGGAGTAACTTTAAAAGCACACAACCAATTTTTAACATGCCAAGGATGGAGGATGATGTTTTGTTTTGTTTCCACTATTCAAATGAAGCCAAACAATTTGTCAACCATGTCAGTTCAGGACATCTGGTCAATGTATTTGAAATAAATTCTGACTTCCTAGGTCAATACTTTTAGCAAAGGATAGGTTCTAAGTTCTAAGGACAATAAACATAGGTGGTTTGCCCTTAAATTAATTAACTGGAATTTATGCACAATCAAGTTTGTGGCTATTTTCTTTCCCTCTGCACAGCTTTTTCAAGGTTTATGCCCATTGAATTTACATTTCATAATCAAAAAAAGATAGTTTCCTACAAATTTGGGAGATTTTACCACACAGTCCTTATAACTAAATTATAAAAAAGTTTATTAATAGTAAGTCATAACCATAATAATAATTTGATCTCAATAGTATTCCTACATATTAGTTCTCACTACTATTTATACTTGGTCGCTCAGGAGTGAGAATTTGTTTTTACTTTTTTGTGTGTTTTTAACCTAGTTTCTGTAGGCTGTGACAAAATAGTCTACCAATCCCAATCTTAACCATTGTTGGAGAACAGACTTTGAAAGTCTAAACAAATTATACCCATCCCTCGATTACAATTTATTCTAAGCATGTTCATCCAAGGAACTTTAATGCAACTGAGAAATCTGGGATCTAGACTTATCTTATTTTGTTATACTTCTGGAGAGATTGACATTAGAGCAAATGACTATGAGTAGCTTAGACAGAGATGCAGAAATTTTCCTTCCCATAGGAAAGTGTTGCTTCTAGGCAAAACAAGAAAAAAAAACCCCCAAAACAAACAAACAAACAAACAAAAAAAAAAAAACACTACCTCAATAAACTGTGATAATCAATTATCTATTTATCTTTTCCTTTACTCAAAATATTTTGAAAAACTTCCCACCTAGCCACCTAACGGGATTCTTTCACCTTCAATCTCCTAAATTCTTATCACTTATTTGATTTGGGAGAGGAAGGAAAGAGTATGGAGGGAGAGATGGAGATTTTTAAAAGTTTATATAAGTTTATTCAGCTGTCCTCAGCTCATATTAGTTTAGGAATGGCATCCAGTTGGTGGTGTGGCTCTTATTTTTTTTTTCTCCATTTATATAGCTTTTTATTTACAAGATATATGCATGGGTAATTTTTTTCAGCATTGACAATTGCCAAATCTTTTGTTCCAATTTTTCCCCTCCTTCCTCCCAACTTCCTCCCCCAGATGGCAGGTAGATCAGTACATATTAAATAAGATAAAGTATATGTTAAATACAATATATGTATACATGTCCATACAGTTATTTTGCTGCACAAGAAGAATTGGACTTTGAAATAATGTACAATTAACCTGTGAAGGAAATCAAAAATGCAAGCACACAAAAACAGAGGGATTGAAAATGCTATGCAGAGGTTCATGGTGTGGCTCTTATAAATAAAATGCCTTGATTAAGCAATACTCTTGAGTAATTCAACATTTTTCCAATCTTATTACACTTTACTCCCTTCCACATACTCTACTGTCCAGGGACACTGGCTTTCTTGTTCTTCAAACCCTTCACTCCAACTCCTTTTCAGTGGTTGCCCTCCCTATTTGGAATGTTTTCTCCTCCTTTACTTTGTGTCTTCCTTCAAGATTCAGCTCAAATCTCCTTTTCCAAGGTACCCATATACAATCTTTCTTATTGCTAATGTCTTTGCTTCGAGATTAACTTCCACTTATATATACTGTGTATATATTTTGAATGAAAACAATTCTTGGCACATTCTCTCTCCCATTCTTTTAGGGCAGGGATTGTTTTTTACTTCCTTTTATATTCCTAGCACTTTATACAATACCTGGCAAATAGTAAATAATAATGGTTGTTGAAGATGATAACAGTCCCTTGAAGGAAATGTTCGATCTCTTGACCCACCTAGTTTTGTACCATAACTTACTCTAACCTCCCACAAGTAGTTGCTTTTCTATCACTGGGTCACAAATTATCTCAAAATACTGATAGTTCAAGAACTATCTCTGTCTTACTACAAATGAAATTGTACATTATTGATATGGAAATGAGAAAGAAGCATACAATTATTAGCAATGGACTATAACACTGGATCTCAAATTGCTAAGACTGGTAGGACCTAAAGATCTATGGGATGTCTCAAGACAGAACATGAAGAAATGAAGATGTATTTATTCATTATTGCTAAATTTGATAACAGAATACATGCTTCATATATTTCTCTCTCCCCTCTGCAAACCACTCACCCCCATTCCCTAGTCACCTTTCATCTAACTGGCCTTTGAAGAGAGCAAAAGATAAGGAGGGTTCATCAAGTTTTGTTTTGTTTTTTACATGTGTTGGATGACTGGGTGAAGTAGATTTTCTACCAAAATATTTGCCTTCACTAAAGCAAGTGGAAGACTGAAAAGTATGAGAAAGAACTAGGATAGTGAGTGTGGTTGATGGATCTTACATAAGAGAAGAGTAAAGGGAGAAAGAGAAGAAAAGATTGTGATTAAACTAAATTAAAGGAAAATAAGGGGTAAATGATAATGATGTAGCTACAAACTTTTGAGACAAAGAATGGTTGTGTCTTCAACCAAGGGAAGTTTGGAAGAAGGAAAGGTTTGAGAGGGAATATTAATGAGTTCAGTTTTGGACATATTGAGCTTAAGATGTTTTTAGCACATGAAGTTTGAAAGTAAACTTTCAGAAAACGGCCATCTGAACAGGAATAATTCCATAGTTTCCAAATACCTACTGATGTTTGCAACAGATAAAATAATGAAGAAATCTAATGAAGAACCTATATTAAAATTAGTCTTCTTGCCTCCAAATTACAAAAAAATCTTCCAGAAGCTTAAGAGGAAAATCTGCAAAGCCAGAATGGAGACCAAGGACTAGCAAAACATATGGAGCTCTGTATCCAGAGGTAGTAAGAGTAAGATTCCCTGAGAATTCCCAAGGATAGTGAGAAAGTTCTAATATGGAGTACACTTCAACTTGACAAAAGCAGAGGCATACACAAATAGTACTGCACTTCTCAAACCAGGACAATTCAGTCTCAAACAATTCTAAGATCTCTAACATTAAGGTCTAGGGCAGTTCTTTAGATCTGGTGTTCTGAATCTCAAAAGAATTAAGAGAGCAGAATAATGGTATCAAACAAAGCCAAAACACCTTCATTCCTCCAACTCACACAAAGTGCCTATCCCTCATACAAAGCCTCAATAAAAGAACCATAGCCAGAGACACTAGTAAATAAAACAATGACCAAAAGTTCTGTAGATCTAAAGATTTTTCCCAAAAGGAGAGTAATCTTACTGCAAGCTGAGATCCAAAGGGAAAAAACACCTTCCATAAGGCCTATATGAATACCTAGGAAAAAAGCACAAGAGAAAAAATTAAATAAAAGATCCAGAAAACAAAATTGCTAGAACTCAAGAGTACTAAACTTCATCCAAATAACAGACTCCCTTCAAATTTAAAACAGACCAAATTTCAATTAATGATCCCATGAAACTACAAATATTAGATTGCAATATCAGAATATTAGAAGAGAATAAAAAATGAAAAAACAATCTAGGAAATTAAGATAGTTTAAAGAACTGCCTTGGAAAACAGGTCAAGGAAAATATAATTTAAGAATTATTGGATTCCCTGAACACCACAATTTTTTTTTTTCTTTTTCTGAGGCTGGGGTTAAGTGACTTGCCCAGGGTCACACAGCTAGGAAGTGTTAAGTGTCTGAGACCCTATTTGAACTAGGGTCCTCCTGAATTCAGGGCTGATGCTCTATCCACTGTGCTACCTAGCTGCCCCCCCCTTTTTTGGGGGGGCGGAGGCAATTGGGGGTAAATGACTTGCCCAGGATCACACAGGTAGGAAATGGTAAATGGTCATATTTGAACTTCAGGGCTGGTGCTCTACTGCGCCACCTAGCTGCCCCTCACAATCAAATTTTTAAAAAAAGGTTGGATATATTTTATGAATTCATAAATGAAAACTGACTAGATCCATTAAGTACCAAAGCAAAGACAGAATTCATCAATCACTTCACTTAAAAAGCAAAAAACAAAAGAAAAGAAAAACCCTAAGAATGTCATAGTCCAAATTCCACATGCCCATATTTAAGAAGAAAAAAAATCTTTAGATATCTAAAAAGCAATTCAAGTATTAAAAAACCACTATCCCACAGATCTAGTGGCCTTTACTATAAATGAGAATCTCTTTCCCATTTTCCTCTTGCATATTGTGTGTAAGAAAAAAAGGGCATCATAACCACACATGCAACTTATCTATTGTTCCTCCCCCCCCCCCCCCCCATATAAATTAACCCTTGGGTTTCCTGATAATATCATCTCTGCCTCATTTGGGTAATGAGAATGGAGTTGGGGGAAATTTTTCCCTCCCTCCAAACCTTGAAAAAAAATCATTCAGTTTTCATTAGAGATAGAGAAATGAATTATGTACAGCTTGCCTTGAACCTAAAATTATCATGCTGGCATAGAAATGTATAGATCAGGGAAAAAACCTAAACAGCAAATATCTAAAGTGAAACTGAGGGAGAAGCAGAGAAAGCATAAATCAACAAATCAATAAATCTTAATTCTCTTCCTTTTCAACTGTTCCGCATGCCAAACGCTAAAATATCAAACTACTAACATATTAAAAATGATTCCAATTTAAATGATAGCTTCATTATTATTTTGTTTGTGTTTTTTTGAGAGACAATTAGCATTAAGTGACTTGCCCAGGGTCACACAGCTAGTGTCTGAGGCCAAATTTGAACTCAGGCACTCCTAATTCCAAGGGCCACTGCACTGTTAACTAGCTGTCCTTATAATTTTATTACTGAGAAGAATTTAGGATTGGCAGTCATAGCCTCCCTATTAACTTAAAGACAAGGAATGAATTTGAACAGCTCTGCCACTGATTTTATACAAAGAGAATTTTGCATAAAACTGTTGAATTTCTACCATGCATTGCTTCAAAATAATAGGTAGAAGAAAAAAAAATGTTCTGAGTCACTTTGTAATCCTAAATTCTTATAATAGTAAGGGATGATGACTATATGATTAATTCAGTAAGCTATTAGAGCTAACAATCAGATATTCACACAGCAAATGAGACTAGAACAAAAAATTAAATACTTATTTGAGGTATAAACTAAAGTTGGTTGTAAGGCAAAGCATTATTATACTAAAAACCAAAGAAAGAATGATTTCTTAAAGTTTACTTTAGAGCAATTCGACAAATATGTGGAGAAAGTCCTCTTTAAAGGGACCATTTAAATATGTATTTGTTTGAGTATAAGTCTTACCAACACTTAGTAAAAGATTTGATCATCAATAAGGGAAATGTGCCCAGGCTGGCCTTCCCTCCCTACTTTACCCAAGCTATTTTTGCTCAAGAAATTTGTCTTGGCAACTGGTTAGCTTCAAAATTTCAGACATGGCCTAGAAGTGAGGGAATAAGCCACTTTTGGAACACTTATCTACTATAAAATCCATCCTGTTAAGTAGTAAGAAAAGCCATCTTATTATTGTAACAAAATAGAAGAAACAAAGGTATGATTAGATTTCCAATTAAAATTTTAGGATGGATAAAAGATATTTTCCACAACAAATATAAAAGCTTTCTGAATGAATGATTATCTGATTCTAAAACCAGCTGCTACTTCTAAAAAGGCCTTAATAAGATTTTCACTCAGCATAAATGCTGAGTTCATCAACACTAAACAGAGCAAACAAGCATGAAGGCAACCAGAAACCTATAACAAGCAACAACATCCACAAATGGCAATTTTAAAAAATGTGGTAGTATCTTGTTTTTGCTTTTCTAGCTATCATTAGCTAACAAGAGCTTTAACAGTGGTAGCACAATGTTCTTTCTAATTAGCATATGGAGGATAAGTGTAATGGGAATTAAGCATATTCACTTATCATTTTCACTCCTTCAGGAAGAGCCCTATACAAGTTTCAACCTCTATTTTGGGTTCTATTTGAAAATAAGGATTATGATGGATGACCATTTTCCATAATTAGACAATAGTGTTAACACTTTTCATGACTGTAGTTTAATTGTCCAATGGTGTTATATGTCAGATTTTTCCAAGTAATAAATACATGATACGAAACTGAACTTTTCCACCCTTTAAAGGATATTCTGAATTGAAATTTCCATGTCCATTTCCTAGTTTCTCTCACTAAGGCTATTAATGGCATGTAATATTAGCAATGAGGGTATCCGTGTGGGATAGTCCCATTTTAGATAAACTTAATCAAGACAAAGGTACATTTTCTCGTTTCATTCAACCCAGGCAAAAATCCTTAAAAAGCTAAACGTCAATAAAATGTTCACATTGATTAATGTTGACAAATTTAGTTTTTTAAAAAAGGTAGTTAAATCAGTGTCCTTACTATTCAAATAAACTTTGAGAGTAAGATGACTGAGATCCAACAGAAATATTAGCACCATTCTTAAGCTCTCAAAGCAATTTTAGAATAGCTCAATACTCTTCCCTACCTAGGAACCCCACACTTCTGTGAAACTCTCCCAAGATAGCATTAAGTGTTTACTACCAATTGGTTGAACCTAGAACTGTTTTCCTAAAAAAATGTCAGAACACTCTTAGTGAACAACATTGTTGTTCTGGAAGTCCAAATTCTGGAAACATATAATGATAAAGGCAGCCTGAGTTTGCTAGAGGCAGCAAGGTGGCACAGTGGATAAAGTCCTGGGTTTGAAGTCAAGAAGACCTACATTCAAACACAGCTCAGACACCTATTAGCTGTGTGGCCCAGGGGTAAGTCACTGCCTCCATTTCACCTTACTTGTAAAATGAATATGATAACAGTTTGAGGGCCAAATGAGACCAATCTATACAGCCTATAGCAGGCATCATATGAAAACTTATTCCTTTCCCCTAAAGAAATACCTTAAACACTACAATAGTTTCCTGCCTATAATCTCCTTTCTCCAACCTATCTTAGATTGCCTGATTTATCTTTCCTATTTTCAGCATGTTACTCTTCCTTGCTCATAATGTCCCCATTCAGAAATTATCTTGTGTGTACACTCCTTCTCTGCATAAATATCGTCACTCTTAGAGAATAGGGACTGCTTTCATTTTTGTCTACCATCCTTAGATTAGCTGCATAACAAAAGCTTGTTGATCGTTTGCTCAGTCTTCAATGGTTCTCTGCTACCTGGCTCATAGAATATACTCTAATCTAGTTTGGCAAATCTAGCCTTAAATCATCCTTTCCAATTTTCTCAGGTTATATATTTGTAAACTTCCTCTCAGAGGGTTTACTTATACCACCCAGCTTTTTGCTTCCAGGATCTAACCTCAAATCCTCTCTTTTTATGTACTCCTGGTTTAATGTGGTATAGCTGAAAAAGTTTTTCCATCTTCTCAATTTAAAAAAGCAAAGGAGATGTCTTTAAATTTTTTGTATTCTCCTAGTCTTTGTAAATAATTAGAATCTAAGATCTGGAAGGGACCTCCAAGGTTAATTTATTTCAATTTCTACTTTCTAAATCTCATGTACAACACCCTCCACATACAGTAAGGTCATTAGGTTCTGAACATTTGCATTGACTTAGAATTCACTATAACTCCCGGGGCAGTCCATTTCACTTCTGCAATATTTTAAATTTTTGTTCAGACTGGAATCTGCCTTTCTGCAATCCCATCATGTCCAACTCTTTGTGACCCTATTTGGCAAAGATTCTGAAATGGTTTGCTGTTTCCTTCTCAAATATATTTTTATAAATTGGGAACAGAACTAAACAGTTAAGTGACTTGCCCAAGATCATACAGCTTTTAAGTGAATCAATAAGATAATCTTCTTGACTCAGCACAGTCAATACCTTGTAATTCTACCCACATCTACCAAAAGCACACAAACGAAATTCTAAAGACAAAAAATCTTTGGGAAAGAGATTATCTATATTTCGAGAAAAAGGTAAATAAAAGTTCTATAAGATTCTGATGTTAGCAACATCTTCCATTTAAAATACTGAATATATAATTCTTAAAATACTTTTCATGTAAAGAAAAATTTTCCAATATTACAAAAAGCTTTATTTCCTCTATTTTGGTCCAATTTGTTTTTTAGATTGGCTGATCTGCACTTTAAAAGTTCTGTCAACATATTTCAAGTCCAAGTACCCTTGTTGCCAAGTGAATTGGGTGTTCTTTTTTTCTTGTTATTCTGATTCATTTTATTTTTTAAATATTGAGCTTAAATATCCAATAAAATGAAAGAAGAGAAAATGAGTATAATAAAACCAAGAATCTCATTACATTCAGCTTGCCTTTCAAGTATATATGTTCAACATTTAACTTTTTTTTTTGAGATATTCTCATCTTTATTTAAAGCTTTTTAATTTTCAAAACATATGGATGAATAATTTTTCAATATTGACCCTTGAACAGCCTTGTGTTCCAAATTTTCCCCTCCTTCCCCCTGCCCTCTCCTCTAGATGGCAAGCAATCCTATATTATACATGTTAAAATATGTTAAATTCAATATGCAACATTTAACTTTCAAAGTTGATCTGAAACTGTTTCTGTCTTTCATTCTTTTTTCCTTTGTGTATTATTTAAAAAATACTCAAATTATTCTTTTCTTTTTTGGGGGTGGGCAATGTGAAGTGATGAGGACAGCAAAATAGTAGACCTGCTTTTCCCTTGCTTCCCATTACCCTTTATAAAAAAACTTAAACACTCATTGGAATATATATTCCAATCTCTTCTTGTACAGTTAAGGAAAATTAGGTCTATAGGGAAAAGTAGCTTGTTGCAAGACATGTCAGAAGCAGAGCTGGAGTCCAATTTTCCAATTTGAGTCTTCTGATTCTCAGGGGAGTATTCCTTCTATTATATCAAATATCTCAGCAACAAAAAAAAAATCTCTAAATGATAAATAACAACAATATTCAGAGACAACCTAGTAGCCCAGTAGATAGAAGGCAGACTAAGTTTTTAAGAAGCCTTGAGATTTTGATTCAGTAAACTGCTCCTTGAGAAGATTTCATAAATGCAAACATTTGAAATTTTAATATATTTTGAGAAAAAAGTATTAAGACACTAATCTTATAGATGACTTAAAATTTAAATGTTACATTTCCATTTGAATAAATGGAGATTATGAAGATAATTGGGTAATCATTCAGCATAAAAAATAAAAAGAGTGCCAAAATATCTTTTTTTTTCCCCAAATGAAGATAATATTTAGTAGTAACAAGAAAAAAATGTATCACTTTTTGGTGGTTGTTTATTGCTCTTTAAATATTAGAAGGGATGATAAAAACACTTCTTTGCTGCTGTAAAGAATTCTGTACTTCTAAGAGGTAGGCAAAGATAGTCATCCCAATAGCCATTTTGTCAATTTGGGAACAAAGACTAAATTGCTTGCTTTTTTTTTTTTTTTTTTTTTTTAAATAATCATTTATCAAAGGACCTAATTTAAGCTACTTCGAAAGATACAAAGATAAGAAAAAAACAACTTAAAATGTTTGCCCTCCAGGAGCTTACTTTCAGCTGAAGGAAAGAACACAAAAGAAAAATAGGCACAAAGTAAATCCCCAAAGAAATTGGTATCAAAGAGAGGATTAACAGATGGTAATTGGGGGGTTGGTAAGGAGGGGTAAAGAAGAGGAGAAGACAGGATTCCCTCGGTTTAGAAGGTGATACTTAAACAGAGCTTGAAAAAGTGAGGGATTCTTAAGAATTAGGAGAGAAGAGAGTATATTTCAAACAGTGACAGCCTATTTGAAGGTAGGGAAGATAGTAAAGACCAAGAAGGTGCGAAAAGGAGGTAATGTGCAAAATAAGCCTGGACAGTAGGAATGGTGTCAGATTAAATGTTAATAAAAATAAAATAGAAAAAACTGTATTTATCATAAAGGCAGCAAGAAGACACTAGTGTTTTTGGAACAGTAGAGAGACACGTTCATAGAATCAACAAACTTACAGGTGGAAGGGTCTATAAAGACAATCTCATCTTCCACACACTTCACTTTGCAGAAGAGGCCCATAAAAGTAAAATCATTTGCTGAAAATCACACAAGTTGTCAGTAAGAAAGCTAATATTTGAAACCAGGTCCTATGACTCCAAATTCAATATTCTTTTTCCACAATACCTTCCACACCTTTGGAAACTATAGACAGATGGATTGGAGAGAGGAAAAACTTGAGGCTGGGAGACCAACTGGGAAACTATGTTTAGTTGATATCTGAAACTAAAGTAGTCTTAGAGGAGTTGAAAGAAGGGAATGGTTTCAAGAGATGTAGAAGCAGACCTAATGAGACTTGGAAAGTAATTTGGCTAGGTGGGGAAAAATTAAGTCAAGAGTCTGGAATAATTTCTATACTGTAAATCTAAGTGACTAAAAGTAACAATATCCTGAAAAGAAATTAATCAAAAGGGAAGAGTGTTTAAAAAAGGAAAGAAAGATGCATTTATAAAGCATCAATTATGTGCAGATTCTATGCAATTATGTGCTTTACAAACATTCATTTAATAATGAATTCTTTTCTGGATATATTGATTTGAGGTGATATTGAAGCACAGAGTAGGCAATGTACAACGGGGCAAGGAGAAAATGTATAGATCCAAAACCTAACAAAGGCACTTTTAAAAAAAAGAATTAGGTCTGGAATTTAGCTCCCTTCATGTTTCAGTTTAAATGCCATCTTCTACAAGGTGGCAATTTCCCCAGTTACAGATTCTTCCCACCCCACTCCCACAAGTTATTATATATACATTTTATTATTTATGTACCTGTTGTTCCCCTCAGAACAAAAGCACATGGGACTGGGATGGTTTCATTTTCTGTCCTCATATCTCCAGTGTCTAGCCTATAGTAAGCCCTTAATAAATGTTTACTGGACTGAACTGAATTCTGGATCTCTGTCCAACCATTAGCACATACCGTTCCCTTTTCTTGGTCTTGGCTACCATTCTTCCAAACAACAGCATCAGTTAAAGACTAGTTGTGAAGTGATAGATCAATGCCAACTTAACAACAGTAATCTAAATGGTACCAAACTTGTAGTTAATGTAGTATAAAGGAAAGAGCACTACACTAAATACTGAGACCTAAGTTCTAGTTCTACCTATGCTTAACTGTATACATAGAGCGAGCAGTGATTTAGTAATAAAATCATAGGACCTTGATTAAAATCTGTGCTCTCTTATTTAATAACTACAACTGTAGGCAAGTCAATAAACTAACTTATTTAGGTCTTAATTTCTTAGTTGAAAAATGAAGGGGCTTCTTAAACATTTTCTATCCATGACCTGAGAAATTTTTATATGACCCCAGGTATGTAGATAGAACAAATCAAACACTTGCTGATAATAAATCATAATTTCATCATCTCTACATTCAGTTACAAGATCCCCACATGGGATTTCAAACTGCACTTTAAGAAACTAAGGACTAGATGATTTTTAAAATTCCTCCCAATTCTACATTATAGGAACCTTTCAGGGTTTCAGTTTATTCATCTGCAAAAAAACAAAAAACAAAAAACAAAACAAAACACACACACACACACCTAAACCCAAGGTGAACTAAAAGATCTTTAAGGTTCACTTCTAGTTTCAAAATGCTGATTCCATCATCCTTCTGCATCTCAATTTAAACTGTCCACTCTTCCAAAAAAGAAATCATAGGACTTAATGTACTAATATAAAATGATAGTTCTGAAAGGGATTTGTTAATTTAACCTTCTATGATGACCTTTAAAGGACTCTGAACTATTCAACAATGCAACAAATATTTAAGCAAATTATTTTTTGTACTGGGTAAAAATACAAAACAAGTCAGTTTCTGATTTTAAAGATCTTACAATATAATAAGATAATAAAGAAATGACTAACAACAACATAAAAGAGAACTGAAGTATACAGGAGAAATAAGAACAAAGGGCTAAGAAGCTATAGAGGTTATTTGGGGACAATGGAGAGAGCACTGGATCTGCAGTCAAAGTCCTGGATTGGAATCCTGCCTCTGCCATTTATTGTCTCTGCACCTTTGAGCAAGACATTTAAATTAGACCTGTCTTCCCACATATAAAATGTAAAACCATGTGAGGAATGGCAAGATAGATTCTCAAGTTTTTTCCATTTTCAAATCTATGATCTCTACGACAGAAAACATTACTTTTGAATATGATAAATATACATCAGTACAAGGACTAATCCCTCCATTGAGTAACTACGTCTAATACAGAAAATGCATAAATAGTTTAACTATATCTTGAAAATGATATGGTCTTCATTTCCTTTTCACAACTTAGCAACGGCTTTCATGTTTGCATTTATTTGGTATAGAATTAATGAACTATACTATTTATATAGGTTTTAATATTTACAAAGTACTTTACATATATTAACTCATTTGATGCAGCTATGTAGTGAAATGGTGGGCCTAGAGTCAGAAAGTCTGAGTTTCCATCCCACTTCGGGCATTCACTAGCTATGTGATCCTAGACAGCGTCTACTAAAGCTCTTTGCCTCAGTTTCCTGCACTGAAAACAGGGATAAGAGCAACTACTTGTTAAAAAGAGTTGTTATAAGAGCAAAGAAAATATCTGTATGTTCTTCACTATAAATGCCAGTTCCTTTCTCCCTTTCATTTGAGTCTCACAACTATGAATTAAGTGTCATAAGTAATGATTCCACTTTATAAGACCAAGGCTTAGAAAGCTAAATGATTTTGCCCATGGTCAGTGTCAGCAACTGAATTAGAACCCAGACCTCTCCTTCTGTCAAGGACTGTCTCTCCTTTCCATTACACAAAGCTTCGTTCAAACTGGACGGGTTCCCTGGACACCAGCAGGTCAAATACATCCATTTTCCTAATGAGAAAACTGAGGCCACAGGAGTGTAAGTGATTTGTCAGATGTAACTGAACAATTAAAGTCAGGTGTGGGAAAGATCGTTAGTTAAGAGGGCATGGATTAAAATCCCGATTCCAATCCTTAGTACTTTAGGTGACCTTATGGAAGTCTAGTCTCTCAATGGTCGGCCCACGGTGGCTCTTTCCATTACATCACTCTGCTGGATCACTGACTTAAGAAATTCCCTCCTCTGTTCTAATCCACTGCTGAGTTACTGCCTATCATCATGAAGCTAAGAATCATTACAACACATATACAACCCGAGTGCTCCCAAATCTCGAGTTAATTTTTCTATTTCTGTCCAACGATTTGATTTTTACAATCAATTATCCAGCAACGATTAGCATTTGCACTCTTCCCTCCTCTCCCTCCACCCCCACTGCAACCCCCTTTCCTCCCCGTCTACAGAACCATCCCGGATGCAAAAGCTTTTATTTTCTCCAGGAGAAAGGGGCGTGTATTGATGGACTTCTTTGGAAAGATGGCAGGGTGAAAGATCTCAGCTGGAAGAAAAACGCAGAAGCTGTGATCTGAGCCCGCCCCCGTCTCCCACTCCGGTGCATGAAGGAGGAGCACGCAGTATACTGAGCGCGCAGCGCTTGACATCCGCCTTCCCCTTAGAGTTTAAAGGTAAAGGGGGGGGGGGTGTCAGTGTATACCACCCCCTCATACGAAATCGCCCACCACCCCAAGGCTAGCCTGAGAGGGCCGGCGCTGCTCTCGCAGCTGACCCGGCCGGGTCGGCAGCAGGTGCGTGCCCAGCTCCACAGTCGCGGCCCCCTCCTCCCTCTCCTCCCTCCCTCCTCCCTCCCGGCTGGCAGGCAGAGGAGGCCGCGGCGCGGCAGAGGTAATCAGGAACGGCGCTCCGGGTTTCCAACGCACATTCTCCTGGAGCTGCCGGGGAGAACAATACCGGGGGGGAATCAAGGAGAGGGAAGGGGGGCCCGTCCCCGGGGAGCGCCCGGAAGGATAGGAGGAAGGGGGGGGATGCGGCATGTTCTCCGCCCCCGCAGGCCTCCGCAGGGGACCTGGGGAGCGGGGGAGACAGTACATTAGGGGTAGGGAAACGGAGGAAGTGGGAGGCCGCCGGCCGCGGTACCTGGCTCCAGGTGATGAACTCGTTGGTGTGGGCCTCCTCCACCAGCGTCCAGAGCTTACTGAGGAAAGCCGGCACGTTCGAACTCTGCTTCATTGTTACAACTCGGGAGATTCTGAAATCTACTCTAGAACGCGGCTGGAGCAGCAGGGACGGAGTAGGCAGCAGCTACCCCCCCGGAGCACCCACAACGCAGGCGCGCCACCAGCACTGCCAGCACCCCCGCCCCCCTGCGAGTCCCTCCTCCCCACCCCAAACTCGCGAGTAGCTCGGAAGGACACTGCGACTACGCAGGATGGACTGGGAAGGCCACACGTGATGGACGTCTCTCCCGGCCCCGCCCTTGTTTGTCGTTCTTGTTCTTAGCCAATCGGCTGCCGAGGATTCTTTGTTTGGGGGGAAGGATTGGCCACTAGGGATGAAGAAGGCAGTACCTTCCTCCCCTCTTTATATAACGCCTCTCCCAGGCAAAACTTTTTTTTCTTCAACCTTCAGCACGTGTTGACTTTTTACCTTGTAACAACCCAGAGTCCTTGGAGCTTTAGCCCGAGATTCTGGAGTTTAGGAAGATTTTTGTTGGGTGACTGGTGGAAAAAACAAAATAGTAATAAAGAATGAAAAGAATGATTAATGCCGATCGAGAAGGAAAGAGGAAAGATAAGCTTCTTAGGCTCCGGCACAGAATGTTAATGCTATACGAAATTAGGTTAATTCTGAAGACCTTGAAACATTCAGAAATTTAAAAATTAATCATCCAAGACAAAGTAGACCCAAGAAAACACAGGGAAGACTTTCTTGTTGATACCTGTACACGAAGAAGGGTTTGAAAAAATAAAAAGGAAGCTTCATGCTTCCTTTAAATCCCAACTAGGCATGAATACCAAAGGAGATTAAAAAAAAAAAAAAAGGAAAAGGAAAAGGACCCTATATGTTCAAAAATATTTGTAGCAGCTCTTCTCAGGAACTGGAAATTGAGGGGATGCCCATCAATTAGGCAATGGCTAAATAAATTGAGGTATATGATTGTCATGGAATATTATTGTTCTGTGAGAAATGATGAGCAAGATGCTCTCAGAAAAACCTCCAAAACATACACATTCAATGAAATAGAGGATTTTCAAACATTTGTAATGAAAAGATCAGAGCTGAATGGAAAGTTTGAATTTTCAAACTCAGGACTCAGGAAAAGCATAAGGAAGTAATCATGGAAGCTTTTAGATTAAAGGGGAAGAGGAGAAGGAAAGGGTAAATGAGTGAACTTTATTTACTTTTATCAGAATTGTCTCAAAGAGGAAATAACATATACACTCAATATGAGTATAGAAATCCTTTTTTACTCTGAAAGAAAACAGAAGAATGAGGTGTGGGGAGAGGGGAGAGGGAGAAAAGAAAAGGCTTATTGCAGGGAGGGAGTGGTCAGTAGCAAAATAGGATGAGGCTGGGTAAAAGGAGAGAGAGAATAGAATAAGTGAAGGAGAAATACAATTAGCAATAGTAACTGTAAAAAAGAATTTTGAAGCAAGTTTCTTTGATAAACATAGAACTGAGTCAAATTTGTAAAAAATAAAAGTCATAACTCAATTGATAAATGATCAAAAGATATGATCTATGCCCAAAGGAATATGAATTCGTGCATATTCATTGACCTGACAATACCACTATTAGGCAGTGTGAAAAATGCTGAAAAGTTGGATTTCCCCAGGGTTGCAAACTTTGAGGTAGTGTGGAATAATGGGTAACACTGACCAAGGGCTTTTCAAGAATGTGAGAGGTTAAGGAAGGTTAGGACTCTACAGAACAAAATTAAGTGATCAATAGAAGCCTTGAGCAAACAAACAATTTTGGGGCCAGGAAGGGACAGGTGGATTCAGCCAGTCTGAAAGAATCTTGTGATTTTGAGAAAACCACAAATTTAAGATAATAGTCCATCCAGCCCAAAGTATTTGGTGTCAATGACCTGACTCGACCAAATCACTACTGCCAGCTTAATAGACTAATTGAATATTAAGCAATATACCGGATAGAAGGAGTTTTCCACTACTTTTGAACATGGGATATATGATGAGGGAGGGGAAATATATTTTATGCATATTAAGGGGAAACATGTAGTGGGGGTATATCAGAAAGATTGTAACCCAGAAAAAATGAACCAATTTGTTCTCTGAAGGGAAAGACTAGCTACATTAGCAAGTATAAAGGTTCTCCCACTTCTGTGCTCAGTGCTCCCTCTTCCCAAAGAGAAATGGGGCTTGTTTCTGGCCAGAAGATTTAAAAATACATTTTCCTCAATATCTGATTTTCAGTGTCAAAAGTATTTCTAACAGCATGAATACCAAAAGAAATTTAAAAAATAATAATAAAAAAAAAAAAAAAGGAAAAGGATCTATATGTACAAAAATATTTGTATCTTCTCAGGAATTGGAAATTGAGGGGATGCCCATCAATTAATGAATGGCTAGACAAATTATGGTATGTAATTGTCATGGAATATTATTGTTGTCGGGATTGATGAGCAGGCTGCTCTCTGAAAAAAAAAAAAGAAAGAAAAACTTGGAAAGTCTTTCATGACCTCAAGCAAAGTAAAATATATTTTATATAAAGTAATAACACTGTTCTGGAATGACCAGCTGTAGATGACTTTGCTATTCTCAGCAGTACAATGATCCAAGACTACTCTGAGGAACTTATGATGGAAAATATTATGCATACTCAGAGAAGAAACTGATTGTGTCTGAATACAAATTGGATTATTCTCTCCTTCCTTTCTTTACTCCCTCTCTCTTTAAATTTGTTTTTCTTAAGGATTTTTTCTTTTGTTAGCGTGGGAGATGTTTTCTTTAACATGACTTTTGCAAAAATGTTTTGCATAACTTAACATGTAGTTTCTTAATGGAGCTTGAGGGTGAGGATAAGGGAGAGAATCTGGAACTCAGATTTTTTTTAATGTAAAAAAATGATTTTAAATGTCACTGGTGAAAATATTAAATAAATAAAAAATAAAATAAAACCCATACAGGAAGCCTTCCCTAACTTCTGTTAATTCAAATGCCTTTCTGTTAAATCATTTTCTAGTCATCCAGTACATACCCTGTTATGTATATGTTTGTTGGCTTGCTGTCTCCTCAGTCTTCCCTCCCTCCCTTCCCCATTTCCCCAGCCCAGGCCTCAAATTGTAAACTCCTTGAGGGCCAGGACTGTCCTGTCTCTTTTTGCAACCCCAGAGCTTAATTCAATAGGTGGTGGTTAGTAGTAGGCACTTAATAAATGTTTATTGAATAAAAAGCCTGGACATTTGAATGATTTATTGAATCACAAATAAGAACCTCAGACTAACTCCTTCAGGTTGCCTGCAACCTTTGTTGTTCTTCAATATTGGGATGGGTAGGCTGTGTCTTCTCAAAAGTGGCTTCTGAATTTTTCTAATTCTTCCTTATCTTGAGTAGGATGTGTTCCTTAACCCACTCGGCAAAATGTAGCTAATAATAACTGCTTGACCTAATTAGCCTGGGTGTGGTGTAAAGAGACAGTTGTGAAACTTTTCATTCATAAGATCATAGAGCTAAAGTTGGAAGGGACATCAGAGTTTTATAGTTCAATCCCATCTTTTCCCAGATGAGTTCCAAATAGAATAAGTGATGTGTACAAGGTTACACATTGGTAAATGCTGAGGTAGGATTTCAATCCTGTTCCTCTGACTCTAAATCAAGCATTTATTGAGCTCCTGCTATGTGTGGATTAGTAGTCTCATTCTAGAGGGAAAAGGATGGCTATGCAGAAAAATAAATATGAAGTATAGTGAATTGGGCACTAGCAACTAGGGAAACAAGGTTTAAATTTTAAAAGAATCCAGAAATTCTATAAGTTAGAGATAAGCTAGGATTGCATTCTAGTTATTGGCAGGGGTGGAGGGAGGAGATAAGATATAAAAAGTAGAGAAATGGTAGATGTATGTTTCTAAACACAAACAGCACTGCTTTGAATAATTGAACAAAGAGGACTATATCCCAAGTCTTAAATAATGTTATATGTAATTACATATAGTGTTCAAAGGTTTTTTGTTGTTATTGTTTATAGCAGTAGCACTCAATGAGTTCTATTGATCCAAATATATTACAAGGATCCAGGTAGAAAGGCATGGACACTGGGATTTCTGCACAATACAAAATAGTATAAACTAGCTGGAAGATAGAATATTCAGATATTTTTTATTCCTCCCCACAAGATGTCTTGATCAAATAGCAATCAGAATCCAGTGGGGGAGCCCCTTGAAAACAGTATGCCAGATGGGGAAATGTTTTAATTATTTTTCTCTCTGCCTTTCTTCTTCTCCCTTCTTCTCTCAGGCTGAAATTACTCAACTTTTATGGTACATGAATATAATGGATATTATTATTCTATAAGAAATGATCAGTTCCACACAAAGTCAGATCTAACCAATTGGAAAAATATTAAATGCTCTTGGATAGGGCAAGCAAATATAATAAAGATGACAGTACTACCTAAACTAATCTATTTATTTAGCGCTGTACCAATCAGACTCCCAAAAAACTATTTTAATGACCTAGAAAAAATAACAACAAAATTCATATAGAAGAACAAAAGGTAAAGAATTTCAAGGGAACTAATGGAAAAAAATCAATGAAGGTAGCCTAGCTGTACCAGATTTAAAATTATATTATAAAGCAGCTGTTACCAAAACCATTTGGAATTGGCTAAGAAATAGACTAGTTGATCAGTGAAATAGGTTAGGTTCAAAGGACAAAATAGTCAATAACTTTATTTACCTAGTGTTTGACAAACCCAAAGACCCCAGCTTTTGGAATAAGAATTCACTGTTTGACAAAAACTGCTGGGACAATTGGAAATCACTATGGCAGAAACTAGGCATTGACCCATACTTAACACCATACACCAAGATAAGGTCAAAATGGTTTCATGACCTAGGCATAAAGAAGGAGATTATAAATAAATTAGAAGCACATAGGATAGTTTACCTCTCAGACCTGTGGAGGAGGAAGGAATTTATGACCAAAGAAGAACTAGAGATCATTGATCACAAAATAAAAAACTTTGATTATATAAAATTGAAAAGTTTTTGTGCAAACAAAACTAATGCAGACAAGATTAGAAGGGAAGCAATAAACATTTTTATTGTCAAATGTTCTGATAAAGGACTAATTTCCAAAATATATAGAGAAATGACTCTAATTTATAAGAAATCAAGCCATTCTCCAATTGATAAATGGTCAAAGGATATGAACAGACAATTCTCAGATGAAGAAATTGAAACTATTTCTAGCCATATGAAAAGATGTTCCAAGTCATTATTAATCAGAGAAATGCAAATTAAGACAACTCTGAGATAACACTACACACCTGTCAGATTGGCTAGAATGACAGGGAAAGATAATTCGAGAATGTTGGAGGGGATGTGGGAAAACTGGGATACTGATACATTGTTGGTGGAATTGTGAACACATCCAGCCATTATGGAGAGTGATTTGGAACTAAGCTCAAAAACTTATCAAACTGTGTATACCCTTTGACCCAGCCGTGTTACTACTGGGCTTATATCCCAAAGAGATTTTAGAGAAGGGAGCTGTTTGTGGCAGCTCTCTTTGTTGTGGTCAGAAGCTGGAAACTGAGTGGATGCCCCTTAATTAGAGAATGGCTGAATAAATTGTGGTATATGAATATAATATTACTGTTCTGTAAGAAATGACTAGCAGGATGATTTCAGAAAGGCCAAAGAGACTTACATGAACTGATGCTGAGTGAAATGAGCAGGACCAGGAGATCATTATATACTTCAACAACAACACTATATGATGAGCAATTCTGATGGATGTGGCTATCTTCAACAATGAGATGAAACAAATCAGTTCTAATAGAGCAGTAATGAACTGAATCAGCTACACCCAGCGAAAGAACTCTGGGAGATGATTATGAACCACTACATAGAATTCGCAATCCCTCTATTTTTGTCCGCCTGCATTTCTGATTTCCTTCACAGGTTAATTATACACTATTTCAAAGTCTGATTCTTTTTGTACAGCAAAATAACTCTTTGGACATGTATACATACATTGTATTTAACATATACTTTAGCATTTTAAACATATATATATATATGTATATATATGATCAGAGGATGATTTCAGACTTATATGAACTGATGCTAGATAAAGTAATTAGAACCAAGAGAACATTGTACACAGCAACAAGATTATGTGATGATCAACTGATGAACTTGTCTTTTTTCAATAATGAGCCAATTCCAATAGATTTGTGATGGAGAGAGCCATCAACATCCAGAAAGAGAATGTGGATCACAACATAATTTTTTCACCCTTTTTTATTGTTTCCTTGCTTTTTGTGGTTTTTTTTTTCATATTTTTTTTCCTTTTTGATCTGATTATTCTAGTGCAGCATGATAAATGTGGAAATATGTATAGAAGAACTGTACATGTTTAACACATATTGGATTAC
Source organism: Sminthopsis crassicaudata (assembly GCF_048593235.1). Classification (NCBI taxonomy): domain Eukaryota; kingdom Metazoa; phylum Chordata; class Mammalia; order Dasyuromorphia; family Dasyuridae; genus Sminthopsis; species Sminthopsis crassicaudata. The sequence goes on from NC_133620.1 coordinate 178,469,482, forward strand.
TTGCTATCTAGGGGAGGGCATTGGGGAAGGAGGGAGAGAAATATTTGGAACACAAGGTTTTACAATGGTGAATGTTGAAAAGTATCTGCATAAATTTTAAAAATAAAAAGCTAGTATTAAAAAAAAGGAAGAAACAATGTACATGTTTAACCTATATTGGATTACTTGCTGTCTATGGAAGAAGGAGAGAGAAGGAGAAAATTTTGGAGCACAAGGTTTTGCAAGGGTGAATATTAATAGTTATCTTCACATGTATTTTGAAAAATAAAAAGCTATTAATATTAAAAAAAGAAATTGATCAACTTTGCTCTTATTTCCTTCTAGCTTTTTCCTTCTCTTTTATCTTATTATCTTTCTTCTTTATCCCTCTCTTTCCTCTCCTGTTTATCCCTTTTTCTTTTTCTCTTTATGTGTTATTTGTCAGCCTCTTGTGATCCTATCAGGGAAGCTTCCTGTTAAAATGTGACAGGGACTGTTTTTGCTTTTCTTTGTATTTAGAGTATCTGACACATCCTAAACTTAATAATTAATACTTGCCGATATACTTACTGATATATCTTGGAATGAGATGGAAGTTCCTTTCCTGCGATAGTTTTGTTTAGATATTTAAAAAATCTGATACAATGGAAAGGGCACCAAATGAGGAAGGTGGCAAATTCCTTTTCTGTAAATTAATAAGGTAACCTTTAGCATATTAATTTTTCAGGACCATGGGTTTTGTAATCCATAAAATGTGAATAATAATGAGTTCTTACATCACCGGTGTTGGCAAGATTAAATATGATATATACTTTAACATATTTAACATGTATTGAACTGCCTACCATCTAGGGGAAGGGGTGAGGAGAAGGAGGAGAAAAGTCAGAACAGAAGGTTTCACAAAGATCAATGATGAAAAATTACCCATTCATATGTTTTGTAAATAAAAAACCATAAAAAAGATTGTAAATGAAAAGCTATAAAAAAGATCATCATATATAAAATATGATAATAGAAAGGAAGAGTAGGGATATAAAATGTCATTTCAGCCATCCAATATATATAAATAAAATATATATTAATAAAAAGACAATTAGAAGATTTTTTTTAAAGTAGTCAGCAAAGGACTTCTAATTATAATGATTTAAGTTACAAAAAGTTGATTTACATAGCTCTTCAGGAATATATCATTCTTAAAATAAGTAATGCCTTGTTTAATTTTTTTTCTTCTAAAGTTAATAATCACAAAAACATTTGAACAAGATAAAAATGAAATCATAGATAAAGCCACAAATTCCATGGTATGGTTTGTGAAAAATATTGTTGCATATTATCTTTACCAGAATTAATATTAATATAATATTAACTCATCCTATTTGTTTCTGAGTCTAAAGTTTTTCATGTGGTTGGGCTTTTTGGTCAATGTATATTATCAGATTTTTTTATGCCCATCAGTTTGGGAATGGCAAAACAAACTGGCACATCACTGCAATGAAATATACATTATGATGAATACAAAGAATCATGGAAAAATTTTTGTGAACTGCAAAAAAGTAAAAAGAACCAAGAAAACAATATTACAATTTCATGTTGCTGCTGTGTTCAGTTCTGTTCAACTCTTTATGACCCCATCGCTCATAATACACCTGTCCTATCTTCCATTATCTCTTGAGGTCTGATCAAGTTAATTTTCAATGTTTCCATGATATTATCTATCCATTTCATCCTCTGCTCTCCCCTTTTCCTTTTGTTTGGAATTTGAACTCTGGTCCTCCTGATTCCAAGGCCAATTCTCTATCCACTATGCCATCAAACTGTCCCTCTGAATTTGTAATTTCTGTAAGTATTGACTGTTTTGACCTCCATGTTGTCCAAAGGATTCTCAAAAGTCTACTCTAATATCACAATAAGAAAACATTGATTTCCTTAAAGAACAACTCTAGTAGCCATACATTGCTACTGAAAAAAATCATAATTATTCATCCCTTTTGGCAAGGTGGTATCTCTGCTTTTTAGGATGTTGTCCAAATTTGACAGAGCTTTCTTTCCAAGGAGCAGGTATCTTTTAATCTCATGACTGCAGTCATGGTCTGCAATGGTCTTTGAGCCCAAGAATAGAAATCTGACATTGCTTTCATTTCTTCTCCCTCTATTTACCTGGAAATTATGGGAGCAGTTGCCATGATCTTAATTTTATTAACATTAAATCAGAATGCTCAAATTTTTCAAAGTTGTTTGGCTTTACATGATTATTTTTAAATAATAATTTTTTATTTTCAAAATACATGCAAAGATAATTTTCAACATTAATCCTTGCAAAACCTTGTGTCGCATATTTTTCTCCTTTCTTTCCTGCTCTCTCTCCCCTTGACAGCAAGTAATCCAATATATGTTAAACATATATAATTCTTCTACACATATTTCTATATTTATCTTACTTCACAAGAAAAATCAGATTAAAAAGTAAGAAATAAGGAAAAAAAAACAAGTAAAGCACAAAAAAGGTGAAAATACTATGCTGTGATCCACACTTAGTTCCCACAATACTCTCTCTGGGCGCAGATGGCTCTCTCCATTACAAGACCATTGGAAGTGGCCAGAATCACCTCATTGTTGAAGGAGCCAGAATTGATCATCATATAATCTTGCTGTTGCTATGTACCGTGTTCTCTTGGTTCTACTCACTTCACTTAGCATCAGTTCATAGGAGTTTCTCTTGGCTTTTTATTATTGCTATTATTTTATAAATTGTTCTCATTATTCTGCTCACTTTCCTCTACACAATTTATACCAAGCCTCTCAGGTGTCTCTGAAATCATCCTCTTTATAATTTCTTACACCACAATTATATCCTATCACATGCATATAACTTCTTCAGCCATTCCCCCAATTGATGAGTTCTTTCTCAGTTTCCAGTTCTATATTTTCACAAGAAGAATTGTGATAATATTTATGTACATATGTTCATTTTTCTTTTTTCTTTGATCTTTTTGGAGTGTAGATATATATTAATAAGTATATCACTAAATCAACAAATATATACAATTCAACAACTTTTTAGGCTTCCAGCTGATTTCCAGTACCACCAATAGTGCAATAAAGTACATATTTGCTTATAACCTCTCTAGCATTTGTCATATACCATCTTTGTTAATTTGATAGGTAATTATTAACAACACAGTATTTTATCATATTGCTGTCTTTTTTGTATTTCTTCCTCTGAAAACCACCATTTGCATTTTTTACTATTTATCAGTTGGGAAGTGGCTCTTATTCTAATAAATCTAAAGCAATTTCCTATATATTTTAGAATGAGATTTGTCAGAAAAACCTACTATAAAGATTTCTTATTGTTGTTGTTGTTATTACCATTAATGTTTTTCTTAAGATTTTAGTTGCAATTTTTTTTACAGAAAACATTTTTAATGTTATTTAACCAAAATTGTCCATTTTTACTTATATTATCCTCTATCTCTTGTTTGATCATGAACTCTTTTCCTGTCCATAGATATGACAGGTAATTTCGTCCTTGCTCTTCTAATTATTTTTATGATATCACCCATTAGTCTAAAACATGAACTCATTTGAAGCATATCTTGGCAGACAGTTTGAGATACTGGTCAGTATCTAGTTTCTGCTAGAATAGATCTATAGTAGTTTCTCTTTTTCAGTTTTTTCAATAGTTTTTGTCAAATAGTGAATTATTATCCCAAAATCAGAAATCTTTAGTCTGTCATGGTCATTTGCATACCTAATCTGCTCTACTGATTAATTTCTCTATTTTTTATTTAATATCAAATTATAATTAATGCTGTGTAATATGGCTTGGGATGTGATACTGTTAATGTCTTTTCTTTTCCATTTTAAATTGATTCCCTTGATATTCTTGATCTTTTATTGTTCTACATGAATTTCATTCTTATTTTTCTATTCTCCATAATCTTTGCATAATTTGACTTGTAAAGCACTTAATAAGTAAATTAATTTAGGTTATATTATAATTTTTATTGCATTCTATTGGCTTAATCATAAGCAATTAATATTTCTCTAATTATTTAGATCCATCTTTATTCATGTAAAGAAAATTTTGTAATTGTGTTTCTTTAGTTTCTCTGTGAATCTTGATAAGTCGACTCTCAAGTATAAAATACTTGGGAGTCGACTTATCAAGATACCCAGAGAAACTAAATAAAGTATAAAATACTTCCAATACAACCAATTAACATTTATTAAGTGCCTACAATAGATGCCAAATACAAAAGATATAAAAGAAAGATAGCCCCTGTGTTTAAGAAGCTGAGGGGGAAAGGGAAGAGTTGGAAACACTGGGAGGCATCTTGTTTTCTTAGAGTTGAAAAAAAATGAGGCAGGGCAGCAGATGCAGAGTGAAGAGAGCAGAAAAGTCCAGTTTTTGCCCTCTAGAAAGGAAAACATTGGGAAAAGTTTGGTACTTGACTTTCTAGTTCTTTAGAGGGAAGAGGACATTGAGGAAAGTAATATTAATCAAGACTTGAATTAATACATAGTGATGAGATTAAAGAGAAAGTATTTAAATTTACTTCTTTCTATAGTAATTTTAAATGGAATTTTTATTTCTGTCTCTTTTTAATGGATTTCATCTGTATTATATATAAAGGCTGATGATTTGTGAATTTACTTTATATCCTCCAACTTTGCTAAAGTTTAAAAAAATTTTTTGCTGGTTATTTTAATTGATTCTCTAATATTCTCTAAGTAAATTCATACATTTGTTAAAAGTGATTGTTTTCTTCATTTGACCAAGCTTATTACTTCAATTTATTTTTCTTGTCGTTTCCAGCATTTTTAGCATGACACTGAATAATAATGGTTATAAAATACATTTTTGCTTTACTTTTAATTTTATTTGAAAGACCTCTAGTTTACTGCCATTAATGCTAAATCTTGATTTTAGATAGATATTACTATCATATTAAAGATATAGCCAATTGTTCTTATGCTTTGTAATGTTTTTAAAGAGGAATGAATGTTTTATCTTTTTTTTTTTTAAGCTTTTTATTTACAAGATATATGCATGGGTAATTTTACAGCATTGACAATTGCCAAGCCTTTTGTTTCAATTTTTCCCCTCCTTCCCCTCAACCCCCTCCCCCAGATGGCAGGTTGACCAATACATGTTACATATGTTCAAGTATAAATATAATATATGTATACGTGTCCAAACAGTTTGAATGTTTTATCTTGTTAAAAGCTTTTCTGAATCTATTGATTATAATTATATGATTTTTTATTGTTGTCGCTTTCTTTTGTTGAATGCCTATTATGTGCTATGGTCAACAGGTTCTTAAAAGTTGTGTCAATTAAACTATATTGTCAATATATTATAAGAGTTTTCTACTTAAAATAATTATTTTCTAAATACTTTGAAAATTAAATAATTGTTAACATTTGTATTAATAAATATTTTCATGTACAATATCTGGCTTATTTTAAGCAAAATATAACTATCCTTTTCATTATGACTTTGAATTTTATAATAAGAGATTTAAAAAAAAAATTTTTTCCCTGAAGCATTTAGGGTTAAATGACTTGCTTAAGGTCACACAGCTAAGTGTCTGAGGTTAGGTTTGAACTCAAAATCCTCCATACTTCAGGGCTGGTGCTTTATCCACTGTGCCATCTAGCTGCCCCAAAAAGGGATTCTTGGCAAACAAAAATACTATATTCCACACCTCACTAGTACGGTAGTATTGTCTGCAAATCTACATAACTTTTACCAGGATTTAAGGTGAAACAGAAAAAAAGAATAACTCTAATTTTTACATTGTAGAAGATTATGGATATATATGTATATATCCTTTATTATTTCATGGAATATAGCTGAAAATCTGTAAGGTTTTATTATTGATTCCTTCTGCAAGAATGAGTCATTTAGAATATATTTTGGATCTCTATAGATCAATTTTAGTTCTTAGTTCACAACTCAGAGGATTTATAATTGGACTATTCAAAATAATCTTTATAAAAGATTCACAATATTTTTTTAAAGATTAAGTTGTATAAGTATTATGCAAATGAATTAGAAATATCCTAATTTAAGGTACTTAAAGGTTTCTAATACTTTGACTTTTTTCTGAACCCATTATATTATTTTTCATAAAAATCCATTTTGAATTTTGTCATCATGAAGCCATCATCAAGCAGGAAAGGCTTCATTAAATTGACATTAAAAAGACATACTAAAAAAAGGTTTTCTATAATGTCACAAGTTTTGTGAATTTGGCCCTACTTTTTTCTTTTTTTTTTTTAATTTTTTAAAAAGTCATTTATTTTTTTATTAAGCATTTTTTAAAAATAATTTTATAATTATAACATTTTCTTTAGCAGTACATATGCATAGGTAATTTTTTTTTTTTTACAACATTATCCCTTGTACTCCCTTCTGTTCCGAGTTTTTCCCCTTCTTCCTTCCACTCCCTCCCCTGAATGGCAGGCATTCCCATACATATTAAATATCTTATAGTATATCTTAAGTACAATATATATGTGCAGAACCGAATTTTGTTGTTGTTGTTGCAAAGGAAGGATTGTATTCACAAGATAAAAATAATCTGGGAAGAGAAACAAAACAAAAACAAAAACAAAAACAAAAACAAAAAAAACCAATGCTCACAGGTTACACTCATTTCCCAGTGTTCCTTTTCTGGATGTAGCTGATTCTGTCCATTATTGATCAATTGGAATTCGATTAGCTCTTCTCTATGTTGAAGATATCCACTTCCATCAAAATACATCCTCATACAGTATCATTGTTGAAGTGTATAATGATCCCCTAGTTCTGCTCGTTTCACTCAGTATCAGTTGATGTAAGTCTCTCCAAGCCTCTCTGTATTTCTCCTGTTGGTCATTTCTTACAGAACAATAATATTCCATAACATTCATATACCATAATTTACCCAACCATTCTCCAATTGATGGACATCCATTCATTTTCCAGCTTCTAGCCACTATGAAATGGGCTGCCACAAACATTTTGGCACATACAAGTCCCTTTCCCTTCTTTAGTATTTCCTTGGGATATAAGCCCAGTAATAGCACTGCTGGGTCAAAGGGTATGCACATTTTGATAACTTTTTGGGCATAATTCCAGATTGCTCTCCAGAATGGTTGGATTCTTTCACAACTCCACCAACAATGCATCAGTGTCCCAGTTTTCCCACAGCCCTTCCAACATTCATCGTTATTTGTTGTCATCTTAGCCAATCTGACAGGTGTGTAATGATATCTCAGAGTTGTCTTAATTTGCATTTCTCTGATCAATAGTGATTTGGAACACTCTTTCATATGAGTGGAAATAGTTTTAATTTCATCATCTGAAAATTGTCTGTTCATATCCTTTGACCATTTATCAATTGGAGAATGGCTTGATTTCTTATAAATTAGTCAATTCTCTGTATATTTTCAAGATGAGGCCTTTATCAGAACCTTTAACTGTAAAAATGTTTTCCCAATTTGTTACTTCCCTTCTAATCTTGTTTGCATTAGTTTTGTTTGTACAGAAACTTTTTAATTTGGTGTAATCAAAATTTTCTATTTTGTGATCAATAATGGTCTCTAGTTCTGCCTTGGACACAAACTCCTTCCTCCTCCACAAGTCTGAGACGTAAACCATCCCATGTTCCTCCAATTTATTTATGATTTCCTTCTTTATGCCTAAATCTTGACCCATTTTGATCTTATCTTAGTATGTGGTGTTAAATGTGGGTCCATGCCTAGTTTCTGCCATACTAATTTCCAGTTTTCCCAGCAGTTTTTGTCAAATAATGAATTTTTATCCCAAAATTTGGGATCTTTGGGTTTGTCAAACACTAGATTGCTATTTTTATTCACTATCTTGCCCTGTGAACCTAACCTATGCCACTGATCAACTAGTCTATTTCTTAGCCAATGCCAAATGGTTTTGGTGACTGTTGCTTTATAATACAGTTCTAGATCAGGTACAGCTAGGCCACCTTCACTTACTTTTTTTTTTATTACTTCCCTTGAAATTCTCGAGAAATTAAGAGAGCTGTAAGAAGAAATAGACAGAAAAACTATAATAGTGGGAGATCTCAACCTTGCACTATCAGAATTAGGTAAATCAAACCACAAAATAAATAAGAAAGAAGTCAAAGAGGTAAATAGAATACTAGAAAAGTTTGATATGATAGATCTTTGGCGAAAGCTAATTGGAGACAGAAAGGAGTATACTTTCTTCTCAGCAGTTCATGGAACCTATACAAAAATTGATCATATACTCGGGCATAAAAACCTCAAAATCAAATGCAGTAAGACAGAAATAGTAAATGCATCCTTTTCAGACCACAATACAATCAAAATTACATTTAATAAAAATCCAGGGGAAAATAGACCAAAAAATAATTGGAAACTAAATAATCTTATACTAAAGAATGATTGGGTAAAACAGCAAATCATAGACATAATTAATAACTTCACCCAAGAAAATGACAATAATGAGACATCATACCAAAATGTGTGGGATACAGCCAAAGCAGTAATAAGGGGAAATTTTCTATCTCTAGAGGCCTATCTGCATAATATAGAGAAAGAGAAGGTCAATGAATTGGGCTTGCAACTAAAAATGCTAGAAAAGGAACAAATTAAAAACCCCCAGACAAACACAAAACTTGAAATTCTAAAAATAAAAGGAGAGATTAATAAAATTGAAAGTAAAAAAAACTATTGAATTAATTAATAAAACTAAGAGTTGGTTCTATGAAAAAACCAACAAAAAACCAATCAGTAAATCTGATTTAAAAAAAGGAAAAAGGAAAAGCAAATTGTTAGTCTTATAAATGAAAAGGGAGAACTCGCCACTAATGAAGAGGAAATTAGAACAATAGTTAGGAGTTACTTTGCCCAACTTTATGCCAATAAATTCGATAACTTAAATGAAATGGAAGAATACCTTCAAAAATATAGCTTGCCCAGGGAACTAATGAAAAAAAAAACTCAGAGGAAGGTGGTCTAAGTGTACCTGATCTAAAGCTATATTATATAGCAGCAGTCACCAAAACCATTTGGTATTGGCTAAGAAATAGACCAGTCAATCAGTGGAACAGATTAGATACAAAGGACAAAAAAGGGTACATCTATAACAATCTAATCTTTGACAAACCCAAAGATACCAACATTAGGGATAAAAATTCATTATTTGGAAAAAACTGCTGGGAAAACTGGAAATTAATATGGCAGAAATTAGATATGGATCCACACTTAACACCATATACCAAGATAAGATCAAAATGGGTCCATGATTTAGGCATAAAGAATGAGATAATAAATAGATTAGAGAAACAGAAAATAGTCTACCTTTCAGACCTGTGGAGCAGGAAGGAATTTATGACCAGAGGAGAACTAGAGATCATTATTGATCACAAAATAGAAGATTTTGATTACATCAAACTAAAAAGTTTCTGTACAAACAATACTAATGCAAACAAGATTAGAAGGGAAGTAACAAATTGGGAAAATATTTTTAAAAGTAAAGGTTCTGACAAAGGTCTCATTTCCAAAATATATAGAGAACTGACCCTAATTTATAAGAAACCAAACCATTCTCCAATTGATAAATGGTCAAAGGATATGAACAGACAATTCTCAGATGATGAAATTGAAACTATATCCACTCATATAAAAGACTGTTCCAAATCACTACTGATTAGAGAAATGCAAATTAAGACAACTCTGAGATACCACTACACACCTGTCAGATTGGCTAAGATGACAGGAACAAATAATGATGAATGTTGGAGGGGATGTGGGAAAACTGGGACACTAATTAATACATTGCTGGTGGAGTTGTGAAAGAATCCAGCCATTCTGGAGAGCAATTTGGAACTATGCCCAAAAAGTTATCAAACTGTGCATACCCTTTGACCCAGCAGTACTACTACTGGGCTTATATCCCAAAGAAATACTAAAGAGCGGAAAGAGACCTGTATGTGCCAAAATGTTTGTGGCAGCTCTTTTTGTTGTAGCTAGAAACTGGAAGATGAATGGATGTCCATCAGTTGGAGAATGGTTGGGTAAATTATGGTATATGAAGGTTATGGAATATTATTGCTCTGTAAGAAATGACCAGCAGGAGGAATACAGAGAGGATTGGAGAGACTTACATCAACTGATGCTCAGTGAAATGAGCAGAACCAGAAGATCACTATACACTTCAACAACAATACTGTATGAGGATGTATTCTGATGGAAGTGGAAATCTTCAACATAAAGAAGATCCATCTCACTTCCAGTTGATCAATGATGGACAGAGGTAGCTACACCCAGAGAAGGAACACTGGGAAGTGAATGTAAATTGTTAGCACTAATGTCTGTCTGCCCAGGTTACAAGTACCTTCGGAATCTAATGCTTATTGTGCAACAAGAAAATGGTGTTTACACACATGTATTGTATCTAGGTTATATTGTAACACATGTAAAATGTATGGGATTGCCTGTCATCGGGGGGAGGGAGTAGAGGGAGGAGAGGATAATTTGGAAAAATGAATACAAGGGATAATATTATAAAAAAATATATAATTAAAAAATATAGCTTGCCCAGATTAACAGAGGAAGAAGTAAGTAGTCTAAGTAGTCCCATCTCAGAAAAAGAAATAGAACAAGCTATTAACCAACTTCCTAAGAAAAAGTCCCCAGGACCAGATGGATTTACATGTGAATTCTACCAAACATTTAAAGAACAACTAACTCCAATGCTATGTAAACTATTTGAAAAAATATGGATTGAAGGAGTCCTACCAAATTCCTTTTATGACACAGACATGGTACTGATACCTAAACCAGGTAGATTGAAAACAGAGAAAGAAAACTATAGACCAATTTCCTTAATGAATATTGATGCTAAAATCTTAAATAAGATATTAGCAAAATGATTTCAGAAAAGCATCCCCAGAATAATACATTATGATCAAGTAGGATTTATACCAGGAATGCAGGGCTGGTTTAATATTAGGAAAACTATTAGTATAATTGACCATATTAATAACCAAATTAATAAAAACCATATGATCATCTCAATAGATGCAGAAAAAGCATTTGATAAAATCCAACATCCATTCCTACTAAAAACTCTTGAGAGTATAGGAATAAATGGACTATTCCTTAAAATAATAAGGAGCATATATTTAAAACCTTCAGTAAACATCATATGTAATGGCGATAAACTGGAACCTTTCCCTGTAAGATCAGGAGTGAAACAAGGTTGCCCACTATCACCATTACTATTCAATATAGTACTAGAAACTCTAGCCTCGGCAATAAGAGCCAAGAAAGAGATTCAAGGAATTAGAGTAGGAAATGAGGAAATCAAATTATCACTTTTTGCAGATGACATGATGGTATACTTAGAGAACCCCAAAGACTCTGCTAAAAAGCTATTAGAAATAATTCAGAGTTTTAGCAAAGTTGCAGGATACAAAATAAATCCACATAAATCCTCAGCATTTTTATACATTACCAACACAGTCCAACAACAAGAGATACAAAGAGAAATTCCATTCAAAATAACGGTCGATAGTATCAAATATTTGGGAATATATCTACCAAAGGAGAGTCAGGAATTATATGAGCAAAATTACAAAACACTTGCCACAAAAATAAAGTCAGATTTAAATAATTGGAAAGACATTCAGTGCTCTTGGATAGGCTGAGCGAATATAATTAAGATGACAATACTCCCTAAACTAATCTATTTATTTAGTCCTATGCCAATCAGACTCCCAAGAAATTCATATGGAACAACAACAAAAGGCCCTACTTTTTCAATATTTTTATCAATAGTTAAGGGCTAAAAACTTCTCCTTTAAGTATTTAAATGCCATGTCATTTAGTGCCTATATATTTATTGATTTTTTTGCATTGGTAATGGCATTTTTTAAGCAAAATGCTTATCTCTTCAACTGTTTCTGGGTTTTTTGTTTTGTTTTGTTTTGTTTTGTTTTTACATATTTCCATATGAGTCATGTTGGGAAAGAAAAATCAGAAAAGGGAAAAACTGCAAGAAATAAAAAACAAAGCAAAAAAGGTGAAAATAGTGTGCTTCTGTTTGCATTCAGTCCCCATAGTTCTTTCTCTGGATATGATTGGCATTTCCCATTTAAAGCTTATTGGAATTGTCTTGAATCACTGTTTTGCTAATAAGAGCTAAGTCTGTCATAGTCATCATCACACAATCTTGCTATTACTGTATACAGTGTTTTCCTAGTTCTGCTCACTTTACGTAGTATCAGGTCATGTAAGTTTTTTCTGTTTTTTTTTTTTTTTTAATTACTGTGATCATCGTTTCTTAAACAGCAATAATATTTCATATATTCATATACCATAACTTATTTAGGCATCCCTCAATTGATGGGCATCCACTTAATTTCCAGTTCCTTGCTGCTGCAAAAAAGGCTGCTACAAACATTTTTGCACATGTAGGTCCTTTTTCCTCTTTTATGATTTCTTTGGGATATAGACCCAGTAGTGACACTGCTGAATCAAAGGCTATGCACAATTTTATTGCCCTTTGGGCATACTTTCAAATTGTTCTCTAGAATGGCTGGATGAGTACCCAACTCCACCAATAATGCATTATTGTTCCATTATTCCCATATCCCCTACAACATTTATCATTATCTTTTCCTATCATCTTAGCCAATCTGAGAGGTATGAGGTTGTTTTGATTTGCATTTCTCTAATTAATAGTGATTTGGAGCATTTTTTTCATATGACTATAGATGAGTTTAATTTCTTCATCTGAAAATTGTCTGATATCCTTTGACCATTTATAAATTGGAGAATGATTTATATTCTTAAAAATTTCACTCAGTTCTTTATATATTTTAAAAATGAGGCTTTTATCAGAAACATTGGTTGTAAAAATTGCTTTTTGTTTCCCTTCTAACCTTGGCTCCATTGATTTTATTTGTGCAAAATCTTTTTAATTTAATGTAATCAAAATTATCCATTGCATTTCTTATGTTCTCTTTTTCTTATTTGGTCATAAATATCTTCCTTTTCCAGTGATCTGACAGATAAACTATTCCTTATTCTCTTAATTTGCTTATAGGATCACCCTTTATGTTTAAATTGTGTACCCATTTTTATTTTGTCTTGGTATAGAGTGTGAGATATTGGTCTATACCTAGTTTCTGCCATACTACTTTCCAGTTTTTCCAACAATTTTTGTCAAATAGTGAGTTTTTATCCCAGAAGCTGGAGTCTTTGGGTTTATCAAACAGTAGATTACTATAGTCATTGATTATTGTGTCCCCTGTACCTAAACAATGATCCAATGACTAAATTGGGCCTGACTCAGCTTGGATGTAAATAGGAATCTTTTCTGCTTTGGTCAGAAACCCCGAGGGTCTTCCCCTCCCAGATTTAATTTTTTTTTTTCATTTTTTTATATAAGGTGAACAAGGAGATTCTTTGCCTCAATTGCTACCTAGCCTTAATCACTGAATGGATGTGACCTCAGTCAAACTGAATGAGACCTGTTGAAGATTTTGGCTTAAAAAGGCCAAGGTCTCCCATTTCACACAAGGTCATCTCCAATCTTCCTGATCTATATCTTGGTCACTGGATCCAGTGGCTCTGGACGGAAAAGTCAGGGAAGTGACTTTGCCCTCCTCAGCCCTCCCTCACGTCAACCCAATTGTCATGTCATGGCATCCCCTCCCTGATGTTTATCCTTCATTCTTGAAGGGCAAACAACAATTTGTGTACCTACTCTATTCCACAGATCCACCACTCTATTGCTGTTGTTGCTTTGCACTTGAATGGGGTGTCATTTATTTATTTATTTGTTTGTTTATTATTAAATTTCTTCTTTTTGTTTGTTTGTTTTTTTCCTCAGTAATATTTTATTTTTTCAATTACATATAAAGATAGTTTTCAACATTCATTTTTATAAGATTTTGAATTCCAAATTCTCTCTCTCTCTCTCTCTTTCACACTTACCCTCTTCCATCAAGACAGCAAGTCGTCTGATATAGGTTATGCATGCACAATCATTTTAAATATATTAGTCATATTGTAAAAAAAAAATCAGAACAAAAGGGGGAAAATCCATTAAAAAAAAAAAACAAACAAGCAAAAAAGACACCACTAATTTCTTGACGGTTTTCATAACTGCTACTATATAATATAGTTTTAGGTCTAGGAACTGCTAGGTTACCATCTTTTGCATTTTTTTTTCATTAATTCCCTTTTGATATTTTTGCCCTTTTGTTTTTCCAGATGAATTTTGTTATTATTTTTTCTAGCTCTATGAAGTAATTTTTTGGCAGTTTCATTGATATGGCACTGAATAAGTAGGCTAATTTAGATAGAATTGTCATTTTTTAATCATATTTGTTCAGCCTACTTGTTAACAATTGATTTTTCTAATTACTTAGATCTGATTATATTTCTGTGAAAAATGTTTTGTAATTTGGTTTAATTCCTGGATTTGTCTTGACAGGTAGACCCCTAAAATTTTTATATTATCTAGTTATTTTAAAAGGAATTTCTCTTTCTACCTCTTGTCGCTGGACTTTTTTGGTAACATATAGAACTATTGATTATTTATGTGGATTTAAAAATATCCTACAACTTTGCTAAGGTTATTACTTGTTTTAAGTAGTTTTGTTAATTGATTCTCTAGGATTCACTACATGTACCATCATATCACACACAAAGAGTGATAATTTTGTTTACTCTAATTCTTTCAATTTCTTTTCCTTCTCATTGCTAAATGTATCATTTCTAATACAATATTAAATGATAATGATGATAACTGGCATCCTTTGTTTCACCCCTGATCTTATTGGGAATGCTTCTAATATATCCCCATCACAATTAATACTTGCTGATGGTTTTAGATAGATGGTGTTTATCTTTTATAGAAAATTCTATTTATTCCTAAGTTCTCTGGTAATTTTAATTGAAATGGATGCTGTATTTTATCAAAAGCTTTTTCTGCATTTATTGAGATAATCTTGTGATTTCTATTAGTATTGTTATTGGTATGGTCAATTATTCCAATAGTTTTCCTGAAATTGAACCAGCCCTGCATTTCATTTGCAAATCTCACTTGTTCAGAGTATGTTATCCTGGTAATAAATTGCTGTAATCTCTTTGCGAATATTCTATTTAAGATTTTTACTTCAATATTCATTAAGTAAATTGGCCTATAATTTTCTTTCTCTTTTTTGACTCTTCCTGTTTTAGGCATCAACACCATATTTATACCTTTTCCCAAATAGTTTATATAATATTGGAATTAATTGTTCTTTAAATGTTTGGAAGAATTCACTTGTAAATCCATCTGGCCCTAGAGAATTTTTCTTAGGCAGTTCATTGAAGAGTTGTTCAATTTCTTTTTCCAAAATGGGTTTTATTTCTCCTTCTATTAATCTGAACAATTTATAAATTGTAAATTTTCATCCATTTCAATTAGATTGTCAGATTTGTTGGAATACAGTTAGACCAAATAGCTCTTAATTATTATTTTAATTTCTTCTTCATTGGTGCTAAGTTTACCATTTTCATTTTTGATACTGATCATTTGATTCTCGTCTTTGTCTAATCAAATTAACCAAAGGTTTATCTATTTTATTGTTTTTTCCCCCATAAAACCAACTTTTAGTTTTATTTATTAGTTCAATAGTTTTCTTACTTTCAATTTTATTAATCTCTACTTTGGTTTTTAGAATTTCGAATTTGGTATTAAATTGGGTTCTTTTTCTATTTTTTTTTTTTAGTTGTGTTCCCAATTCATTGATCTGCTCTTTCTCAATTTTATTTAAGCATTTAGAGATATAAAATTTTTCATAAGAACTACTTTGACTGCATCCCATATATTTTGCTATGCTGTCTCATTATTGTTATTCTCTTGAATGAAATTATTGATTTTCTATGATTGGTTGTTTGACCTACTCATTCTTTAGATTGTTTAATTTCCAATGAGTTTTTAGTTTATCTTTTCATGGCCCTTTATTACAGGTAATTTTTATTGTATCATGATTTCAAAAGGATGCATTTTATCTTTTTGTCTTTCATAATTTGATTTTGAAGTTTTTATGCCCTAATATAGTGTCAATTTTTGTGTTCATTCCACGTGACTTTCATTCCCGTTCACTTTCTCCAGAAGTCTTATATAAAATTTTTCTAAGATTCTATTTACCTCCTTAACTTCTTTATTAATTATTTTGTGTTTAAATGTGTCTAATTTTGGGAGGGAGAGGTTAGATTCTCCACTAGTACAGTTTTGCTGCCTATTTCTGCCTGTAATTGACCTTATTTCTCCTCTAAGGAACTGGATGCTGTACCCCTTGGTACATATGTGTTTGGTATTGATATTACTTTATTGGTATTGATATGGTACCTTTTAGCAAGATAGAGTTTCTTTTCATTTCTCTTTTAATTAGATCTATTTTGCTTTTTTTTTTAAACTTCATTTGAAGAATGATATATTCTGTTCCAGCCTTTTACCTTTACTTTGTGTGTATCTTTATGTTTCAAATGTTTCTTGTAGACAGTATATTCTGGTTTTTAATTCACCCTAATATGTGCTTTCATTAAAAGACAGTTCATGCAATTCACATTCACAGTTATGATTACTAGCTCCATCTTATTTCCTCCCTTCTACATGCTTTTTTCTCTTGTTTCACCAATAGATGTTACTCTTTAGGTTGGAAAAGACTTGTTTTGTTTCAGTATTCTCCTTTGAATACAAACTTTGATGTTCTCTATTCCCATAATAACTTCTCTTTTGCCTGATCTCTCTTTTTTTTAAATTTGTAGCATTTTCAGTGTAATAACTTTTAGTCCTAGAGTGTGGGGCTTCCGGCCTCAGGTCGTTCTTCAGTTCTCCCCTCTGCCCGTAACTCAAAAACAAGAACCGCATCCTTCTGTGAGTGCCCACAGCTAGCATCACCCCTTGCCCTACTGCTTCTGCACTCAAAGGGTGGGGGTGTTCTGGTTCCCTCTCCCTCAAGCAGCCCTTATCAGCAGAGACAACCTCAATTTTCCCCAACTCAAATGTCCCATTCCCTATATTGTCAGAGAGGTAAAAATTCCTGTGGCTGGAGTAGAAGCTACCTCCCAACCCAGCTAATCCCCGGCTCACTGCTTGCTGTTTCAATGGAATTAGCTTAGAGGTGTGTATCCTTGGCTTTGCTCAAACCTCCATCCTGGTGTCTTTCTTCAGATCTTTTCCAGTTGTCCTAGGAGGACCATTGTTCTGCCCTAATTCTTGTTTATTTTCATTGCTCTATGTTTCCTTTGAAGTACTATTTTTGTCTTTTTTTGTGAAAGAGATCTGGAGAGCTTAGAATTTTCCCATCTCGTCTACTATCTTCCTAAAAATCCTCTCCTTTGGGGTTACTTTGCCCTCCATCAGGTAGTCAGTTAATAAACATTTTTTAAACACCCACTAATTTGTCAGGCACTATGTAAATGCATGGGATAAAAAAAAAAAAGGGCAATAGATAGCTCCTGTTCTCAAGAAGTTTTAATGGGAGAGACAACACGTAAACAACTGTGGACAAATTGGAAATAATCAACAGAAGAACAGGCTTCCTGCTGAACATGGGATTTTAGCTGGGACTTGAAGGAACTCAGGAAAGCCAGGAGACAATTGAAAAAGAAGAGTATTCCAGGAATGGGAGATAGCCAATGGAAATGAAAAGATTTAGGAGATGAAGTAAGCCAAGGTGAATGACCAAAAAGTATTTTTTTTTTTTTTTGAATGGGGGAGAGTTGTGTAAGGTGTAAGAAGATTGAAAAATGGGGGAAAAGCAAGTTTTAAAGACTCTGAATGCCAAACAAAGGATTTTAAATTTGATTCTAGACTTAATTGAAACTGAATACATGATGGAATGGGATGAGATTTGTGGTAAGAAAACCAACCAGTAGGCTATTGCAATAACTCAGATGGGAGGTGCTGAGGTTCTATACCAAAATGGTGGCAATATCAGGGGAGAGAAGGACATATGAGATGATGTAGCAAAATTAAAATTGATAGGTCTTGGCCATAGTTTGGATATCTAGGAAGATGGTGGTACTCTCATTAGAAAAAGGAAGGGTTTGAGAAGGAAAGATAAATTCAGTTTTGTACATATTGAGTTTTATTTGTCTACTGGATATCTAGTTCAAGAACTTCAGTTGGAAAAAGGAGACTAGAGATCAGCCAAAAGTTTAGTTCTAGGTAAATGGATTTGAGAATCATTAGCATAGAGGTCATAACTGGATCCATGGGAACGGATGAGATTACCTAATGGAGTAGTTTAGATGGAGAAGAAACAAGACCTCAGTACAGAACCCTGAGTAACACCCACAATTACAAAGTATGAGTTTCAAGTCATGAGTTCTTGAAATATAGTATCCAGGCCAGTTTTATTTGGTTATGATTTTCAAGGGATCTAATGATTGTTAAATAAATTTTTCTTAATTAATTTTCTAGGTCAATTTTCTTTTTGTAGTAGATATCTAATGTTTTCTTCTATATCTTTAAATTTTGTTCTGATTATTTATTGCTGCATAAGGGAACAATTGAGTTAGTTCTTGGATAAGGTTCTAATTGATTTTTCTAATTCTTTCTTACAGTGTTTGTATTTTACTTAAAATTCCATTGGAAAAAAAAAATCTCTTGACTTATTTCCTTCAAAGATTCTTATGCTCATTTTTTCCCTCCTAAAGTTCTGGTTGTAGTTGTTTTATAAGTTACTTTCTTTCTAATGGTTTATTCCTTGAACATCTCTTCATTCACAGTGTTTATATAATAAGTTTTAGTGTTTTAAAACTCCAAGACAAGCTCCAATAGCTTAAGGGGTCCTGGGTTTTGGCTAGTGAGAATTCACTTCTTTTATCCAATCAGTTGATAGTCTTCCATGAATACCACTCCCCTATATATGTTGTCTTCTATTAGAATTTAAGTTTTGAGGTCAGGGACTAATTTGTTTACTTTTATTTTTGTCTCCAGTGCTTAGCCATATGCCTCGCACATAGGAAGAGCTTAATAAATGATTTTTCATTTGGTATCTTCTATATTCTCATGTCTCTAGTCTTAGCTCTTGATTTGGGACTTGGCTCCAAGTTCAAATTCTGCAACTCTTTCAAACTCTTAAATGGGTTGATCTAACCCTTTTTGGTCCTGATCTCTATTTCATGTGTTCTTGCTTTGGGCTTCCACCTTCCCTGATGTGTCTGTGCTCTGATGAACACTGACAGATTTTTATGTCCCTGATTAGACCTATTTTTTTTCCCCTCTTTTTACTTACAGTGTCTCTGGTTAGGGTATTTTTTTTTAAGTAATTTAAAAAATTCCAGGACAATGGACTCCCTTTTCTACCTCTAAAAATAACTAACCAGCATTGGAAGCTAGATTGCTGATATCAAATAGATTTCCCCTGGAATTTATTTTTAAATATGCATTCTCTCTCTCTCTCTCTTTCATACACACACACACACACACACACACACACACACACACACACACACTACAAGTAGTATGATTTTAAAATAGATTCATTACATTCTGGTATAATTAATTATATACTTCCAACCAATATAGTACACAAAGATAATCAGAACTTTGATGGTAAGATAAGAAAAGAGATATATTTAGTAGTCATTTTAAGATTGCCATATTCTAAATAGGCTCCAGAATTACCAATATATGTGTAAATAACTTTTTGTGTTTGTTTTAAGGTAATATTACTTAAAAAATGTCTTGGGACAAAATGTTAAAGGGCAGAGATTATAAAGGAATAAAACAATTTCTTTTTGTTTTATTAAACTATAGAAAAGCATTTACAAAATGTTCACCATTTTCCACAGTGCTTGGTGCTGAGGCTATACAAATAAAAAATAAAACAGTTCTTAACTCAAGGAATTTACATTTTACTAGATAGAAATGATACATATGCTGAAAAGTAAAAGCAAAATGTAAACAAAGTAAATATAGACTGTGGGAATTAGGAGGAGGGAAGTGGCATTAAAAATTGAGGAGATAAGATACATTCTCATGGATTATAGGAGATAGCACCTGAATTGAGCTTTGAAGGAAGATAATAAAGTGTTTAAGAGCAGATGAAATGTCTAGCCATGAAGCACAACCTATGCAAAAGTAATACTAGATTTAGAAATGGAAATAATAGTTTTAGAGCTGGAAAAAGACCTTAGAGGTCATCTAGTCCAACCTCTTCATTTTATAGATGAAGAAACTGTGACCTAGAGATTTAAAAGATTTTGTCCAAAATAGGTGTTAAATTGCAGAAACAAGATTTGAACTTGAACACTGACTTTCTGACTCCAAATATAGTTCTCTTTACACTATTTCATATTGCTTTCAAATTCATTTAATTATGCTCTTTGATGCCTTCCATAGAATATGAGCCTAATAATAATTATTCAGTAATTGCTATATGGATTTTACTATCTGGGATTATATTAAAATAAGATCGATAAGCAGTTGTTTTTAAAGTGATTGACAAAGCCAATAATCATACACATGGGCTGATTCAAAATATGAAAAGTCAGACTTTAGTAAGTGCAAATAATAAGGAAAACTATTGTTATTTTCTATCAGTAGATATTTTCCAGTTTGAAGAGCCATATAATAGGAGGTCAATACATTTAGTTTCTCTTCTTCTACCTTCCTACAATCTTACCTCTCTACCCAGGTACATACATTTGTAAGGTTTTTGTTTTTGTTTGTTTTGATTTTTAGTCTATTTAGTCATGTTTGACATTTTGTGATCCTATTTGTGGTTTTCTTGGCAAAGATACTGGTGTGCTTTGCCATTTCCTTCTCCAACTCATTTTACCAATGACAAACTGAAGCAAACAGTTAAGTGACTTGCCCAGAGTTATACAGCTAGTAAGTGTCTTGAGACTGGATTTGCACTTTAGTCCTACTGAATCCAGTGCTGGAACTCTACCTACAGCACTACCTACCTGCCCTTCAATGTGTGTTATGGAAGCCAAAACAGTTAATGCTCAGCTTTTAGGAAGTGTTCTACAATTTTTAGACCTTTTTAAGTAATTTGATTTGAAATATGATGTTCAGTTCTGGGCACTATACCATAAGAAGAACTTTGGCAAAATATCATATGATTTATCCAAAGAAGGGCAACCTCTTTGATGAAGAACCTTAAGTCCATGCCATATAACTATTAGATGAATGCAGGGGTTCTCAAACTACGGCCCATGGGCCAGATACAACCCACTGAGGATGATTATGCGGCCTTCCAGGTTATGGCAAATGGGCTGAGGGGCGGAGACAGAGTGTGAGTTTTTGTTTTTACTATAGTTCTGCGCTCCAACAGTCTGAGGGACAGTGAACTGGCCCCCTATTTAAAAAGTTTGAGGACCACTGAGAAGAAACACGATATTTTACCAGTATGAGTGTTTGAAGATCTGTCATGTGGCTTAGGGATTAGATTTGTTTGGTTTGACTCTATGGGGCAGAACCAGAAGCTCTAAGTGAAAGTTGCAAGGAAGCAAATTTAGAAACTCCTACCATTTAACAATTCCCAGAGTTACCTAAGGTAATAAGTTAAGTGACTCAGGATATGTTAAACTTGAACCTTATGTGGGGTTTGAATCCAGGTCCTTTTGATTGCAAGGTCAGGTCACTATCCATTATTCCACACTACCTCACTTAATTTAATAATAACTATTTAATAAATAAATCAAATTTATAGCATTATAATTTTAAAGCTGGAAAGAACCTTAGAGATAATCTAGTCTGAGCCACTCATTTTGGAGATGAGGAAATTGAGACCCAGAGAAGTAAAATTATTTGCCAAAAGTCACATAGCAGAAATGGCATTGGAACTCAGGACTCTTGATGCTAATCTTAAGGGTTATTCAGCCCCCCAAATTCAACACTTTTTCCATTGCATATTTCCTTCCCAATAAGTAATAAACACACACACACTATGCACTAGTATTTGCATATAATGCTTCTCTCTAAGCTGTTCTGTAGCACAAGAAAGTAGCCTCAAGGCTAGAGTTGAAGTGGCTAGTGCTCGGGCCTTGGTAGGAGTGTGTGTGTGTGTTTGGAAGTGGCTTTGAGTCTATCACAAAAGTAGAACAGCTGCAGAATATTTAGGGAACATCTGGAAAAACATGTAATCCCAATAGTAGGGATTTGACTAGATGTCTACTTCCATCCTTTCTCTACATGGCTCTTTTCTGAGGGGCTAAGAAACTACACCCCTGGAAAACCTCCTCTGCAGTTGGGTGAAACCAGGTTGAGGATGAGCAACAGGCCTCAAGCCTATCTGTGAGTTAGGGGAATGCTTGTCCCAAGAATGTGAACACTTCCCCTGGTGGAATGGGCAGAGGAGAATAAGTTATTCCAATGGTCTTCATAAAGATGGCTGAAGCACTTAGATCCATCCATTGATGATCCATTGATAGTTGTTGTGATTTTTGTCTTGCCACTGAATATGGATGATTCTGGAAGAGAGAGTGAAGCTGATTACTGTGCAATTCCATCTCACTTAAATTCAATTCACACACAAATAAAGTCATCATTCTGAGATATCTTTGGTCCTTTTCTAAAACAAAGGAGGAACAACAACATAGCCTTTCACCAATATGGAAGGAGCTATGATGAAAAGCTATATTATCATATTCCATATAGTATGACATTTCTGAACTCTGATGGAGATTGCCTTGCAGGGTGCAGAGAGGGATGGGCACAGAGTGAAACTTCATAAGAATGCAAACTTCATGAAAGTTCCCTTTTCCCCATCTTGGATACTTTAAAAAATTCAATTGAACTGAATAAGTATGAAGCTTAAAAAGTGGCTCTTGCTTAGGTGTTTATCCCTAAATTCTCTGTTCAGTAAGATTGCCCAACATAAATAATGTTGACAACTCCTTATTTCTACCCCATCACAATACCTGCTTTGCAACTG
Source organism: Sminthopsis crassicaudata (assembly GCF_048593235.1). NCBI lineage: Eukaryota > Metazoa > Chordata > Mammalia > Dasyuromorphia > Dasyuridae > Sminthopsis > Sminthopsis crassicaudata. Next base: position 178,492,410 of record NC_133620.1, read on the forward strand.
CTTATAGGATAAAATACAAACTTCTAGGCCTAACATTTAAATTCCTCTATAATCTGACTTTAACCTACCTTTCTAGTTTTATCTACTCTCTGTCACACATTCTAGACAAATTAGATTATTGTTTTGTTTTGTTTTTTTCTTTTTCCTAGTCTCATCCTTTGATTTGAAGCCCAATGCCCTAGGCTAACCCTTCCTCTAGGGCAATTTCACCAGAGACAGAGCCCTCTATTAAGCCATGCAATATTTCCTCTATGCCATTATGCTCTCAGTGACATCAAAGGAGCCAGAAATTGTATCCCAGCTTGTTTTATGGGAAAGTAGGAGGGTATCCTACCTTGGTGGGGGGGGCAGTGCTATCTAATCTTAAGGACACAGCTCCCATTTAAAAAAAAAGTTACCTTTGTGACTCACAAGTTCCTTAGGGGGAACTGCATTTGAGAGGTTACGTGGAATTGCAGTTCATCTAGTGTAATTCATCTCTGGTTCAAGCTGAAAAAGCTCTAATGAAAAGTTGTAATTTGGGAGGAAAGTGTTCAAGGCTGTATTGTAGTACTTCCCATGACACATGCTTTCATGTAGTACATGAACCTTGCTTTCAACTCCCATCCTACAATAGTAGGATTCTCAACATAGTCCTCTGAGTACCTGGGCTCTATCCCAGATAGAGATTACCCCAGGAGTAAGAGAAAGAGTTGTCAAGGTATTGTACTGTTTAGGAAAGATTCATATCAGAATGATAAAGAGTAGGGGGAAAAATCATCCATTTAGGCTAGCATGTACAAAGGAGTAGGTAAAATTGAAAAGGTCGGTTAGAGTCACATTGTACTGGGTCTTAATGCCAGGCTAAGAAGTTAGCATTTTATCCTGAGGACAGTGGGTAGTCACTGAAAACTTTTGAGTATGAAAGTAAATGATCAGATTATTACAAATTAAGATTATTTTATCAACTCTCTGAAGGACGGATTGTAAAAGAGAGTTAAAGTCAGGGAAATCTATAGGAGGCTATTGTGTATGTCCATGCAAGAGATAATGAGACCCTACTAGATTAAAAGCAATTTGAATTAAGAAGAATTTAAAAATGTGGGGGGGAAAACATTTTTGAAATTGAATGAATAGAACTCAACATTTGATTGAATGTTGAAAGTGAAGTAGGGAGAAGTATCAAGAAACTCCAAGGTCTGGAGCCTGAGTTACTGAGAATACAGTGTCATAAAGAGAAAGAAGAAAGTAGGAGAGGCAGACTGGGGGCGGGGCTTAAATTAATTTCAGTTTTAGACATGTTAAATTTGAGGTTTTAGTGAGATTCCTCAATTTATCCATCAATCAGTTGAAACTGAAGTACTCCTACTCTTGAGGAAAGATTAGTAAATTCTATATGCAAATAATAATGATCAGAGTTATGGAAATAAATTCGTTTACCTAGGCAGATAATGTAGAGAAAGAAGAGGACAGGACAAAGCTAGAGCTTTTAAGTACACATATGTTTAGGGAATTAGGGGCAAAATCAACTATTGATGAAGACAAAGGTCAGGTAGGAAGTGAAGGAGTCAGAAGAGGACTGTTATCAGGGAAGGTAATGTAGGAGAAAAATATCAAGAAGGAAGGGGTGGCAGCTGAATTAAAAAAAAAATGTTTTTCTGGTATTTTTTGTTTTTATATCAGTAAATTTTCAACATAGCATCTAGTTTCCTTTAGTTCCAAAAACAACTCTTCCTTTATAATAAAGAAGAGTTAGTAAAATATATATCCTCTTGGCCAAGAGCAGTAAGACATATTTACAACCAAATTTATTGTAATCACTCAGTGCTAAGCTTCTTTTCATTCACATTACTGTAATCCTTTGTATATTTTCTTCTAGTTCTGTTTATTTTTTTCTGAATTCTTCATATTCTTAATTTCTTTTTGCACAATAATTTATATGCCACAGTTTACCCAGCCATACCTCAACTGAAAGACATCAATTTTGTTTCTAGTTTCACCACACAAAGTAGTAGCACATTTTTGCTGTTGTTGTTGTAAACAAAGAACTTAAATAAAAGAGTTCCATCAATTTTGGAAGGATTAAACCAATTATAATATATAAGGTAATAAAATAAGTTATATGAAAAATACAAAATAACATAGGAATACTTACATGAGCTATTAATAGAAAATGAAGCAAGCAGAATCAGGAGAATAATTTACACTGTGACTAAAAATATAAAAATGAAAGAAATAAAAAATATAGAACCAAATGCTAAGTAATTAAAATAACCTTAGCTGATTCTGAAAAAGAGATGAAAAATAGTATCCACCCTCCCTTCTTTGGAGAGGTGGAGGACTATGGGTATGAACAATCTATAAACTGTCAGAATTAGTTCATTTAGTAGTTATTTTGCCATGCTATTTTGTCTTTTCATTTTCATTCTCTTTTATATAGAATAGGTCTCTGAGAAGCAGAAGAGAGACAATTATATTTGGAAGTTAAAATTATTTTAAAAACCCAACTATATTGGGACAGCTAGATAGCACAGTGTATAGAGTGCCAGAGAGGACCTGAGTCCTCTGTGTTCAAATCTGGCTGTGTGATCCTAGGTAAGTCACTTAACCCCAATTGCCTCAGCAAAACAAAAAACAAAACAAAACAAAACAATGATAACCAATAAAAATTAAAAACAAGCCAAAATGCTACTGTGAATATTTTGTATATATGAACTCCTTGGAGTATGTGCTTAATAAGACAATTACTGTGTCAAAGGGTGGAGTATATGCCTAATAAGGCAATTATTATGTCAAAGCGTATGAAAAACCATTGAATTGAGTAATTAAAATGTTATCAGTGACTATGGAGGGTGAAATTCTATTAAAATGGTAAATATCAATGCCAAATTATAAGATTTGAGGAATGTGTATGTGATAAGGAAACGGATCTATAGACATAAGCCCAAATTTAACAGTGAAGGTGAGGAAAGATAGAGAATGGCACTTTTAAGGTCTTAGCTTATATGGAATTTTTATTTTAGGGAGACCTAACCACAAAGGGGTAAAAATTAAAAATAAAAGGAGAGAATATTGATGATCTTTCTAATAACCTGATCACATAATTTTTCAAACTTTTCAACTCTTATTTTCCTTCATTAGTCCACTGCAGCTCATTATAATGATCACACCTTAAAACCTCATTATTTGGGAGAATTATACCATTGTTAAGATACTAAACTTTGAAATTTCATTTCCTAAAATAATATTTTGTACTTCTGTTCCTTCCCTCTCTCATTTGTAGTAAACTTCTGTACACTTACCATGACCTCATTTTCTTTGACCTATTTATTCCCCAGTCTCTTTCACTCTGGCCTCCATGCCTAGCCCTTAGTAATTTTACTAGCTATAATATTTTAATTCCTTGACTTCATAATCTTCTGCCATTTTTGACCCATTAAATCCCATCCATGGGGTAACTAACATGAACCAGTTTTACAGGTTCTGCTCCAGGGCTGCTGAATATCACTAGAGGGAATCAAAATCACGTTGAGTTAATTATACCCACTGTAGATTTATGAGGCATAACCTCAGTTGGCTTCTTACTACTGTTCAATAATCTTCTAATCTACTATTTTCAATTTCTTTTTTTTTCTTTTTCTTTTTCTTTTTTTTTGGTAACTATTCTAAATCCTTTTTTTTTTTTCTCTTAATGTACCAAACCCACTCATACCACATCCATACTTATATCTATGGAATCAGGATTCTAGATTTGTGATTCTAGATCTAGATTTTTAACATGACTACAAAGAATCAAAGAATATGTAAAATATTGTTTCCTCAAATGACTATAAGAAATTTGCTTTTTCATAGATACCTATGTTGCCTTCAATAAGTGAATGGAAATATGTGCTTAAATTTCTGGAATCATTAATCTATTAATATTTTCTCAAACTATTTCAAACCCTGTTCCTACTGAACCTCACTGAATCTACTTTTTGTACCTTGATTAATCTTCTGAACTTATACAATTTCTTTATCAATTTCATTAGTACCAGTTTCATTTGATCTTCATTTGACTGTTGGTTTTCTCAAAAGATACTAAAAATATACAGTCTTTCCTGACTTGACAAAGATCTTGCTGTAGTGCCTATTAGTATGTCTGTAATTTTGCTCTTCTTTTACAGATATAAAAAATAAAGAATGAATGCTTCAGAAGAATAAGAAAATGCAGAAAAATTTAGTCTGTTTTTCAGTATAACAGATGATTTAGTTTGGAGCTTTCTAAGAAGACAAGTTATTTAGCATGAATTTCTCCAATTTTCCTCCTCTGTTCCTCAAACTATTCTTCATTCTTTTATTTACTATGGTCTATTATCTATTCCTTCCTTCTGGTTACCTAGGTATTCTTGACTTCTCACTAAGGGTAATTCCTTTAGCACATAATTGATCCTATTCCCTTCCCACTTTCTTTGGGATCTTGCTGCAACTGTCATCTCCTCTTTTGTATTTATAGAGATTCTCTTTTAGTTTTATCTCAGCTGGTGGGTTTGTGTATGAAACAGAAGTAGGAGTTGACATGAATGAGTGTCAAGATGAAAAACAATTTCAATAAAATTGACAGCAAGATCACATCTAATAAGATGAAATATAACAGATACCAATGGGAAAAATTCTACACTTGGGTTTTTAAAATTGCCTTTACAAATACAAAAGATCTTAGGGATTTAGTGGAAGTCAGTTCAATATAAGTCAACTATATAACAGGTAAAATAAACTAAAATAAACTGCAATTCTGACCTTCATAAAAAATTATATTGTCTAGAATAAAGAGGATTATAGTTCTGTTATATTCTTTCTTCATCAGATTTCTTCTTAGATATTATGTTCAACTTAGATACTATGTTCAATTTTGGGTTCCATATTTTAAGAAGGACAAACTAGCTAGAGCATGTCTAATTAATTGCAAAAAGTATGATGAAAGAACTAGGGATCATGTCATATGAGGATTGATTGAAGGATCTAATAATAATATGGAGAAAAGCAGCTTTAGATGAGGGTGTAAGGATATGGAGATTTCTGGGAGGTAGTGGGCAGAATATAAATGGATGTAATATAAAAGAACTAAGAATAATAGATTGAAATTAAAGGTAAATTTTAGCATGATGTTAAGAGTACTTCCTAATAGTTAGAGCTTTTCAAACATAAAATGGTCTGTTTTGAGAGATGAGTTCCCTCTAACTAACTGAAGCAGCTAAGTGGTACAGTGAATAGAACATGAGACCTGAGTTCAAATCTAGTCTCAGATACTAGCAGTCTGACTCTGGGCAAATCACTTAACCTCAGTTTCCTCAATTGTAAAATGAGCATGGAAACAGCACATGCTAAGTATTACATAAATACTTATTTTGTAACTAGAAGTCTTCAGGCAAATGCTGAATAACCAGTTTTCAGGTGTACCAAACTGAAAAATCTTAAATATGAGTTGGATTAGAGAGTGATTTTGTGATCCTTTCAACCTCAACATTCTGAGATGTTTGAAGAAACATTGTTTGAGTAATCCTAGAGATATCATAAGTGATAAAAATTTGAAGGATTGTCATATGTAAAAGGGATCAGACTTATTCTGTTTGACCTTAGAGAGCAGGACTAGAAATAATGGATAGAAGAGACAGTTTTTTTTTTTTTTTTTTTTTGGATTTAGGGTAAAGACGCTTCCCTTACAATGGAAGTGATCCAAAAGTGTAATAGCTGTAATGCTTTAAAGAGGATTTCTGTTATGGCATGAGTTGGACCAAATGATCTCTATATTAGGGCAATATTCTAGGTTAGTATAGCAGAATTTTGGAACATGTTCAGATCTCCTAAGGTAGAGGAACCAGCTTCTGAGAGAAGACATTCTGCATTCTTTTAGAACAGCCTCTTTCAATTGGCTGTATAGTGGGAACAGGCTGAATCTTTAAAATATTCACATTGGGACAGTCTCCCTGTTTTGCTCTTGGCATCCATAAAAGATGAAGGTCCAAGTTCATTACTAGTAAGGGAATCATGAATCAACTAAGGGAGGAAGGGCTGTCTTCCTTTTCTCCTTCATTTTTACTTCATGGTCTTGAGAAACCCGCTTTGTCCTTTTTAATTACAGGTACATATGGTAGAATTCCCCACGACAGCTAGGAATTTGAGGAGCTGATAAGCAGGCTACCAGGGCATGTGTACAGCCAGTCAGCCCATCAGGAGAGATCTGAGAAGACAAGGTACCTGGAATTTAAGGAGAAGAAGACATTTAAATTCAGAACTTGAAACTCAGATATAGATAGAAATTGAAGTGAATCTCTTTCTCCTCTATGGAGTTTGAAGCAGTACTGGGGAAATTATGCCCACAAGGTATTGATTTCAAGGTTATAGCATATCTGACAGTAGCTGATCAAAATAATCCAAGCTTGGAAGATTTTTATCCAAAATGGACAAGAGAGAAATGTCTTATGAAAATTGAAAGAGGAGAGAGTGTCTTAGAGAAGAGAAATTAGTATTGTCAAATGTTGCATAGAGTTAAGAAGGAATAGGATGAAGAAAATATTGTTTTTAGAAATTAAGAGATCATTGGTGACCTTAGAGAAAATAATTTCAGTTGGATGACAAGGTCAGAAGTTAGATTGCAAGTGGTTGAAAAGTAGGTGAAAAGAAAGTGGAGCAATGAATATAAATAGCTTTTTTTTCTAGGTCTTGACTGTAAGAGGAAATAGTGAGGTCAAATAAAGTTTTGTTTTGCTTTTAAAGAATGAATATCCAGATGAGTTTGTAGCCAGCGAGAGAGGAGCTAATAGATTGGGAAAAGCTGAAGATTAGAGAGATGATGCTAGAGGAAATGGGATGAAAAAGTATTTTTATCTTTGATTAGTTGGTTAGTTGGTAGTTGTCCTTCATTCTTGAAGATGACCAAAATGATATCACTACTTTAGGGTCAAGGTACAGTATGCCCAACTATGATAGATCAGATTAATAGAACTTTAAAAGCTCTATCACTGGCTGGGCACAAATAGTCCATATGAACATTTGGAGTGGAGATGTCTTTTTTTTTTTTATTTTTTTTATTCATTTTTTCCAAATTATCCCCTCTCTCCCTGCACTCCCTCCCCCCGATGGCAGGTAATCCCATACATTTTACATGTGTTACAATATAACCTAGATACAATATATGTGTGTAAATACCATTTTCTTGTTGCACATTAATTATTAGCTTCCGAAGGTATAAGTAACCTGGGTACATAGACAGTAGTGCTAACAATTTACATTCGCTTCCCAGTGTTCCTTTTCTGGGTATAGTTATTTCTGTCCATCATTGATCAACTGGAAGTGAGTTGGATCTTCTTTATGTTGAAGATTTCCACTTCCATCAGAATACATCCTCATACAGTATTGTTGTTGAAGTGTATAGTGATCTTCTGGTTCTTCTCATTTCACTCAGCAACAGTTGATGTAAGTCTCTCCAAGCCTCTCTGTATTCCTCCTGCTGGTCATTTTTTACAGAGCAATAATATTCCATAACCTTCATATACCACAATTTACCCAACCATTCTCCAATTGATGGACATCCATTCAACTTCCAGTTTCTAGCTACAACAAAAAGAGCTGCCACAAACATTTTGGCACATACAGGTCCCTTTCCGCTCTTTAGTATTTCTTTGGGATATAATCCCAATAACAGCAATGCTGGGTCAAAGGGTATGCACAGTTTGACAACTTTTTGGGCATAGTTCCAAATTGCTCTCCAGAATGGCTGGATTCTTTCACAACTCCACCAACAATGTATCAGTGTCCCAGTTTTCCCACATCCCCTCCAACATTCATCATTATTTGTTCCTGTCATCTTAGCCAATCTGACAGGTGTGTAGTGGTAGGAGATGTCTTTAAATGTGTACATCTCATATTTCTTTTGAGCTACTGAAATTCTGCTTTGCCTATAGAAACACAGCTTCTTCTTTGATATGGGCAGGCCATGTTGGGTAGTTCTGTGCCAGTGTCTCCCATGTTTCACAATCAGTTCCAAAGTTCTTCAGAAAGACTTTGAGAGCATCCTTTTCTACTGGATTTCATGTTGCTCAAAAGCATGCCCACATTCCATGTATCAATAGTGAGTAGAATCATCTTCACAAAAAATTTGTACAGTTTTGTATGTATATTTCATTCACAGGGAAGGATTACTACCTGCCATGGTAAGCAGGCTACAGTGAAGCAGACAATTTCTAGGGCACTTTTTCTAGCTTCTTTATCATTCCAGGAGATGAGCAGTGCAGTCCTTACAAAAGGCTGCTCAGAAACCCAGGGGACTTCTGAATCCTACTGATGTTTCAGTCTAGTCAAGTCTGAGCCACCTGTGAACAAGATTGTGACTATAGCTCCCAGAGCTCTGACTGCTTCATCACTTACTTGTCAAACCAGAACTCTGAAGTAGCAGAGTCCATGACCTTAACGATCTTACACTGAAATATAAGAGACAAACATACAAAAAACTAAGGTAAGAATGGTAAAATGGAATGGAATTTTGACTCACACATAAATTTGATTTAAGTGAGGCAGAGTTACTTGAAGTCATCAGCTTCCTTCTCTCTTCCAGAATCATCAAAGTTCAGTGGCAATACAAAACAAAAGACAACTGGTTATGGCTTGAGATGCAGTGGATGACTTGTGACTTTGATGAATAATCAGGCTCTAAGCTCAATGGCCTGTTGGAACAATTTGTTCACATTCACCTATTTCACTAGGAAATCTTCACATGCTTGAGACAGATACTCCCCTAATTCACTGATGAGTTTAGACTTCCTCACTTACCCTATCTGTCTGCTAAAATGGTTTGATAGGGTATGACTGCTGTATGTATGACTGCTGTATGTACTACAGCTTCTTGGATCCAAGATGAGAGTTGAATGACAAGGTAGAAAAAGTAGAAAGCATCCCTAAAAGTGGAGCTTGGCAGTCCTCACACAGAGATGCTAGTCTTTTCTGAACACTTACCCTATTTTCTTATACAAATCATAGGTAATATCTTCTGTTAAGAGAGTGTTGTATGTATATATGTCTGTGAGTGGAGATGGTGATGGTGGTGTGCAAGGTTTGAAGAAAGTAGAGGTGGAATAATCAGTTTTGTGTGTGTGTGTGTGTGTGTGTGTGTGTGTGTGTGTGTGTGTGGGATATAATTAGGGAACAGTAAAAGAATTGCCTCAAGACAGGGAAAGTCAAGACATTTTATAAGATTTCTAGGAATCATAGTCTTTACTATTCCGCTATTTCTGATAGTACTCTAGCACGTGCATAGGTGTGGAAGCAATGGAGGGTAGTGCAGATAACCTCTCCTTGTTCTGTTCTAAATCTTGACTCCTATGATATGAATACAACCTTAGAAATCATCTGAGCCAGGGATTCTTAACCTTTTTGGAGTGTTGATGGATCCCAAATCCTATAAACCCCCTTTGAACATAATAGTTTTAGATATATAGAATAAAATACATAAGATTATAAGAGACTAATTATACTGAAATATATGTAATTGTAAATGTAAATATGTATATGTATTTTAAGTTTACAGATCTAAGATTAAGAACCCTTGATCTGGACCAAACATCAAATTTTCTTAATGAGAAAAATGAGGTCTATAGAGATTAAATGATTTGCTGAAAAGTCTCACAAATGGTAAATAGAAGGGGCATGGTTCTCTATTTCATGTGATTTGACTCTAAATCCAGGGCTTTTTTCATGAATGGAATAACAAAGCAAAAAAAAAAAAAAAAAAAAAAAAAGAAAACTTGTTCCTTAAGAGTAGTCCTGAAATATAAAATAAATAATATTTTTGCAATTGCTTATGATACATATTTTTGATGTCTGACTTCTACCAAGTATCAAGTTTATTATCAATGAGCAATTAAACTTACTGGTTAATGAGAAAAAAAATCCTCTATTCCTATAGCACACTCTGCTGTCCGAATCCTGTTATTACTGCTCCTATCTTTATATTCTGCTTTAGGGCCCTAAATGAAGACAAATCAAAAAAGGGAATAAATAAGTTAACAACAAGCATTTATTAAGTATCTCCTGTGTGCCAGGAAGATACAAAGAAAGGCAAAAAGCACAGTCCCTGACCTTAATTATCTCACATTGTAATGTAAGAGACAAGCATGCATACAAAAAACTATGAACACACAATGTATCTACTGGGGAATAATCTAAGAAAGGAGGCACTGAGGGAGAAAGACAGGGAAAAACCCTGGAGAAGGTGGGACTGGAGCTAAATCTTGAAAAAAGCCAGTGAACCAGGAGGTGCAGCATGAAGGAAGATCTGGGGGACAATTAAAAGAAAAGGCACAGAGTTGGGCAATGGAGTGTTTATTATGTTTGAGTGATAGCCAGGGAAAGTAAACCTGAATCATAGAATACATGGAAGGGAATAAATGTAATAAGACTGAAAAGATTGGAAAGATAGATACTCCCTTAATTCATTGATGGGTTTGGAGTCCCTCACTTATCAACCTGATTAAGCCTGTCTGGTAAAGAAAAGGGTTTGTACTTGATTCTAGAGATAATGGGGTGGGGAGACTACTGGGGTTTATGGAATAGAGAGGTGACATAGTCAGAACTGAGCTTTAGTAAAAACACTTAGACAACTATGTGGAGGTTGTGGAGGAGTAGTCAAAGAGAATATCAGAAAGTTGTAGTCTTGAAATGGTATTTCACTTATTGACTTTAACAAATTACTTAAAAGATTTAGAAGAAAATTTCCTCAGTTACCTCAAACAGAATGCTTCATTATCTGCTTTATGTGCCCTATGTTTGGATGGGTAGCTGGGTAGGACCTTTTTTCTCTTTGCTGAACTATCACTTGATTTTAATTAATAATATTATGTAAAGATGGTGTAAAATATGTACAATATTTTTTAAACTGACATTGAAAAATCTATTTTTCATCAAAAATGTTATTTATGTTGCTTTTTTAGGAATGTTTTTCGTATGATATGATAAATTTGCCACTATCTGCTAAATAGCAACACAAGTTATATTTTCTTACACAAAATGTAGCAAAAACTGACATCATTAGTTACCACCCCAAGATTGTTTCATTTTTAGGATAGTATTTTATTTATATAATACATTAGGGTTTATAAAAATGTACTAGACTCATTATCTTATTTGATCCTCATAGGATAGATAGGAACAAAACTATTATTATACTTATTTTACATTTGAGGAAACTGAAGCTCAGGTATGTTATGAGCCAGAACTTGAAATAAGGTACTAAGTGGAATTGAGGAGACAATGGTTAAGTCTAGTTTAGCACTGATTTAATCTCACAACAAATAATGGTTTCCTAATGATGTAATGATTGGAGTATACTCAGTGCACAGCATATAAGCAAGAAACTCTCAGGGCCAGACACAGAAGCCCACTAACCCACAAGCCCACTCTCTTGGAGGAGGAGTCAGAATCATTCCAACTTCCACCTTTGTGCTGGCTGGAGACATTCAGAGGGAGCTAGAAGCAGAAGCTGGAAGAGACAAAGGACTAGTGGCAGGAACCAAGGAGAGAGATAGGCCTCTAAGAAAGCTAATTAGGCCCAAGAAAGGAGACAATATTTAAAAGGAAACTGTAAATGATTTGGACTTTTAATCCCTCACTGTATTTGAGGTGATTATCGAACTGAACTGAAACTAAGACTGCTCCCAGAAGCCTCCCAAGAAATCTGCTCCCAGAGAACATTATGTTTTAGAGAAGAATATTACAATCAGGCCTTGGCTTTCTGCTGGTCAGAATAGGCCTTATTTACAGTAAGCAAGGGGCCCTAGGGTATAAAGGGCTGAAATTCTGAGTTGATGTACTGGGGTTGGATAACCGAGCATTTAAGGCTAATTACCGATTGGACAATACTCTATTAGCATATGCTTGGAAAATGGCTTCCCACTATTCTATGCTGGTTCAATCTTTTAGTGTATACAGAGAATTGTGGGAGAGATTAGGGGTGGAGTAAGACAAGCCAGGTTCACTTTGGCGGTAGAGGAGAGGTCTTAGAAATCTTGAGTCCATCCAATTCACTTCTACCCCTAAAGACCAAGAATAAAGACCAAGGACTTTTGCTTATCCTGACCCCGGCTGATTCTAAGGTATCCAGGGTGCTAACTCAGTCTTCAGACTAGGAGACCCTAACATAATATGATTTTGTGGTCCCCTGATTTTAGGGGGGGGGGGTTCTGCTCTGGCAATAAGTCAGTGATTCTAGATTTTTTTTCCTCAGGAAACTCTCACACTCTCTCTGAATCCTGACCACTCCTTAGTCAGATAGCTTCTGGTCTCAGGAAACTCCCACAGGTTAAACTCCTGAGACAATAGTGAATAGAAGACTCCTTGATTCATTGCTGACTGGTAATCTTATCATTAAGAACCAAATTCCAGAAACCTTTCCTTCCCACCTATGAGCCAGAGAATTAGCATATCTATGGAAGAACCTGGTAAATGTCTCTCCTTGCTCCAGTTTCTCTGCTGAATTCCCTTACAATTCAGCCCACTTTGTAATGGTGTTACTATTGCAATAAAACTTATCCCTTGACTATGAGATGGGTTCAAGCCTGCAAATGCTTTTGAGACACCTCCTGACTTTGGTCAGGACCACAAACTTTTGGGCTCCCCCTTTCCCAACCTCAACATTTAATGGTCCATATGGGGAGAGTCTGGCCTCCCCTCATTTGATTCCCTCCTTGTCAAGGGAAGCCTTCCATTTTTATCCCACAATCCTATAGCTGGGATACCCTAAGACATTATCTGGGTCATCATGAGTTCCATACTCAGAAAGTTTTTTGTTTGTTTGTTTGTTTTGTTTTTTTTTGGATTGGGGATGCCCAGACTGGGAAATTCTTACAATTTATGGCCAAGTTCCTAGAAAATCTTTTCCACCTTTTCACCTTCTCTAAGAAGCCAGAGAAGACAGAAATGCTATAGTATAGCTTTTGGCAAAAATGTACGGTTTTTTGACAAAGATGGGACAGCCCTCTTTCATATAATTTTGTTCATATGTGTTTGCGTCTCTTTGTAGAATGTCTGTGAAATGTTTGTTCTGTAAGCTAGATTAAAATTGCAAAAAAAAAAAATAATCCTGAAACATTTTAGTTGTGGGGATTGTTAGCAAATCAATATAGCCCAAGTGTCTGTTTGTTAACTCTTCTCACCTCAGAACTGTAGGGAAATTCAAATTCTGCCTCACCTGCAGAAATAGGGGAAACAAAACCATGGGGACACTACACAACCTTGCCCATAGACTCCCAGGCAATCTTGGGGAAATGGGAATGGTGTGGGAGTCAGGCTCCAAGGTCAGTATTCCTTGAGCCCTGGTACCAACCATTCCAGCTTTCAGCAAGTTCTGTTTAGGAACTGCCTGAGAAAAATTCAGGTAACCCTGGCAGCACTTAGAAAGCCAGTCAGCCTGTGCATTTGGTAAGAGTATCATTCTCGGTCTCAATTTTGGATATGTATTGGCTATGAAATTTGGGACAAATTATTTTACCTATGCCAAGTTTTCTGATTTGTCAAGAGACATACTGTTGTTGTGAAGCACGTAGCATAAATTGTATATGAATGTTAACTGCTTTATTGGATATAATTGCTTCATATTTGATAACTTTATGGGTATTTTTTTAATGTGACCAATGCATAAATGATTTCTATGTGTGAAAAGTAATTTGGGAATTTGTTTGAGATATGATAGTTAATGCAATTTTAAAGGAAAGCCCACTAAAGGGATCTATTTGCACTGATAGTGTTAACAGAAGAGTTTTGTAACTTTAGGAAAGCAAAAAAGTAGTTTGCCATTATTTTAAAAACTCTAGCTATCTAGAATCAGATTTCTGAGGGCCCTGTCAGTAAAAACTGGCATTGTAGCCTTTTCCCTAGCTCACAAAAGAAAAATGATCCACCTGAATTGCCTTTATAACCAAATTGCAATCCAATTTGTCTAAACTCATTAACTAAAGTTAAGACAATTTTAAAATTTCTTCTATATCAGTGTTAAGAATTGTCTTGTTTTCTCCCTAAAACAAAAGGGAAACTTACTTAAGAGAATAGAAATCACAGCAAAAACTATTTGGCTATTACTCAGGAAAATTCTAAAATTGTTAACTAAGTTACTGGGAGTTATTGTCATCATGGTGAGCCTTATCAGTTCACCTCCTTTCCCCCTTCATAGAGTGAGGGAGGCATCAAACAACATATCCCACAAAAGCACTAAGAATAGTTGACTAAGACCTTGGGTCACGGTCAACTCCCCTTAATTTGTAAGCTTGCCACTTTTCTTGAAATTGTCAGGGTAAGCAAGATCATGAGCCCTGAGAAATGAGCTTGTTTTAAGATTTATAGTTTCTAAACAAGGAATGCATTTACTAAGAATCTATAAGCCTGTCAAATGAGTGTTCCTTTGCAACAGGATAAGTTTAAACATATAAAACAGGATAAACAAAATTTCATGGGTTAAAATCTTGGTAAACTTCTAAAATGATGTATCTAGCCCTAAGTTGTGATTGGTAAAATTTGCTATTAGAGATAAAATCACTTGGGACTTTAACTGATATTCTTTTGAGTTCTGAATTTGATAGCCTGATTATCAAGTCAGTAGCCCACCATTGGAGATAGAAAGCTGCAGAAGTTAGCCTAGAGACCCCAAACTTCCCAAACTCAGCTGTTAGAAACAGATGTTGGAATCTGTAATAATAAGGACTGAAACAGCTAGAGAGGAGCAGATTGAAGGACCAGAGCAAGAAACAAGGAACAAGCTGCTGCCATATCCAGGAACCAGGAGCGTTTCTGCTTTAGATGTTGCAACAGGGCCATTGGGCTCACAACTGTCCTCGGAGGAAACTCCCAGGCTTTTTCCTGGGCATTCAGGAGAGGCACTGGAATAGAGAGAGAATGTCCAAGGGTTAAGCCACTGCCCCCAGTGCTCAGTCCTCCAGTCTGCTCAGGACCAGGAGTGACAGTGTCTGGGACTTGGCCAGGCTCCCCCTTACTCCATCAAGATGGCCTAACCCAGGATAACTTTGACTGTGGCAGGTATCGGGAGGCCTCGTTTTCTGTCTTGTTCCAGGCACTCTGGTCTTACTCTCTCCTCTTCCCCCCCACCCCCAATAGAGTAATAGAGATTGAAGGGAAAGTTAAGAACTATTTTGAGACCTTCCCTCTGCCCTGCCAGTTTGGTGGTCTGTTATTTAAACACTCTTTTCTTATTCCCTTCTGTCCTGCTCCCGTGTTGGGGTGTGATTTAATGGTGAAGTTGAGGGCCCAGTTTTCCCTTCTCAGACCTCTGGGTGAACTTTTTGTGCTTTTCTCGAAGCCCTCCCACATTCCCTCTGAAATCTGGGTTCCTGTCTGAGACCATTGGGCCTAATCCCTATACGATGCTCACACAGATCCCAGGGGACACAGTGGTTTTCCACTCTAGACCTTAAAGATGCTTTCCTTTGCATATCATTGCATAAAGACCCACAATTTCTTTTAGCCCTTTAAGGGGCAAATCCAGGGGAACATAGCCCCCCCAGTGCACTTGGCCAGTATGGGTTTGATGGTATCTGCAGCCCTCCGGGAGAGGCTTCTCTGGCTGTAGCCATAGAAACCCTTACTGTCCAGCCCCTTTCCCCCATAAAGTTCTTTGTTGAAAGGCCCACAGAGTCTTATCAGTCTATTAAGATCCTGAAAGTTAAACTAATCCCTAGCTGCACCTTATGCCTACCTAATGAAAGGTGGGGCCAAGCTCAGACCTCCTTACTTCTCACAGAAACTTGGTGTCTTTGGGGCAATCTTCCTGCCTTAAATGAGGAAGCCTCTAAGCTCACTCCAAGCCAACCACTGGAGGTTCTAACCCCCCCCCCCCCCAGGTTCAGAGCATTTTTATCTTCACAGAATTTGAGAATTGTCAAAAAGAATGAGAGTGAACATTTATACTAATTCCAAATACACTTTTCATATTTTGCATGCTCATGAGGTTATATGGAAAGAAAGGAGACTTTTGATAGCAAAAAGATCTGTCAAATATGCCCAGCTGGTGAAAGGGCTGCTAACCCCCCAGGAGGAGGGAACATGCTGGGGAGGGACTGGCAGATGGATTTGACACACACCCCTCTCAGGGCTTCAAACTGCTTTTTGGGTTTTGTGGTCACTTTTACTAATTGGGTAAAAGCCTTCCCTTATAAGACTACAGGCCCGGGTTTTTGCTAAAGGAGATCAAACCCAATTAAGATTAATCATTATCTCCACTCTGCAGTCATCCTCTCTACCCATGACTTTTAAATATTGTGGTGCTTGCACCCCAGGTCATTTGAGTGCTCCTTTCTGTGTATAATATGCTTCAGGCAGTTTGATCCTGGCGTGGATAAGAAACCACTGGAATTTATTAAATAGCAGAATGACACTTGCAGACCATTTTTCCTTTATTAAATTTTAGATAATTTCAATAATGAATTCTCTTAATTCTCTTTATATTTTGGGCTTTTGTATTAAAAATGAGTAATCATTTCCTCAGTCTCATCAATTTCTCTCAGTGACTGAAAAGAATTTTCCTCATGGCCTGAAGAAATTGTGGTATATCATCTACATTGCTTTCTTATATTTAAGTATCTGGTGTTATCCCACTACAAAGAAAAATTAAATACAAATACATCAGAAATCTTACTTCATTAGCAAATTTAAAAGCAGCAAATTTTTTTTGTTTCTTTTTTTTTCCCATCTCTATTTGTGTCTGAGAACAATTCCACTTCAGTCATTGAGAGTTGTTTATCTTGATTTAGTTCTAGGTATTTTCTTTAGGCAGACTGGAGCTGGTTTACTGGGAAATCTCTTACTCCTTTGCCATTGTGTCTCCAAATTCCTAACTGCTGTCAGGAAGAGGCCCATAGACTCCATTTTTTTGCACTTGTTCAATTTCATAAGACTTATTTCCAAGGGAATTCCTCAGACAATAGTTAGTTTGGGGCTGAAAAATTTCCTGGATCCAGTCAGCTGTTGCTTTATTGTTTTCCTCCACAGTTGTCCGAAGTCTGTCACCATCACCTGCTTTCTGAGTGGTTTTCAGATTATAACCATCAGTCCCTTTTCCTGTTCCATATGTTCACAACTCAAAACCCATGCCTCAATATACATTTTCCCATTTTGTTTTTTCTGTTGGATCCTACAAATACTGATACATAACTATATGTTTGTGAATTTGCAAAACATTGCAGAAAGCCTTCACAACACAAGGATATGGAATCTAGGATTCTGTTCAGATTTTGTTATTGTGTATCTATTCCTGATCTCCTGAATGTGGAATTTATGATTATGACCAGTGGCTATCTGGTTTTTCTCCTGCAAAGACATCATGGACAAGTCCAGCATATTCATGGCTCCACTTAATTGTCAAAAAGGTCTCGTGAAACGAGAGCCACCTATACCATCTTGGTATTGGTTTTTACCTATGTTTCCTTCTATTCAGTTAGTTCCATTTTTGAGTTTTATGTCTTTCATTTTTATAGACATTCTCAGTGGTTGCTACCCACCACAGCTTTCTTGGATGCTAGTTTGGTAACTATTTTTGGTAACTAGCTACCAGCCCATTTGTGCTTATCAGTTCTCATTCCCAAATTCTCCATTTTTTTGAATCACTCTGGCAAAAGAAAATATCCCATAACTCTTTCCCCTAAACATTCTACTGTCCAGCACTGCATTTCCACTTGTGCAAAAATATTTCAGTAGCTGATGGGAGCAGGTCAGTAAACAATAGAGTCAAAGGGACTAGAAGGGATATTAATGACACCAATAATAATCATATTCAGCATTTGAATAGAACTTTAAAGTTTGAAAAAGACTTTTACTTATATTTCTCATTTAACCTGCCTAAATGTTCTTTTATTCTGAACCTCCATGTCACCTTTTCTTAAGACCATTTTGATCTCTTATTCCTGAAGTGTATAATCAATTTGCTTATTCTACTTTAGACATTGCTTTTGTCGTAGGATTGAATGTACAACAGCCTTTTGTACTGACAAATGAGGGACAATTGTGAAATATCTATCAATCATTTCTAACCATAAAATAACAGGATTTTTTGTTTTCTTTTCCCTGTAATCTGTTGAAAGCAGAGATTTTTTTTCTGTGAAACTTGTCCTTCCTAAGAACTAACATAAATGATGAATAAGATTGCAAATTAAATTTAACAAAAGGATGAATTGAAGCAATTCTCCAAGAAAGATAATATATATTAAAAGGGGGATGCTACCTCTCAATAAGTGGGTCAATGACTTGTTTCCAATTATACCAAAGTCCCAAAACAAAAAGACATAATTATAAGAGCATCAATACATGTCCATCAGTCCCAAATCCAAGAGTCCAAAATAATTTAGCACATGAATAACAAGATAAAGCATTTCAGATTCAATTGATTTCAGGTAAGAATAGAAAAAGCAGCCAAGTGCATTTCAGGATAGCTTATCCATATTCAGAAGTAGGTGAAAATATTTTTATCATGGAAAACTAAGTCAAAAGGATCTTAATTTAGTTTTCCCCAGGTCACCTTGAAATCTTTTCCCCATGGACAAGGATTCACTGGCTTCATTCTCATTAAGATGATGACATTTTTATTAAACTGATAACACATCTGCTCTAGGATACAACAAACCTGAAAACAAGTCAGGCATTAACTTACCATCCCCTAAAGGGGATCTCATATAGTAAGTCTCACTGTTCATGAGTAGGGTTGGATATGGTTATTAAACAATATTCTCATGACATTGAAATCAATCAGCTAGAAAATCAAAGTTATCAGACCATCTAAAATTTCACAAAAAACTTTACTTGACATTCTTTTCTTCTATTATTTTTATTCAAATACAACATAAAATTTCTTCTGATATAAAAGGCAGTCAAAAATTTAACATGAAAAATTGAATTAATGCAGAAAATGATATTTTTGTTTAATAGCAGTTAGAAAAATATTTTTAAATTAATGCAGAAAATATGATAATTTTCTAATTGCTATTAAACAAAAATATATTTTTAAGAGTGACATCTGTATTGTCTAAATTGCTTGAAGATGTAACCTCAGCATATATTATACCAAGTATAACGTTCTAATTACCATAAACACAACTCATCTTACATACAAATAATTTGATATTATATAGACACAGTCAAAGAAATTATTCAAATTTTCTTTTTTTATTCAAGGAATGTTTTTTAATGTGAATAGAGACCATTATTCAAATAAACCACATAATTTCTTACACAGGGCTCATAAGGATTACAAACTTGTTAAACTTAGGTAGTTACCAAAAAAAAAAAAAAAAGTTATCTATGATTATTCTCCCATTCCCATATTCCTTTCTGAAAAGCAAGCAATTATTATTTTCCCAATTAAAATGTACACATAATTTTTAGAATCATAAAAATTGTGATGAATAATGGAATTAATAATTTCATGGTATCAAAATCAAATAATCTGCTCTGACATAAAATTATGATTTCTGAAATATATTTACTATACAATGTTTTCCCAGAATGTACAATGCAAGAAAAATTTAGTATCATAGTAATAACATTCACAATATCATGAATTTAAACTGAAATAAAACATTATTTTAATCAGATGATATATAGTCCAGTTAGTACTATGTAGAAAATCATCTATCCTAACACAAGTGGATTTTTAAATCACAGTCCCCATTGTTTCTATAAGTCATTAATCAAAAGCAAATTTCATAACAGCAAAAATTAGGGGGGAAAAGTTATCTGTATTTAGGTAAAATGAAATCATAAGACAAAGATGCCTTAACTGCTTTTCATTCATTGTTTGGTTAGCTCCAATTATGCTGAACTAAATATTATAAGCTATTGTTAAGATACCTTACTCTTCTTTGGGACTTTAAGATATTAAAACTGTTCATTACACAGATAAGAATATCTTAAAGAGATTTCTACTATGCAAAATTCATGGCAAAAATATTATATATTTCATTTTCAAAGGAAAACATTGGAATGATTCCTATAATTTTTAAACAATTGATTCTGAACAATTTTACCTATAATCCCAGTTCAAAAAGCATTTGCCACATTTATATATCATATACATACATAAAAATAAATGCATACATGTATGTTCATAGACATATGGACATGTATATGCATATATCTAATACAACAGATTATCAAATTCTCGCCAGTTATAAACTTTATTCATATTATAGATTGGTAAAGTGAAGTAACCTATTTTTAGCTTCCTCAGTTAAGTCATGAAAATCATACAGTCCAGTTCTTTTCTTTCTTTCTGTTTTTTTTCCGAAGCAATTGGAGTTAAGTGACTTGCCCAGGGTCACCCAGCTAGGAAGTATTAAGTGTCTGAGGCCACATTTGAACTCAGGTCTTCCTGACTTCACGGATGATGCTCTATCCATTGTGCCACCTAGCTGGCCCTGGTCCAGCTAATTCTTGACCCAAATATCAAATAAAATGAAATGTTCCCAATTTCCTTGGTCATGGAATGACACCAAAAAAACCTTAGATGCTAAGAGAATTGGCATATACCATCACAATTGTTTTCAAAAAAGATCTTTTATTCACTTACTTTTCTTCAAATAACAACAGTTATTGTTTCATTATTTGTAATTTTCAGTAAAATAAAGGATGATTCAGTCAATAGCATTTTTATGCTAAAATATGTCATGTGTGATTAACTTGGAGAAACAAATAAAATGAGTTAATAGTTATCCTTAAAAATATTACATTCTGGAGATGGAGCCAAGATGACAGAGTAAAGCTAGGAACTCTCCTCTAAATAGTTCCAAATTCATTTAAATAATGGCTCTAAACAAATTTGAGAGAATAAGACCACTCAAAAAGATGGAGTAGAGCACTTTCCAGCCAAAGACAACTCAGAAGGTCAGCAGGAAAGGTCTGTGGCACTGGGTGGAAGTCCAGCATGTAGTCCTGGTGAAGGTCACACCAAAATAGCCTGGCACTGACTACAATCCCAGCATCTGTCTCATGGCAGCAAACCAGGAATGGTCCAGGGAACCTGTGAATCAGCAATAGTATGGGTGACTTCCAGTCCTTTCAGCCCAGAGACACAAAAGGCAAATTGGAAGGTCATTAGGAAAGGTCTGTAGAATCAGGATGGGAGTCCAGTAAGCTGTCCTGGCACAACAGTATCAGCACAGCACTGACCTAGCCCCAATCCCAGTGGGCCTACACCAGCAGATAATGTACAGATCTACAGACCTCTGAAGTGGCAGCAGCACTGGTGGTTTTTTTGGCCCAAATTCACCAAAGAAAACCCTGCAAGTTCAGCAGAAAAGTTTGTTTGTGGGATTAGAGAGCCTTGGGAAACCAGCAAGCCAAGAGCTGGTATCAAGAATGAGTGTGGGCAGTGGGATGGTGGCAGCTTCTGGAGGCCTCAGCTCATAGGATTTATCTTTTTTGGACTGAGGAAGGACTGAGTTGCTTTAGCACACTAGATCTTATAAGTACAGTGAGGTAGGGACATTCTTAACAATTCCAAAACAGAAAAGAGTGTTCATGATCTGGTCCCTAGAAGGATCTCTGAAAACAGCTGCACAAAGCCCCTGAAGCTTGGGACAGAACTCTATTTTTAAAAAGAGTTCAAAGCCAATTAACATATTTAACATGTGTGGGACTACCTGCCATCTGGGGGAAGGGGTGGGGAGAAAGAGGAGAAAAGTTGGAACAAAAGGTTTTGCAACTGTCAATGCTGAAAAATTACCCATGCATATATCTTGTAAATAAAAAGCTGTAATAATAAAAAAAAACATACAATACAAAAAAAAAGAGTTCAAAGTCAAAAGAGGCTAGGAAATGAGCAGACAACAGAAAAAGTTTCTGGCCATTGAAAGTTATTATGATGACAAGAAAGATCAAAAAATATACTCAGAAGATCCAAATTAAAAGCTCCTACATCCAAAGCCTCCAAGAAAAATAAGAATTAGATTCAGGCTTTGGAAGAGCTCAAAAGGGATTTTGAAAGTCAAGTAAGAGAGATAGAGGAAAAATTAGGAAGAGAAATGAGAATAGTCCAAAAAGAAATACAAAAACAATGAGAAGAATGCTTGCAAAAGTAAAATTGGACAAATGGTAAAATTGAAGGAACATGAACTGTTGATAGGGAGAAGGTGTCTTCTATTTCCTGATTGTATCAATTTATTTTTAATTAATTTTTACCTTTCTTTACATTCCTGGATTTTAGTCTGAGAATATATTGGACTTGTAAAATCTGTTTCTTAAGAGGACTAGACTTTGTGCTTGACTCATATGTCCGAAATCTTCACAGGGTACCAACTGCTTCCCTTACTTCTGAGTAGGATCAGTAACAGTTCTGTATTGTACAATCAAACACCCTAATTTAAATAATGTTCTTGATGCTGAATATATAATTTTTGTTTTCAAAATTAGGAAAATTTAGCTTTAATTCACCCCCATTATAAACCATTAATTTTCATGGATTCTATTGTCATCTCTATACCAATGATTATCCAATCTTCTTAACCCCTCCAGACCAATTTTTCTTACCTGCAATCTAGATTCTTGCTTGTCTGGCATCACTAACTGAATGTCCAATCGGCTGATTCAATTTAAGAATGTATTAAAAGCCTAATTATTTTTGCTTCATGCCCCTCTTCCCAACTTCTCTATTACTGCTTAAGTTATCACCATCTTATTAGTTACCCAGGTTCACAATATAAATGTCATCCTCACATGTTCTCAATTTTCATTTCCAAGACAATATCAAGGATTGTCTATTTTACATTTATGTCCTCTCACAAGTGTCTTCTTTAATTAACCAAAAGTCATTGTCATCATAGCAGGCAGTTCTTATTACTTCACAAGTGAACTATTGTAGTGAACTATGGACTGGTCTTCTTGCCATAGTTTTCTTCTCAGTCCAGTTTTTCCTCCACTGAACTATCAAATTAATTTTCCCAAAGCACAGATCTAAATGTGTCACTCTGCTATTTAATAAATTCCAGTTATTTCCTATCTACTCCAGGACCAAACACAACATTATCTTTGATGTTCAGAGATCTGCATCCTCCTCTAGTTTTCTTACATATTGTTCCCCACAGACTCTGTAATTCATTGACAAGTCTTACTAGCTCTCCATTGCACAAGTCACTCCATATCCTGATTATAGACATTTACTGTGTCTGGCTGCCATTCCTAGAACATACTCCCCTCTCATCTCTGCATCCTGGCCTCCCTGAATTCCTTCAAGTCTCAATTAAATTCCCACCTATTTCAAGATTCTTTTTATGATATTATTGACAGCTGAACTTTCTTTTTGTTTATTATATTTAATTTTCCTGTTTTGGAATATAATTAATTTTTTTATAAATATTTACTGTAACGTTATTTTTCTCAATAGACAGCGAGTTCCTTGAGATCAGGGATTGACTTGCCTTTCTTCCCCACCCTCCCCCCAGCATTTAACATGGAACAAATTACATACTTAATAATACATAATTTTCGACTATTAGAAAATCACAACAAAAAAACCCTGAAGATAAGAAATAACCTTTCATGTTATAGCTATCATGCATTTCTTGTAATTAAAAATATCTCAAAAAAATCCTAAAATAAGAAAAACTCACTATGTCTTCTCATAGGATTCTATCTATAGTTTAGATTTGTAAAAATTGTGTTGGTTTCCAGTTCCAGTTGTTCAGTAATTAAGAATATCAGCTACATCCAGAAAGAACTATGGGAAATGAGTGTGGACCACAACATAGCATTTCCATTCTGTTATTGTGTATTTGCATTTTTGTTTTGCATCTCAGATTTTTTCTTTCTTTCTGGATCCAATTTTTCTTGTATAGCAAGATAATTGTATAAATATGTATACATATATTAGATTTAACAAATATTTTAAAATATTTAACATGTATCCGACTACCTACCATCTAGGAAAATGGGTGGGGGGAAAGAGAGGAAAAGTTGGAATGGAAGTTTTTGCAAGGATGAATGTTGAAAGATTACTCATGCATATGTTTTGTCAGTATAAAGTTATAATAAAAAATTGTATTGGTTTCACTGAAATTCATCCCCTGGAAGTATATTTTGTAATAGATGCAAATCTCAAATTTAAAGATAAAATAAATACTAAAGAAGGGAAAGGGACCTGTGTGTGCCAAAATGTTTGTGGCAGCCCTTTTTGTAGTGGCTAGGAACTGGAAACTGAGTGGATGCCCATCAATTGGAGAATGGCTGAATAAAATATGGTATATGAGTATTATGGAATATTATTGTTCTGTAAGAAATGACCAGCAGGATGAATACAGAGAGGCTTGGAGAGACTTACATGAACTGATGCTGAGTGAATGAGCAGAACCAGGAGATCATTATACACTTCATCAATGATACTGTATGAGGATGTATTCTGATGGAAATGGATATCTTCAGCAAAGAGAAGATCTAATTCAGCTCCAATTAATGGAGAGACTCAGCTATACCCAGAGAAGGAACATGGGGAAATGAGTATAAACTGTTTGCATTTTTGTTTTTCTTCCCAGGTTATTTTTACCTTCTGAATCCAATTCTTCCTGTGCAACAAGAAATTCTGTTCTACACACATATATTGTTTCTAGGATATACTATAACTCATTTAACATGTATGGGACTGCCTGTCATCTAGGGGAGGAGGTTGAGGGAAGGAGGGAAAATTCGGAATAGATGTGAGTGCAAGGGATAATGTTGTAAAAAATAACCTATGCATATGTACTGTCAAAAAAGTTATAAAATTAATAAAAAATAAAATAAAATAAAGATAAAATAAAAGAAAAAATAAAATTAACAATGGGCTGAATAGATAAACTTCTTGTCTTAAAAAAAAAAAAAAAAAAAAAAAAGATCACTTTCCCCTGTATCTATCCTAGAACTCTTTTCCACTTTCATGCAGCAAACTGAGACAAATATGAAATCTGGCCTATTACACAGGGCCATACATACCAGTCTTCCCCAGATAGACCCAGAGACGAGACCAATAGTAAGGTGCCAAATAGCTTTTCTTTTTTGGTGTTCTCAGCAGGGGTTAGCAGGAAGCAAGAGCAGAGGTATGTACATCTCTGCCTCTCTCTACTTCTCTCCACATCCTTCTTCGCCTATGGACTCAAAGCTGCTTATATTTATTCTCCTCTGGGATTACCCTGTTCTTAGCCCACTCAGCACTGTGTAGGTGGATAGTGAAAGGGAGACACCTGGAATTAGTGCTTCATCCTAAGAAAAAATCTAACACCTGCCTCAGAGGCCAAGCCCCTCTCTACCTCCTGGGTCCACCTCACCAGCTGACATGGCGTACATGGCAATTCTCAGAAGCAAAGTCTCCAACAATCTGGGTCACCCACTGATTGACCCTTACTAGAGTTCTCCTCATCTATCTCTGGATCTCCCCAGAAACTATAACACTAAGGTCAAAGACAGCTCTCAGCTCTCAATCTGGGCTTGTAGACCACTATGGATCAGACCACTGGTTGGAGGAGAAATATTCTGGAGGGTTAAGTTAGATGATGAAGATACTGAGTCCACGGAGAATAAATGAATCACCCATAATTACAGAGATCATAAAATTCAGAGTAGATGAACACAGTTGTTCTCTCTCCAGGCAATACTCTTCCACCCTGCCACTGTTTTTATTATGAGATACCTCAGACAATCACCACTGCCCACTTTTTTCAGGATACTCCAATTAGCTGCCTCACTCAGGATCATGAAACTTTTAAGTTTCAGAGCGGGAATTCAGAGCTAAAATTTTAGAATACTTGGTACTTCCAACTTCAAGAATCTTTGAACTGAACCATGAAAAGAAAATATTCCTTTTTAAATTATTATTATTATTTGGTGAGGCAATTGGGGTTAAGTGACTTGCTCAGGGTCACAGGGTTACAAAGGGTTGAGTGTCTAAGGCCAAATTTGAACTCAGTTCTCCTGATTTCAAGGCCAGTGCTCTATCTACTGTTCCATCTAGTTGCCCCAAGAAAAAAATTCTTAAAGTTGGAGTGGATTTCTGCTTCTCTTCAGTTCCTACAATGCAAGCTTTGGTTTTCTTGGTGATTCTTTTTGTATCAGCACATGGAATAAGAAGTTTTGAAAACAGAAATCTGAGCAATTACTTGCATGGGCAAAAGATAACAAACAGACTGTTTAACGATATCAGCCTTA
Organism: Sminthopsis crassicaudata; assembly: GCF_048593235.1. Classification (NCBI taxonomy): domain Eukaryota; kingdom Metazoa; phylum Chordata; class Mammalia; order Dasyuromorphia; family Dasyuridae; genus Sminthopsis; species Sminthopsis crassicaudata. Next base: position 178,518,582 of record NC_133620.1, read on the forward strand.
TTCAGGGTGTCATAACCAATGACTGAAGTAGTAAGACAGGACTGAAATAAATGGGAGGGAAGATTCTCAGGAGAAGAAGCTCAGGACAAGTTTGAAAATCTAGGCCAGCCCAAGATAATTTTTAAAAATAATCCTTCAGGAGCAGCTAGGCGGTGTAGTGGATAGATCACCAGCCCTGAAGTCAAGAGGACCTGAGTTCAAATTTGACCTCAGATACTTTATACTTTCTAGCTATGTGACCCTGGACAAGTCACTTAACCCCAATTGCCTCAAAAAAAAAAAAAAAAAAAAAAAAAAAAAAAGAGGAAGTCAGAGGAGATTTGCATGTCTCCTGGCAACTGAGAAAACTCTGCAAGCATAGATAACTGTGAACTAAAAGGCCAAAATTATAGAATGATGATTAATATTAATTATCTTCTTGCATCTCACACCCAGTAAACACTTAATCAGCAGATTTTTTTCTTGAATTCCAAATGCCCCTCTCTTTTGAACTGTTCTCTGTTAGCAGTTCTCTTGGACATTCTGGAATTGTTCTCATCCTCAAGGTAACTCTGAATGGGGATCCTCTTCAGTAGAGTTGGCTGACTAATTTTATATATTTTACAGATTATTAGGAATTCTTTTTATAACCTTTTCTAAAATGTATCTCAAAGCAGTTTTAATAAATACTTTTAAATTTTACTTCTCTAATAAGCCCTTAAACTCAGCTCAGACTTTATAGTCCTAAAATTATCAATAATAGTTTTCTTTAACTTCAAAATATTTTAGTTTTTAAATATCCTTTTTTCCCCAAACGCTGTAATTGATATAAATGTGCTAAAGAAAATAATGTTATAAGAAGAATTTTTTAAAATGATTTTTTCGGGGGAAGCTAGGTAAAGCAGTGAATTGAGCACCAGCCCTGAAGTCAGGAGGACCTGAGTTCAAATATGATCTCATTTACTTAACACTTCCTAGCTTGGTGACCCTGGGCAAGTCACTTAAACCCAATTGCTTCAGGGAAAAAAGAAACAATTTATTCTAATATAATTTTTTTTCTTAGGAAGAGTAGAGGCTTATGTGAAATAGCAAATTTTTTTTTTTTGTGAAGATGACATCTAATACACATTGCATTTACTTATATGTATAAATTTCTTTCATATGTAATTAAAAAAATATCTTGGGATGGGATGAGCAAGCAAACTAAGTATTTAATTCCAAATTGTATACAATGTTTTAAGTATATATCAAATGAGTTGCCTGTTAGTAATATATGTTTATATTTCAGGACATTATTTACAAAGAGATATTAATTAACATTAGATAACAGACCTAAGTAAAACTAACATTTCTTTTGAAACATTCCTCTAAGAAAACTGATTTCCCTCAAATTATTTTCTTCATGAGCAAACTGGAAAAGTTTCTGTTTTCAACCTTAAGCAATTGATTCATACTTTGGTCTGACTAACTTGATATTTTTAGAAATTTCAAGGACCATATTTTATGCAGGAATTCATGACTGTTAATAGGTAATTTACAAATCTCAGTATGAAAATAATTATAATCTCAGATTGAAAAGCATAAAATGTTCACTTTCTTTATCTTAAAGCAATGTAGAAGTGACAAAATATAGCATTGATAAGATACAGTGTTTCATATCATATCAACAATACAATATGTCATATCATATCAACTTTACCTTAGTAAAAGATATGTGTATGAATATAAAGAACAGACATGATTATAACAGCATCTGTATTAATCCACCAGTCCTAAATCCTAGGACCCAAAATGATTTAGCATATGTATAATTAGAATAAAGCACCTCAGAGCCAAATGATTTCGAATAAGGTTAGAAAAAGCAGCCAAGTACATGACAATATACCTCATCCAGACTCAAATATAACCAGGTGAAAAAATTCTTGCAGGGAAATCAAGGAAGTCAGGAGATATTAATTTGGCCTTTTTCAGTTCTCCCTTCCAACCTTTTTCATGTGGACAGAGATCCCCCAGCCTCATTCCCATTAAGCTGGACATTTTTCTTGAACTCATGAAACATTAGTTCAAGGACACACACACAAAAAATCTGAAAACAAAACTGAGACAATTTGATTATATTCCCCTGAGTTTATTTTGTCACATAGCAAAGCTCAATCTTCATGGGTAGACTTGGATGTAGTTATTATTAATTCTCTCGTATCATTGCAACAAATTAGCTAGCAAGAAAAAATTATCAGACCTTCAAAAATTGTACAAAAGTCTTAACATACTTTTCTTCCTATTTTGTCATTCTCACATTTCTTAAATCTCTTTGATTGCAATTAAAAGCAACATTGACAAAATGTGTGTGAGGCCGGCTTTTATGAAACACTTGAATGTATGTATTTTTCTCTACTTATTCTGGTATTATTCTGGTCCTAAATTTAGCTCACACTCCCAAAAAATCCAGAAGAACTATAGCCTAGGTTGTATCAAATTTGGAGTAAGCTAATCTTTGAACATGAGAAAAGAATACAAGCAAAGGAAAGCAAAGCAAAACAAAATACTTTTAGTCTTTTTAAATTTTATTGTTAGCTGATAATACTACTTTTCTGTAGAGATTTACAACAGAATGTTTTATGGAGAAAAGCATGCTTAAAGTGTAAAAATAGTTGAAGAAGGAAAATTGCATCTTGTATATTATTCCTCCTTGAGGATGCAACTAGCTTCTTGTTACCTCAGACTCCCAAAACATCCTGGACCCGAAAATCATCATGTTGAACTTTCACCTGGTTCATCCACTCTTTTTAAGATTCCCCTCATTCTTAGTGCCTGTGAATCTACCAACCTCTTATATCAGATATAAGGACAGAAACAGCCCACCCCAGTATGTGTGCTTGTTCACTGAAAGATTACAGGGACTCACACTTGAGTATCCATTAGTAATAAACTGCCTTGTAATTTACTATTTTTCTTTTCAGTAATTATTCACAATCTCCTCAAACCAGTCTTCTTAAGGTTATGATGATCCACGGGTATTCATGAAGAAATTTACAAATGCATTTTAATAGGATTAAACACCCATAATTAAATAGACACAAGTCAGGGCCAGAACAAAGGCTGCCCATTCTCCTTGTCTTTTTTCTTTCATGTTTCTGCTACAAGCACATATATTTAGAATTTAGAATTCATCATTTAGGAGTCAAAACTCATGGTCTTGAAGTCAGAAACTATAGATGTTTCAGACACTTGGCCTGATAGTTAACCTGTTGCCACCTGTCCCCTTTTTTCTTTATTTTCTCTGGAGAGTTCCTCAGAAATCAACTGTCTTATAAAAAACAGGCAAGACTTCAGTTTCCCCATCTGAGTACTTATCTAACAACAAAAGAATAAGAACAGTAATAATAACTGGATTTTATGTAGCATCAAGCATATGGCAAGCACTATTCTAAATACTTTGCAAATATTTTCTCATTTGATTTGGTGTTAGTTTCTTTTATTTCCAAATTGGGAAGATGTTTGTAACTTTCAAAGATTGTATGGTCAAAGCCCTGTCTGAAGTTTTTATATAAACCTCATCAAGGCAATTTCTGGCCTCAGATAACTTACATTCTAAAAAAGAATTCAAAACATAAAAAGGGTAATTAAATGGGCCAACACATCAAAGGGCTGAGCCAGGAGACTGATGAGATACTTAAATGCTTGTTCTGACCACAGTCCTCTTCTCTGTTTGAAAGCTTGCCTCCATGATGTTGCATAAGATCCACACCTGCTACAACCACCCAGAAGTGATACTTTCCTCAGTATGGGAACTATGCTGGGGGAGGGGGGGAGAGGGGAAGAGGATAGGGGAGGGGGAATAACAGCAAAAAACAAAAAAAACCCCGGGGAATTGTTAAAGGACAGGTCAATTCCCCAAGAACCTCCCTAGCTGTGGATCATAACATCTGAAGGAGTTGCAGGGCAGTCTTTGCTGACACAGGTGTTGGAGACTGGGAATGAGATAAATTGGAGGGAGAAGAGGGAGGTGAGACAATGCAATGGCCTCTCAGGAAAGAGGTCAGAGAAAGCAACTGTCTCAGTCTCCTTGTTTCATCCATTCACAAGAGAAGATCCATTCTGAGTTGGATCTTCAGCAGCCACTGTCGGGTAGCTCCCATGTATTCCAACAGAAAGTCACTTCTTAGTGAGGGACACCCCAAGTAGTTTCAGATAAATGAGTGGTTTTCTTTTCAGTTAATCCCTGAGATTATTCATTTACAGTTAAGAGATTGAATTAATGGCTGAGATTCTACCATGTTTTTTCTGGAACCATAATTAACATTTCTCCAAAAGTTTAGAAATGAGATGACTACAACTTTCCTGAGGTCACAGAGTGATGGAAATGAAACCAGCACATTGGAGTGGAATCACAAAGGTAAGGTCTTTTATTCCTATTAGACTTCCCTGCTTTTGGTTTGTGTGGAATAGAGAGATAAGGTATGTTTTATCATATTTCTATGATAAAATCATTTATATATTTCAAGGGGAAATAGTGTGGAATAGAGAGAGAAGGTGAAGAACTTACAGGAATGTGTGAATTCTTTTTCTGTATTTTATTTTCATTATTCCTGTGTTTCCTCTACGACCTGTATAATAGTGCAGGCTCATATTTACTTGAGCCTTGGCCAGCTATAAACATATTTACTTAGCCTGAGCTGATGACATTTATCAGTATTTGACATTTATCGATATTTAGTCTATTAGCTTGACTACTGTCTATCTGAAGCTTAAAGGCCTGATTTTCTATTTCTTAGAAATCAGAGGATTTGGGGGAAACAAACCTTCCATTCCAATCTCTTGGGATAGCAACAACCAATTAGATGCCTCCCCCTACCCTTCTCATTGCTCTCTTACTTGTGATGAAATCTCTTGTATAAGAGCTGTGTATCTTTACTACTTCTTTAGCCCTCCTACTATAAGCTTTCTCTTTCCCTTATCTTGTGATAGAAGGGCTCATCCTTTGGAGGTTTTAATAAACAATCTTTCTGCTTTCTACTGAGTGATCTCTTATTTTTACCTTCTGAATCCAATTCTTCCTTTGCAACAACAACAACAACAACAAAATTCGGTTCTGAACATATAAATTGTACCTAGGATATACTATAATATATTTAATATGTATGGGAATGCCTGCCATCTAGGGGAGGGGGTAGAGGGAAGTAGGGGAAAATTCGGAACAGAAGGGAGTACAAGGGATAATGTTTGTTGCAGCCTTAGAAATTTGCTCATACACTGTTATAGGATAATTAATCTGTGCTGAATTCTCTCCATACTGACCTTCACCTGCTAGTTGGTCAAAAGTGACTTGTATATTAACTCCTGTTTGCCTATTGTGTCTGGCTTGAATCTTACATAATTCATGATACTCCAAAAGCAACAACAAGTTTTGTCCAGGTTCTAAACATTCCTTGCTATGGATTTCCAATCACTAGGGTTTAGGACTTCATAAGCCAAACTATCTAGTAACATCTTAACATAAGACCATGTAGCCCCATAAAGAGTGCAACTCTTTTTCAAATCCTTAATTTTTTCTAGATCTAAAGGAGTATGTCTTCTCCTTTTTTGACCTGAAGAGTCAAGCTCTTCAATCCAGGTATGCATTTATTTTTAAATTAGATATATCCTATCCTGCATTTTTTGCTTTAACAAAGGCCTTATGTAATTCATAGGTGGTTGTGTCACTGCTTCTCCCCCTCCTCCTTCTCCCTCCACCCATGGACAGTTAATTGAGGGAATTAGGTCAGGGAATAGGGAATGTTCCAGTTGTGAAGTTCCACACTCAGAAGTGTATTTAACTCCATTCTTATCTGACTCATCATCCTTTTTACCTAGTTAATTTGGCACCTCTCCCTCCTGCACATTCTTCTTTTTCCTTATTCTAGGTATATTTTTGGGAATTATGTTTGGATTGGAATTGTAGTATTTACCTAGTTGCTCTCCTACTAATTTCCACTCATCTGGATTCAATTCTTTTTCCTTAGAGAACCAAGGAAATGTGTACTATACAGTTTTTTTTTTTTTAAAAGATCAATGATCTGCTCCCAAGTTATAATTAAACCTTGATTTTTTTTTTTTTAAATATAAGTCTGGCAATGTTCTCTACACATTTTCCTTGAATTTAAAAAGAAGATTGTTTTCTAAACATCTGTCCCATTTCAGCTGAAATTTTACTTTAGCTCTTTAACAAAGTTTCCTTGTACTCACCCTAATTTCTGGGTCATGGAGACTTTTTCACTGAAATCAAGATCGTGTCTGTCCCATATTCAGGTGCCAAAAATGTAATGCCCTTCTCTAAAGTATAATGTTCTCTGGGAGCAGGTTTCTTGGGGGGCTTTTGGGAGCAGCCTTCCTTTCAATTCGTGTAATAACCCCAAATGCAGACAGGTATTAAAGTCCAAATCCTTTATTGTTTCCTTTTAAATCTTGTCTCCTTCCTTGGGCCTGGTTAGCTTTCTTAGAGGCCTGTCTCTCTCCTTGGTTCCTGCCACTAGTCCTTTGTCTCTTCCAGCTTCTGCTTCTAGCTCCCTCTGAATGCTTCCAGCCAGCACAAAGGTGGAAGTTGGAATGATTCTGACTCCTCCTCCAAGAGAGTGGGCTTGTGGGTTAGTGGGTTTTCTGTGTCTGGCCCTGAGAGCTTCTTGCTTATATGCTGTGCACTGAGTATACTCCAATCATTACATCATTAGGAAACCATTATTTGTTGTAGGATTAAATCAATGCTAAATTAGATTTAACCATTGTCTCCTCAATTCCACTTGGTACCTTGTTTCAAGTTCTGGCCTATAACATCTTCTTGTAGGATCAGGTCAATCATACTGAACCATGCTAAATTAGATAATTATTGTCTCTATCAATTCCACTCTCTTAGTACCTTGTAAGAATCATAACACCTGATAATTCAGAGACCGTGAATAATGATGAGATAGGGAGCCGAGGTGGTGCAACTCTGTTTATTGCAACTTCTACCAGCAGTCTTAAAGCCTTAGTTACCTCAGCATAGCAAGAGCTCTAGAAGCCAATCATACTAAACTAACAGGGACTGTCATGCTCATTTCAGACATGCCACATAATCAACAGGGGCAAGTCTTCCATTCTTCTTGTCCACAGGGGTGGGGCTCCTTCCTCCCAGAGCCATCCTGTTCAACCCTTACAGCACTGCCCTCAGTTTACCAGAATCGAGTTCCATGCAGTTATCCAAAGATACATGAGGGTTGGCAGTCCCTTACAAATCCCCTTGTTTGCTTTTGAAGGCTATGTCTTTGAGCTTCAATGAGGCAAATGTGACAGAGCCACTAAACATATTCAGAGTATATTTCAAAATTAATATAAAATCAGTTAGAACAATTAAATATCCAACAAGACCTATTGGAGTGAATAAACTTTTCACCATACCCCAAAGATCTGCTTTCTGAAAGAAATTCAAGATCCTGTCAGCAACCAAATACGTGGCAGCTTTGCCCTGCCTCCCCCACCAGGAGGGTGTTGCTACTGAGGCCTTATGTGTAATACCTCCCATATTGCTGGATTTATGTATACTTGTTTTAAGAGTGAGACCCATATGGCAGCCAGGTGGTGCAGTGGATAGAACACCAGCCCTGAATTCAGGAGGACCTGAGTTCAAATGTGGTCTCAGACACTTAACACTTCCTGGCTGTGTGGCCCTGGGCAAGTCACTTAACCCCAATTGCCTCAAAAAAAAAAAAAAAAAAAAAAAAAAAGAAAAAAAAAAAAGAGACCCTTCAGAAATCTACTAATCTTATTTGATTTCCCATTTCCTTTGGTGTTTGCATCTCCCTTCCTGAGATATTGGGGAGGGTGTGAACACCTCCTTTTATGGTGTTTTTACCCCCTTTTTTGAGCAATTGGGGAAGGTGTGATCATTTTCTTTTTTGGGGTTTTCACCTCCTTGAAAAGTCAGGGAAATCATGACCACCTATGTTCTAAAAACAAAAGAAAGCTGGAGATGTTATGGGCCAGAACTTGAAACAAGGTACTAAGTGGATTGAGAAGACAATGGTTAAATCTAGTTTAGCATTGATTTAATCCTACAACAAATAATGGTTTCTTAGTGATGTCATTATTGGTTTACACTTAGTGTAGAGAGTATAAGCTCTCAGGGCCAAAAAAGACAAGCTAATTGGCCCTCCGAGGCTGAGACAGATTCATTCCATCATCCACCTTTGTGGTGGCTGGAGGCTGAAGTACAAAACTTTGGACATTTGGAGAAATTCAGAGGGCAGAGAAGGAGGCAGGAACTCAAGCTCTCGGAACCAATGAGAGAGAGAGAGAGGCCTCTAAGAAAGCTAACCCAGCTCCAGGAAAGGAGACAACACTTTGAAGGAGACAATAAAGCATTTGGACTTTAACACCTGGCTGTACTTGTGGTGATTACTGAACTGAAACCGAAGACTGCCTCCAGAGACCCCAAGAAAACCTCAACAGAGAACATTACATTTTAGACAGAGCATTACACAGATAATATATGATTTGTTCACAGTCACATAGCTGATAAATAGAAGAGATTGGTGATCTAAGTAATCTTTATTTTCTGTACTGAAGTATTTCTGTCAACCTGCTATAAAGTTTCTGCTCAATGAATTTAATTTCCTCTTGAATGAAAACATCCATTCTCTGTGAAAGTGAATGATTATCTGTGAATGGTAATTTAAAGCTCAGTGAGTTAAATTATTATTCTTATTCTGCACTTAAATTTTCTGCCTGGTAAACTTTTTGATATTACTTTTTCTCCTGTCAGCTCAATGTTTGAGGTAGTAACTTATTAGTAAATATGACTTATGGCAATGTATGCTAAGTGCTTCATTTTGCTTGTATTTATTAGCAGTAAGGTTCTACTTATCAACTATCCTTTTTCTTCTCTCTCTTTTTTTTTTTTTTTTTTTGTACAATTAGTCTCGACACAAAACAAACAGGAACAGTGATGCACTTGAAGTCAGAGGTAGTATTCAAATCATGGTTCTGACATTGACATAGTATCTGTAGGATTCTGGACAAGTCAGTTAACCTTTATAAATTTCAGTATCTTTATCTGTAAAATGGGCAGGTTGGACTAGAGCAGAACTTCTTAATTGGGGATCTGAATAGATTTCAGAGGGGACCATGAATCTGGTGAAAAATACATTCCAACTCTTTCCCCACCCAGTTATCTGGCTGAAATTTTAATTTTTTTTCAATTATGAATATAGGCAACAAACCATGGTAGTTCATCAGTGCCTATGACTGAAGCACTAATAGAAATCATCTCTTCATCTGTACCATCTATTTTCATCAGTAGAAAGCATTTGATGTAATTGGATAGACAACTAACAGGTAACTGTACCAATTTGTTATTTTGCCACCAAATGTTAAATTGTGTGTTTCCATATTGATGATTCAGATATTTATGTTGCTTTTCAGTATTCCTCACCTTTATTTAATGATTATCAATATGTGGAAGGAGGTTAGTAGTTTTTATTATTTAAGTTTTGCAAAACTAGCCAGTTCAAATGAGAATTCTTAATTCTCTGTAAGATGATCCAGTCTTTTGTAACATGGATAAGTGCACAGCATATATGTGTAGACTGGGCTAATTCAAACATATCTGACAGTTAGAATAGCTAGCTGTATTATTTAAAGTAACATATTATTGCTATCAAATTGCATAGTGAAGCAGGTTGTGCACAGGGTCATAAGTTCTGAGAGGAGTTCTTTTGTTTTTCTTTTTAATACTGTTTTTGACCATTGCACTGAAGAAAAGGAATATAAGACAATGTTACACAAGTGGCATTTTTGTATTATCACTCTGGGGAAAAAAAGCATATTTAAAAATGAATTTGGCAAGAAAATTGAAGGATATTAGAAATGAGAACTATTATTTCTAAGAAGGCAAAGAAAACCACTCAAATCTACATGGAATAGCTAGGATCCATAGAATTATTACTCTAATTCTAATATCAGTATGCAAGTATATAAAAGTATATACATGCATATCTATATCTGTGTATGTCTATGTATATATGTATACACACACACACACGGTAACCAACTTCTTATTTTGGTTCTCTAGGTGACCCAGTAGATAGAGCACTGGTTCCTGGAATCAGGAAAACTCAAATTCAAATCCCAACTCTTAACATTTAATAGTTGTATGATCTTGGGCAAGTCACTTAATCTTGCTATGTCCTGATTTGTTAAATGGAGATAATAATAGCATCTTCCTCCAGGGTTATTGTGAAAATAAAAAATAATATAATATTTGCAAATGACATATGAAGCTTAAAATACTATATAAATGCTAGCTATGTCTATATCAAATCATCAAAGAAGAATTCTTATTTTGTGAGATGCTTCTGGAAAAAACAAAGGCTCTCCATGTTTTAGAAATAGTAAAAAAAATAATCTTATCAAACAAACTTTGACTAGGAAAAACGTTTCATACTCTGTACAGATGGAGCTCATAAGATACTTAATAATACATCTGGATTTGCTACTATATTGAAAAAGGAGGAAATCGCCTGTTGTTGTCACTTGTTGCTTTTTACACAAGTGTATATTAGCAGCAAAGATTCTTCCTAAAGGAAGTTATGTCAACAATCATAAAAATCATTAACTTCATCAGATGCAAGTCTCTGAATCATCATACATTTAAATGATTTTGTCAGGATACAGGAACAGAATAGGAAATGGTTCTTTACCATACAAAAGTAGACTGATTTTTTTTTTTTTTTAAGAAAAGTCTTGTCTTGAAGTGCCTGTTTAAGGGGAAATTTTTTTATTGCCTCCCTGCCTCCCTTCTTTCTCCCCTCTTTCCTTTCTTTCTTTTAAATTAAAGAAAAAAGAAAAAAACTACTCTTAGAAAACTTGGAAAGAAAGGATTTTATATATTTGCTGGCTTAGGTACCTGAAAGATATTTTTAATCATATACATAAGGTAAATCTTTCCATTTAAGGTTGGTCCTGAAGTCAATACTATGGATCAGGAAAATTTTCAAGCTTTCTTGGCCAGATTTAGAAGAAGAAATTAGAGGCTGCCACACTTTCAGACTCTGAAATGTTAGAATTTTGAATCTTCATCTGCATCTTGGTTAAGCATTTACTCTTTCTCAATTTCTTTGAATAAAGAAATTTGCAGACTTTTGGAAACATATCAGAATTCTTAAAATTTTGATTGTCATGGAATTAAAGTTGATTACTGCATTTTCATTACTTTTCTTTTTCATATAGATTGTATTTGGGATATTGATGCGACCAAAGGTGAGCTTGTAGAACTTAAAACAAAAAATTATAACTAGTGTTTAACTCAGAATGCCTATATATATATATTTGCAGTCTTTTTCTTTTTCATATAAAGTGTATTTGAGATGTTGACATAACCAAAGCTGACTTTGTAAATTTAGAAGAAAAAATTGTAACTAGTATTTAATCCAAAGTGTTTGTATAGTTCTGGTTTTTTCTTTTCTTTTTTTTTCTCCCTTGCTTTGTAAAGTTAACTTTCTAAACTTTAATTCTATTTACAATAATATATCTTGTGAATTGGGATTTGCAATGTTTTCAACCATCAAAAAAAATAAATTTATAGGGTGACTACAATGTCTGGGCTAGCTCCTTGGAGGGCCTCAGGATCAGTTGGAGTCAGTGTCAATCTTTAAGGGGAGAAGTAAAGGAGGCAGGCAAGCTGCTACATAGCTTGCCAAAGTTCTAGAGTCCCGAGTCTCTAGCCTTTCTCCTCCTTGTCCTGCAGCCAAGTGAGTCTGACTTCTTTTCTTCAGCCCTCCAAACCTTGCCTACAATTACCTCACCACCAAATATTCAGCAAGCACCAATGGTGAGGAGAGCCATCACATCACCATCTCATCTAAATATATGTATATAGAGCCATTATCTCACATGTGGGTCTCAGATTCAAAACACCTTTTCAGAGTTTCAGCCCTCTCCATGTGATCATCTTGAAATACATACTACTTTGTCAAAGACTATACCAAAATTTAAAGTTTTTATTCAACAATAGGCTTTGTGTCTTTTTAAAAATGTAAACATGTACTTTTAATATGCCTATATTTTAAATATATTATTATTTGACATGATATAGAAGTACATATGCCACAAATTTGTTTCAAAAATATTTTATTTTTATTTCAGTATAATTTATTTTCTTCATGATCCTGTGTCTTTTATTTTATGAATTAAAAACATTATTCAGAGAAAGGATCAAGAGGCTTTACCAGATTACTAAAGGAGTCCATATCACAAAGAAGATTAAACCCCTAGACTATAAAATCTTCAAGATTCCTTTTAGTTGGAAATTTATAATTATACTTCAGGATAATCAATCTATTTAACCTTGATTTAAGGCCTATGGTGAAAACTTTGAAGAACTGTATTTTGGCTAATCTCTCTATACTGACTTTTTGAGATTAAGATTTATGTGAATCTCTCTTTGTCTCTGACTTTCTCTCTGTCACTATCTCTATGTCTCTCTGTCTTTTTATCTGTCTGTCTGTCTTTTTTTCTCATTCCTTAAATAGAGTAATATCAATTTTACTCTAAGTCCTTAGGATACTAACAAATTTTATGCTTTTTTACATCCCTAAGGACTTTCTGACTTTGGATTTTTAGTTCTACTCTAACATAAAATGGGGACTTCTGGCCAAGATGGAAGTATGGAGGCAGACAGCTGCTTGAGCTCTGCGTTTTTTTTCAGAATTTACTTCATGACAAGCCTCGGAATTAATGCTTGACTGGAAAAAAAAACAAACAACCCACAAATAATTACCAACAGAAGACATCCTTGAAATTTGCCACAAAAGGTCTGTGTTTGCTCGGGGGAGGGACGAACAGACTGAGCGCAGGCTGAGGGCAAGTCGCAAGAGCTTGGCAGGCAGCTCACACTGCTCAGACCTGAGGGGGGGAAGGGTGCAATCTCTGCCGTTTCTGCTGAACAACCTTTACCCCAGTGTGGATATTCTGTCTTGGCAGCAAGCCAGGAGCAGCAGAGAAGGTGTAAACACTGGAGGTAAAAAATAAAATCTTGGATGTCTCTCAGGCTTGACTACTCCCACCCCCACCTGGAGTGACTCAGCTTGTTCTCAGAGCCTCAGAGTGCAGACTCAGCACAGCCATCACTGTCCTGTTAGTGCCTCGCTGCTGTCTCCTGCAGTCTGTAGAGAGAGCTTGGTAACACTGTCCAAACCCATTTCTCCCCCCCCCCTCCCCGCCCCAGAAACAGACCAATTGTTTCTCTTGTCAATTTGTTTTCTTTGATTCCGCTTTGACAAAATGAAAAAAAAAAATTAAAAGGGCTCTAACCATTGACAGCTTCTGTATGGAGAGAGAGCAGACTTCAAATCCTGAGGAGACTAAAAGCAGACTGTCTCCAGAGGAATCCCCTAAGGGGGAAATGATCTGCTCCTCAATACACAAGACTCTCATAGAGGAAATCAAAAAGGCTCTCACAAGAGAGCTAGAAGAAAAATGGAAAAAGGAAAGAGAAGCTTGGCAAGAGAGTCTGGAGAAGTCATCCAGAGTGGATAAAGAAATCAAATTATTGAGAAATAAAATTAGTGAGTTGGAAAAATAAAACAGCTCTCTAAAAAATAAAATTGATGAAATGGAAAAAAATTCCGTAGAAGAAAAAAAACTCACTTAAAAACTCAATTGGACAATTACAAAAAATATAAAAAAATTGAGTGAAGAAAACACATCATTGAAAATGAGAATCGAACAAGTAGAATTGAATGACTCAAGGAGAAACCAAGAAGTAGTAAAAACAAAACAATGGAAAAGAATGTCAAGTACCTTATTGGGAAGACAACAGACCTGGAAAACAGATCCAGGAGAGAAAATTTGAGAATAATCAGACTCCCTGAAAAATGTGAGGGGGAAAAAAAGAGCCTGGACACTATTTTCCATGAAATTATCAAAGAGAACTGCCCAAACGTTTTAGAAACAGAGGGTAAAATAGACATTGAAAAAATTCATCGATCACCTACTGAAAGGGACCCTAAAATCAAAATGCTAAGAAATATAGTGGCCAAGTTCAAGAACCATCAGATGAAGGAAAAAATATTGGAAGCTGCTAGAAAAAAGCAACTCAGATATGGAGGAGCCACAATAAGGATAACCCAGGATTTAGCAGCATCCACATTAAAGGAGTGAAGGGCCTGGAATTATGACATTCCGAAAGACTAAGGAACTTGGTATGCAGCCAAGAATAACTTACCCAGCAAAAAATGAGCATCTTTTTCCAGGGAAGAAGATGTTCATTTAACGAAATAAATGAATTCCATCTATTCTTGATGGAAAAAACCAGCCTTACACAAAATGTTTGATCTTCAAATACAGAACTCAAGAGATTTCTAAAAAGGTAAAAAGAAATCTTGAACTATATTTTTGCCATAAATATATATAAAGAACACATGTCTAATTTGTCCTAGAAACTAGAGGTGGAAAGGAAATTATATCATAAAAAAGGGTTAAATGGTGGTACTACATCTCATGAAGAGGCAAAAGTAACCTATTATATCTGAGAGAAAGAAAGGAGGGGGATGAATATAGTGTATATCAATAGACATATTTGATTTATAGTGAAACTCCTTCCACTTCATTGAAAAGTGGAGGGAAGGAATAAGCTAAGGGGAAGGGAATACAGAAATTGTGAGGAAAAGAGGTAAAATAGGAAGAGGAACTTTAAAGTGGGGGAGGGATACTAAAAAGGGAGAGCTGTGAAAAGCAAAAGGAAAGGAGAAAAACATAAGCAGGGGTTAACAGGATGGCAAGCAATACAGAATTAGTCATTTTAACCATAAAGGTGAATGGGGTAAACTCCTTCATAAAGATGAAGCAGTTAACAGACTGTATTAAAAGCCAGAATCCTACAATATGTTGTTTACAGGAAACACACCTGAAACAGGGTGATACAAACAGAATAAAGATAAAAAGTTGGAGCAGAATCTACTATGCTTTTAGGTGAAGCCAAAAAAGCAGGGGTAGCCATCCTCATCTCAGATCAAGCAAAAACAAAAATTGATCTAAATAAAAGAGATAAGGAAGGGCATTATATCTTGCTAAAGGGTAGCATAGATAATGAAGCAGTATCAATATTAAACATATATGCACCAAGTGGTGCGGCATCTAAATTCTTAAAAGAGAAATTAAGAGAGCTGTAAGAAGAAATAGACAGCAAAACTAGAATAGTGGGAGATCTCAACCTTGCACTCTCAGAATTAGATAAATCAAACCACAAAATAAATAAGAAAGAAGTCAAAGAGGTAAATAGAATACTAGAAAAGTTTGATATGATAGATCTTTGACAAAAGCTAAATGGAGACAGAAAGGAGTATATTTTCTTCTCAGCAGTTCATGGAACCTATACAAAAATTGATCATATACTAGGACATAAAAACCTCAAAATCAAATGCAGTAAGGCAGAAATAGTAAATACATCCTTTTCCAACCACAATGCACTGAAAATTACATTCAATAAAAAGCCAGGGAAAAATAGGCCAAAAAATAATTGGAAACTAAATAATCTTATACTAAAGAATGATTGGGTGAAACAGCAAATCATAGACATAATTAACTTCACCCAAGAAAATGACAATAATGAGACATGATAGCAAAATGTGTGGGATACAGCCAAAGCAGTAATAAGGGGAAATTTTCTATCTCTAGAGGCTTACCTGCATAATATAGAGAAAGAGAATGTCAATGAATTGGACTTGCAACTAAAAATGCTAGAAAAGGAACAAATTAAAAACCCCCAGACAAACACAAAACTTGAAATTCTAAAAATAAAAGGAGAGATTAATAAAATTGAAAGTAAAAAAAACTATTGAATTAATTAATAAAACTAAGAGTTGGTTCTATGAAAAAACCAAAAAAAAACCAATCAGTAAATCTGATTTAAAAAAAGGAAAAAGGAAAAGCAAATTGTTAGTCTTAAAAATGAAAAGGGAGAACTCGCCACTAATGAAGAGAAAATTAGAACAATAGTTAGGAGTTACTTTGCCCAACTTTATGCCAATAAATTCGATAACTTAAATGAAATGGAAGAATACCTTCAAAAATATAGCTTGCCCAGATTAACAGAGGAAGAAGTAAATAGTCTAAATAGTCCCATTTCAGATAAAGAAATAGAACAAGCTATTAATCAACTCCCTAAGAAAAACCCCCCCAGGACCAGATGGCTTTACATGTGAATTCTACCAAACATTTAAAGAACAATTGACTCCAATGCTATATAAACTATTTGAAAAAATATGGATTGAAGGAGTCCTACCAAATTCCTTTTATGACACAGATATAGTCCTGATACCTAAACCAGGTAGGTTGAAAACAGAGAAATAAAATTATAGATCTATCTCCCTAATGAATATTGATGCTAAAATCTTAAATAAAATATTAGCAAAAAGACTACAGAAAATCATCCCCAGGATAATACACTATGACCAAGTGGGATTTATACCAGGAAAGCAGGGCTGGTTCAATATTAGGAAAACTATTAGCATAATCAACTATATCAATAACCAAATTAACAAAAACCATACGATCATCTCAATAGATGCAGCAAAAACATTTGATAAAAGCCAATATCCCTATCTACTAAAAATACTTGAGATTATAGGAATAAATGGACTATTCCTTAAAATAATCAGGGGCATATATTTAAAACTGTCAGTAAACATCATATATAATGGCGATAAACTGGAACCTTTCCCAATAAAATCAAGAGTGAAACAAGGTTGCCCACTATCACCATTACTATTCAATATTGTACTAGAAATGCTACCCTCAGCAATAAGAATAATAACTGTCGATAGTATAAGATATTTGGGAATATATCTACCAAAAGAAAGTCAGGAATTATATGAGCAAAATTACAAAACACTTATCACAAAAATAAAGTCAAATTTAAATAATTGGAGAGACATTCAGTGCTCTGGATAGGGTGAGCATATATAATCAAGATGACAATACTCTCTACTCTATTTATTTAGTGCTATACCAATCAGATTCACAAGAAACTATTTTAATGACCATAAAAAAATAACAACAAAGTTCATATGGAAGAACAAAAGGTCGAGAATTTCAAGGAAATTAATGGAAAAAAAAATCAAATGAAGGTGGCCTAGCTGTATCTGATCTAGAGCTATATTATAAAGCAGCAGTCACCAAAACCATTTGGTATTGGCTAAGAAATAGACTAGTTGATCAGTGGAATAGGTTAGGTTCACAGGACAAAATAGTGAATAAAAATAGCAATCTAGTGTTTGATAAACCCAAAGATCCCAACTTTTGGAATAAAATTTCATTATTTGACAAAAACTGCTGGGAAAACTGGAAATTAGTATGGCAGAAACTAGGCATGGACCCACACTTACCATCATATACTAAGATAAGGTCAAAATGGGTCCATGATTTAGGCATAAAGAACGAAATCATAAATAAATTAGAGGAATATAGGATCGTTTACCTCTCAGACTTGTGGAGGAGGAAGGAATTTGTGACCAAAGGAGAACTAGAGATCATTATTGATCACAAAATAGAAAATTTTGATTACATCAAATTAAAAAGCTTTTGTACAAACAAAACTAATGCAAACAAGATTAGAAGGGAAGTAACAAATTGGGAAAACATTTTTACAGTTAAAGGTTCTGATAAAGGCCTCATCTTGAAAATATACAGAGAATTGACTCTAATTTATAAGAAATTAAGCCATTCTCCAATTGATAAATGGTCAAAGGATAGGAACAGAAAATTTTCAGATGATGAAATTGAAACTATTATCACTCATATGAAAGTGTTCCAAATCACTATTGATTAGAGAAATGCAAATTAAGACAACTCTGAGATACCACTACACACCTGTCAGATTGGCTAAGATGACCGGTACAAATAATGATGAATTTTGGAGGGGATGTGGGAAAATTGGGACACTGATGCATTGTTGGTGGAGTTGTCAAAGAATCCAACCATTCTGGAGAGCAATCTGGAATTATGCCCAAAATGTTATCAAAATGTGCATACTCTTTGACCCAGCAGTGCTACTACTGGGCTTATATCCCAAGGAAATACTAAAGAAGGGAAAGGGACCTGTATGTGCCAAAATGTTTGTGGCAGCTCTTTTTGTAGTGGCTAGAAACTGGAAAATGAATGGATGCCCATCAATTGGAGAATGGTTGGGTAAATTATGCTATATGAATGTTATGGAATATTATTGTTCTGTAAGAAATGACCAGCAGGATGAATACAAAAAGGCTTGGAGAGACTTACATCAACTGATGCTGAGTGAAACGAGCAGAACTAGGAGAGCATTATACACTTCAACAATGATACTGTATGAGGATGTATTCTGATGAAAGTGGATATCTTCAACATAGAGAAAATCTAATTCAATTCCAATTGATCAATGATGGACAGAATCAGCTACACCCAGTGAAGGAACATTGGGAAATGAGTGTAAATTGTTTGTATTTTTTGTTTTTCTTTCCAAGTTATTTTTACCTTCAGAATCCAATTCTTCCTTTGCAACAACAACAATAACAAAATTCAGTTCTGCACATATATATTGTATCTAGGATATATTATAATATATTTAATATGTATGGGAATGCCTGCCATCTAGGGGAGTGAGTGGAGAGGAGGGGAAAATTCGGAACAGTAGGGAGTACAAGGGATAATGTTGTAAAAAATTACCTATGCATATGTACTGTCAAAAATGTTATAATTATAAAATTAATAAAAAAAATTTCCCTCTGAAAAATTTAAAAACAAAACAAAACAAAAACCAAAACCCATAAAATGATAGTACAATTAAGCCATTTTTGCATAGCAAATAGATTATATTTAAATATAATTAAATATAAATTATATTTAAATCATAAAGCACATCAAATAATAAAGTACCATATAAATGTTATTTTATAATACTTTATCATTTATGAAGCATTTTGTAATGAATGGTAACTCATATTTATACATAATCTTGGAGAAACTTTTATTCCTCTGTTCACATATTTAAAGCCTGAGAATCTTTTCATCCTTCCCACTCCATTGATTTTTTCTTTTTTCTAGAAAGAATATAGTTTCAAAGTTGGGAGTAACATTTTGAATTTTAAGCCTATAGATTATGGTATTAAATCAGAAGAAACATTTAGCATTTTAAGACAACATTAAATTTAAAAAATAAATTCTTTGAAAGAGGAAGTCAGGAGGCAACTAAGTGGCACAGTGGATAGAGCACCAGCCCTAAAGTCAGGAGGACCTGAGTTCAAATGTGATCTCAGACACTTAACACTTCCTAACTGTGTGACCGTGGGCAAGCCACTTAACTCCAATTGCCTCAGGAAAAAAAAAAAGGAGGAAGTCAGAGGAGTATAGCAAAAGGAGCCATAGATTTCAAATTAGGAAATCCAGGTTCTGGCTCTGTCACTAAATAGCTGCTGTGTGATCCTGGGCAAGGGGAGTCTATGATTGGCCAGTTGGCAGCATAGTTATTTTTAGCATTGCTCCATCATCCCTGAAAGATTTAAAGAACAAGAAATGGACCAGATAAATAGTAATTAAAACTGTTTCAACAAGAAGACAGAAGCAACTTCTCACAATATAGAGTTTTTTGAAATAACAGCAAAGGGCCAAACTTCCTATATTTCACATTTACCCCAACTATCTTGAGTCAAGTACATTTGCTGAAAACAAACTAACAAGCTGGTGTTTTGAGATCCTTTTATAGTGACTTCTTCTCATTTGCCCAATCAGTGACTCAGTCTGAACCCACCTCTGTGTTTAAGCAGCAAATGGAAAAATACTTATACTTCCCAGTAATATTCTTAAGGAAAACTCTGAAGTGTGGGAAAAATTGGCAGTGCAGACACAATAGGAATGAAAAGACTTCTAGGTTCATGAGGGTAAAAGGCCTACAAATCAAACTGTATTTGGGTAATTAGGTCTCTCTAAGACAACTCTTTAAGGGTTGATACAGGGCAGGGACTAAGTCAGCTACTGCAAACTGGCAACCCAAAGATCCTGAGGCTACCCTGTGGAAGGAGAAAAATGTGTTCTCCACAACAGAATGAGAAGCAAGGAAGGAAAACAACTAGAAATGAAAGTCAAAAAATGCAAAGCCTAAATGTTAAAAAGGCTGGCTCAAGGGAAGAGGGAAAGAGGAGGTGGGGGACAGGAGGAAGGAAGAGGAAGGGAGGGGAAAGGGAGGGGGGGTGGAAGGAAGGAGGGGGAAAGGAAAGGGGTGAGAGGGAGGAGGAGGAAAGGGAGGGGGAGGAGGAGGGGGAAAGGGAGAGGAAGAAAAGGAGAGAGGGAGAAGAAGAGAAACTCTGGCTATAAGCTTAGTTCCTAAACAGATTAACTACCAGTGCTTCATCCTTACCCCCCCCACCCCAGGGCAATTGAGGTGACTTGCTCAGGGTCACACAGCTAGGACATGTTAAGTGTCTGAGTCTAGATTTGAACTCAGGTCCTCCTGACTTCAGGGCAGGTGCGCTATCCAGTGCACTACCCAGCTATCCAGTGGTCCAGTTGCACCAGTAATTCTAAAGGAAAAGTAAGCAATCTAGAAAACTCCTTTAAAAATAATTCATTATTCTGTGAAACATATATCAAATCCTGCCAATGAACAAGAAAATAGAACTCTTCAGAGGATTCCCCAGCTATAAGGGGATGTTTCAAAAGAGAAAATTTGTATAATATGTTTTGGAAAACATTGTCTCTCTGAGCCACAATTTCCTCATTTGTGAAAGTAAGTGATTTTAAGCTTATATTCCAATATGGAATATATATTCCTAATTAACAGAAATCTTGTATGAATTGTTAGTTTAAGAAATCAACATATTCTGTGAAATCTAAGATTCTTCAAGACTTTTGCTTACTAGTCGTATAGTACAATGATTGTAATTATTTGTTATTTTTCAAAAAGACATATTTACATTCAAATTGTTCCTTTGGAAGCACAGATGACTATAGGTACTTTAGAAAGGTGATGATTTCCTAATATTAAAGGAATCCTGGAGAAGCATAAATCATAGTGCTGTCACTACTCAGCAGGCAACTTTTTTTTTTTTACTTGTCATAAAAAAGTTGTACAGCTCTGTATAACAAGATGAAAATCTTAACTGTTGACGATTCCAATTTTGAGAACATGACTGACTCTTGTGTTTGAAGACACAGCTGATGATATTACAGGAGGGAGTGTGACTGCAAATATGCCTTGGAAACCACAGTTATTTTCACAGTTTTTACAGATGAAAGCTGTTTTTTAGATTGCGATTTCATTTGTAGCAAGAGGTGCTGTTTGTGGACACTGTCACTCTTTGAGGATCTGTCTGCCTGATAGCTTTGTAGATTGTCTGACCTTTGTAGACTGCTTACTCAAAGGGAACTATTTCATAACTTTATCATATTCTAGAGGCTGTCCTTCAAAACATCCTTATAATACAGAATTTTTTCCCACATCCTACTCCCCTTTTGGTTTGTGGTTATACTTTAGCTTACCATATATACCTCAACTCTAATTATATAAACGTTTGCATGTTTTAGAACTTACTATAGGAGATCTTTTCTTGACCTTTGCAAAAATTTCTATGTGTGGAATTGATTAAATAACTAAAAAAAGCTAGATTTAATTTCTAAGACAATATGGCATAAGCATTCCTTAAATCAGGAAGACCTGAGTTCCAAAACTTCCTCTGACAGAAACTGGCTGTGTGATCCTGGAAAATTTCCAGAGAATTGACTCTAATTTATAAGAAATCAAACCATTCTCCAATTGATAAATGGTCAAAGGATATAAACAGACAATTTTCAGATGATGAAATTGAAACTATTTCTACTCATATGAAAGGGTGTTCCAAATCACTATTGATCAGAGAAATACAAATTAAGACAACTCTGAGATACCACTAAACACCTGTCAGATTGGCTAAGACTCCTCGGTATTTGAATTGTTTTTTTGTTTTTGTTTTTGTTTTTTTGTTTTTTTTCCTGGCTGCTTGTAATATTTTTTCCTTAGTCTGATAGTTCTGAAATTTAGCCACAATATTGCTTGGAGTTTTTATTTTAGAGTCTTTTTCAGAAGGTGTTTGATGAATTCTTTCAATGCCTACTTTATCTTCTAATTCTATTAGATCTTGGCAGTTCTCTTTGGTAATTTCCTGTAAAATAGTATCTAGGCTCTTTTTTCATCATATTTTCAGGAAGTCTAATAATCCTCAGATTATCTCTCCTAGATCTATTATCAGGTCTGTTGTTTTCCAAGTAGATATTTAACATTTTTTCTATTTTTTCACTTTTTTTTGTTTTTGCTTGACTGATTCTTGATGCCTCAATGAATCATTCATTTCTATTTGTTCAGTTCTGATTTTTAATGAGTTATTTTCTTCATTAGCTTTTTAAACTTCTTTTTGTATATGTCCAATTGAGGTTTTAAATGAGTTGTTTTGCTCTATGGAATTTTTTCCATTTCACTAATTTTTTTTTTATTGAGTTATTTTCTTTTTCCAATTCACAAATCCTATTTTCCTTGGAGTTCTTTATCTTTTCCAATTCACAAATTCTGTTTCCTTGGGAGTTTTTTTACCTTTTCCAATTCACATTTCAGGAAGTTGTTTCTTTTTCCACTTTATCAAATTTTTCTTTAAGTGAGTTATAAGCTTTTTCTGTATTCTCTTGCATAGCTTCTCTTTCCTTTACCCATTTTTCTTCTAGCTCTCTTTTAAGATTTTTTATAATTTCTTCTAGGAGAGCCTTGTGTGATGGGTACCAGGTTACATATCCCTTTGGGGTTTTGTCTGGAGACTGTCTGCTATTAGTCTCCTCAAGACTGAAAACCTGCTCTTTTTCTATATAGAAGCTATTGATTGGCTTTTTTAGTCATTTTTTTAAAGGCCTTAGGGTCTGCCTTCAGGGCAAGTAAGTTACCAGCTTCCTTGGCAGAGAAGGGATAGATATATGGACAGTAGCTATCCTGCAAACCGGCTACAAAGAGTGGGGAAGCTGCAGAAGTGCTCTGGGAAAAGCCTCACACCAGAAGTGAAAGTGCCCTGCTAAGAGTCCCGTTGTTCAGATTAGTAACTATTTGGCTAGAAGCTGAGCAGCAAAAGTGTCACTGCCCCAGGCAGAACCCCTCCATGGGGATTAGCAGTTACCCTGGGAAGAGCCCTCCACAGCACTAGAAGTGTCTCTGCCCTGGGTTTGTAGAAGTTCTATTGCTCTAGGCAGAGCTCCATGCAGATTTGTGACTGCCCTGGGCAAAAGTCCCATGCTACAGAATGTGGCTGTATAGCTGTGCTGTGGTCTGTGCTCACTCACTCACTTCTGGTTTTGGGTGGCGTAGCCAGATCCTTTTAGATTCTGGCGTTTTTTTTTTGGAGTACACTCTACCTTTAGCTTTAACTTCTCTGCTGGTCTACTGCTTTGCAACCAAAGCAGAGCAACCAAGCGGTGGTAGAGTCTTCCCTGTTAATTTTCCAGTCAGGGAGACTGCTTCCCCTCCCCTGCCCCTCAGTATGCTAGAACTAGAGGGTTCTATCTCCCTGCTTGCACTGGCCTGCTCCCACCACTAAGGACAAACCTTTTCTGATGATCTTCCAGATTATCTTTGGCTGGTAAGTTGTTTTACTTCCAATCTTCATGAATTTTACCAGTCAAGCACTATTTTTGAGGCTGAATTTGATAATTAGTAATGAGGGTATGAGAGGAGCTTAGAATGTTGCTTGTGTCTTCTCCACCATCTTGGCTCTGCCCCCAAAACACACATTTCTAATGATGTTTGACTTACAACCACTCTGTGAGATGCATTAATGTATTAATCTCTCTAATTTTTACAAATGAGGAAACTGAAATTTAGGGACCTTAAGGTCACTTGGGTCTCATAATAAACTTCAGAATTAAGTCAAGAAGCTAGAGCTAGAAGATCAGTCTTCTTTCTACTTCACTATGTTCTTTTTTTTGGGGGGGGGGGAGAGAAGCTAGGTGGCATAGTGGATAGAATACTGGAATTAGAATCAGGAAAGCTCATCTTCCTGAGTTCAAATATGGTCTCAGATGCTTACTAGCTGTGTAACTGTTGTCAAGTCACTTAATTCTATTTACCTCAGTTTCCTCATCATTAATATGAGCTGGAGAAGGAAATGACAAACCACTTTGGTATCTTTGCTAAGAAAATCTCAAATCGGGTCACAAAGAGTTGGATGTTACTGAAATGACTGAACAACATATGCTTTTTTCTTGATTTAATTTCCATTCAATAATTTGGTAAATAATTTTAGACTTCAGATTTATTACCTGCCATTATCTCTTGCAATTTCTTCACTATGATTCAGTCACAGACTGCCCATGTGGATGGTCCTTTCCTCTGCTACCTTTCTCTTTTCTCTCATACACATTTTGTTTGCCTTATTTCTTTAGTATCTCTATCCTTCTATATCTTTCTAACTTTGTAAGGAAAAAGTTCATCATTACCTCTATGATTGGAAGAAAGGAGAGATAAACAGAAGTGATGTTAATATGAGCTAAGCAGGATGCAGGGAAGCTAGGTGAAGCAGAGGATAGAGTTCAGATCTGAAATCATGTAGATACATCTTTCTAAGTTCAAATCTGGCTATAGATACTTGCTAGTCATGTGACCTTGGGCAACATTTAACTCTATTTGCCTCAGTTTTCTCATATCTAAAATGGAGAAGGAAATGGCAACCACTCTAGTATCTCTGCCAAGAAAACTTCAAATGGAGTCATGAAGGATCAGATATGACTAAAAAACAAAACAACATTGGGGGTGTGTGTGAGGAAATATACACAAGACAGTTTTAGGTTTAATCTATATTATTAATATCTCCCCATCACTTTCTCAAGTCTAGACAATCGATAAAACAATCAAGTCCTGGTTTGCCTGTTTCTGAGATATAGATACTCATGCTGAAATTTCAGTTGTCTCTCAAGCCATGAAAGTTGGCTCTAACACGTCACTGGGGCTAAAGGGTAAGAGGGAATTTACTGAGTAGAAGAGGAAACTCTAGAAAAGGGAACTCCTAAACAAGGGCTTCAGTTTTTGTTTTTGTTTTATTATCATTATTTTTAAAGAAGCAGTGTAATATAATAAGAAATTACTTGGATTGGCATCAGGAAGAGCAGGATTATTAGTCATTTTGTACAAAAGAAACTCAGAAAGAAGCAAAGAAATAAGGAAGGAAAGAAGAAAGGAAGGAAGAGAAGGAACAACAAATACCAAAAAAGAAAAAAAGAAAAGGAAAAAAAAACACATGATAATAATGGCAGCTAACTAACTCATAAGGTTAAGAGGATCAAATGAAATGATGCCTTCAAAGTGCTTTGCAAATCTTCAAATACTGTATTAATGTTAAATGTTTTGACCAAGATACTAACTAGATTCAGTTTTCCCAATGACTTGGCTGTAGAATAATTTTGATATTTTATTTAAGAAATTGGTTCTGGGTAGTAGGAGAGTATATATGGGAGACCCTTGAGATAAAACAAAGGGAATAAATGAAGTTTTTGAGCAAAAGAGAGTAAATTGTGCTTATTTTTATGCTAAGCGAATATTATAAAAACAAGGATTTTTAAACCTTGTATAATTTCTTACTTAGCATGTTACAGGGAATGTTGTCATTAGCATTAAAAAGTTCCTTAGGGAACTCCCTAGTTACATTACATGGAGCACCATGTTTCCACAGAACAGTTTTAGGGAAGCATTGAATTAGAATAAAATTCATGTTGTTGCATTTTAATATGCCTTCCTTAGGTGGGAAGCCTTCCAAAGAGATTATTTGTACTCATTTCAAAAGTGAAAGGTTATGTTAGATGATCTCTAAATTCATTCTAACATTAAAATGTTCTTATTCTTAGAAAATAGTTTTAAATAAATTCAAGATGAGTTGTTATTACATTTCTACTGATATTCAAAATAATTGAATTTATCTTTAAAGAGCTATATGTACATTACCTCAGGCAGATAAGAAAATGGCTTTGAAAGTCTTTTCGGACTCTAAATCTGTTTTATGTTTGCTGCTCACTAACCATTGCTTTTTACCTCCCCAAAAGTTTAAAGTTTTGCCCCTAGGTGGTGCACATGCCACACTGATATTGAAGTATGGTGCACATGCTACATAAAGAGGTTTCTATATTTTAACTTTCAAGATGAATAATTCCAAACTATCTTTTATTCTTTTATTTTGATGTAATGATTAGAACTAAAAGGATGGACACTTGATATATAATAACAAAAGAATGAATTCAAATAAATATTTGTTAATACTGACTCAAAGTGACTTCAGGAAAATAATTTTATATTTTCTCATGCAAATAACCAAATATTATCACTCTAATAACAACAGTAATAGATAACATTTATCTGGCACTTAGTATTGCCAGGCATTGTGCTAAGTACTTTACAATTATTATCTCATTTTATCCTTACAACAATCCTTCCAGGTGGAGGCTATTATTATCCCCCTTTTCAGATGAGGAAACTG
The DNA here is from genome assembly GCF_048593235.1 of Sminthopsis crassicaudata. NCBI lineage: Eukaryota > Metazoa > Chordata > Mammalia > Dasyuromorphia > Dasyuridae > Sminthopsis > Sminthopsis crassicaudata. The sequence goes on from NC_133620.1 coordinate 178,545,074, forward strand.
TGAAAAACAGAGGTTATGTGACTTTTCCAGGATCACTCAATTAGTAAGCATCTGAAGCTGGATTTGAAATTTGGTCTCCCTGATTTTAAGCCTAATGCTCTATCTACTGTGTCACCTACCATAACATTTGGATACAGAAAGCTAATTGAGAAATATACAAATATTTCTTTATATCATTTTAAGATAATTCACTCTTGGCAGTGTTATGGTGCATCACTGTCATCTGTTGCTTCCATCTCTTATTATCTTCCATTTAATCAATTCAATTCAATTCAATAAAAATTTGCTAATTCAGATGCCTTAGATTAGTTCTTAAAGACATTATTTAACATGCTCCATATGTGAACTCTGCTTTTATTTTTTTTTTTTTTGACCTCCCAGTAGCCTTGGATAATTTTCTACTTAAGGAGTTACTAGGATACTAAATACAGTCCTTGAGCAGATGTTTTTCTAATGAGAAAATACTATTTAGATAATAATTATAACAAATAATTATCACTTTTCCCTATAGTTTTGTTCTGGGATCTGTGTTTTCATCATTGTAAGGAGGGATCACGCAGTGAGAAAACTCTCTCCTACTTTGGATAGGCAATTGCTCTAAAACTTCTAGTCTTAGAGAATTAACTGGGGAATTAGAAGTTTAAATGACTTGCCCAGAATCACAGTCAATGTATGTCAAAAGTGAGGTGGGCTGTCTGTTCACTGCCCATATGCTTTCTCCTCATGTGTCATCCAATAATATGTTGAAAATGTTACTAATGGTATATAGTTCTAAGCATTTCTCCAGAGCTATAACCACATAAGAGCATATAATGTCTTTTCCTAACTTTGGGCTGACTGGACCCCAGATGGCTAAACCCCTCCATGTCTAGTTATTTGTGTTTTTAAAAACTATTTCTAGAAGGCAATTAGCACTCATATAAAGTCTTTTATTTCTCAGGACAGGGTGGATTAAAATTGCATTTTATTTGACGATAGCTACTACAAGAGTGTAGTATAATCTTTCAACAGGAAAGACTTTGGAAAAACAGGAGGGCTAAGGGTAGAAATGAAAAGTTTGTACATACATTTTAAAAGAAATGATACTTACCTGTTTATGACTGGAGAAATGAAGGTTTGAATTTATATACCATGGACTTTTAAAAAAATATGAACTTTTGGTGAAAAAGAGGATTATTTGTTATCATTATAATGTTTCAAACAGTATTTTCTTGTTAGAAAAATACTCTCAAAGTTAGTATTTCACAGTCTTGCTTGCTTTGGGAGCTCTCCTTTTTTGTGACTTCCACAATTTTTTTCACTCTGCTTTTCCTTATTCCATAATAGATAGTATTTATTTCATTGAACTTCATGGTATTTAAAACCCTAGTAAGCTATTTACTATCTCCTCTTATTTTAGAGATAAGGGACTTCAAGGTCACATAGTAACTAATAGAACAAGGATTTCAATTGAAACCCTCTGACACCAAGTCCAGTGTTCTTTTGAAAATGCCATACTGACTGTTTTACACAGGGGTTAATTTTCTAGACATGCTGGAACTTCTGGTACTGCCCAAATATATTTACAATTAGAAACCATACCTTCTGAATAGAAAGCCCCCATTTTTTGAAAGCCTTGGTTATACTTTCTGTTTTTGTCAATTCAAGCTGTTACATAAAAGATTCCAAAAAATGAGTCTTTGTCTACATGGAGCTTGCAATCTAATGGGAAGCTGAAAAGGGGAAAAGAAGTAGGGAACATCAGAAGCATCATATTCAGGAGTTGAGACTAAGCAGAGCTGCAAGTAGAGACTGGAATAAGCTGCAATGTCTTCAATCTGCCCTTTATAAAGAAAGACTTTCAGTAGAGTTGAGTGCTACATTCTCCAGCACTCCAATTAGAGGGAAGAGGAGACTGAGAGAGATTGGTAGATGTTGAGTAAGTCCAGGGTTTAGTTAAACAGCATGATGACTCATATACTCTGGTGTCCTTTCTTGTTGTCATTCCATTTCTAGATTTTTTTCCAGGGAAGCTGGGAAAAGTGATGCAAATAATAATAATTCTAGAATTCTTTTGGGAAAAATCTCAGGAGGGGGAAGGAAGATACCTATTTTGTTTTGGATTCCTTTCTTAATTATGAAGAAGATTTATGTTCCTGCTATATTTATATTTACAGAAAGGAATATCAAGCATGTTAAGGAGGTACCATTTGGTAAGCCTAGAGTTAGTATTTTTCATGTCATGCTCAATAATGAATAATGAGTAGGTCAGTTTTGTTAGGGCTCAGTCTCTCTCTATAGGGACCAACATAACAGAAAGTCCTGAAAACCAATAATAAAGAATTAGGATAATATTTCATTGTATGTAAAGGAAGCCATTTAAATATATTGAGTAGAATTGGGATAATGTGAAAACTGGTATTTTAGGAAGATTAATCCGGCAGTGGATTAGGGGAAACTGTAGGAGAGATTCATTTTAGTTTAAGGTAAAAGATCATGGGATAGATTTACATCTAAAGGAGCATCAGAAGTCATTTAGTTCAACCCTATTATCTTACCAGGGTAGCTAGATATCTGGGAGAATAGAGAGCTGCCCCTATAGTTAGGAAGACTAATCTTCATGAGTTCACATTTAACCTTTGGCATTTATTAGCTATGAGATCACCCTGGGCAACTCACTTAACTCTTTTTGCCTCAGTTTCTTCATCTGTAAAATAAGTTGGAAAAGAAAATGGCAAACCACTTCTGTGTCTTTGCCAAGAAAACCACAAATGGGGTCATGAAGAATTGAACAATAACATCTCAATGGGGGAACTGAGTCTTTTTTTTTTATTAAAGCTTTTTATTACAAAAGATATACAAGGGCATTGACCCTTGCAAAACCTTGTGTTCCAAATTTTTCCTCCTTCCTCTCACTTCCTCCTCTGGATGGCGGGTAATCAAATACATGCTAAATATGTCAAAATATATGTTAAACCCAACATATATATATATTTATATAAAATGTATATAGTTATCTTCCTACATAAGAAAAATCGGATCAAGAAGGGAATAAAAAAACTGAGAAAGGAAACAAAATGCCATCAAAGAACAAGAGAGAGAGTGAAAATATTATGTTGTGATCTATCCTCAGTTCCCACAGTCCTCTCTCTGAGTGTAGATGGCTCTCTTCAACACAAGATTATTGGAAATGGCCTGAATCATTTTATTGTTTGGAAGAGCCACATCCATTAGAACTGATCATCATATAATCTTGTTGTTGTCATGTATAATGATCTCCTGGTTCTGCTCATTTCACTTAGCATCAGTTCATGTAAGTCTCTCCAGGCTCTCTGAAATCATCCTGTTGATCCTTTCTTATAGAACAATAAAATTCCATAACATTCATATACTAAGACTTATTCAGCCATTCTGCCTCCAAATCCAATGATTCTTTCCCTTCCCCCACTTTATTATACATGAAATGGTGGACTAGGGATCTAATGTGTGTTTACAATGGAATCAGAGAAAAAGGGATTAATATAAATGACATAATGCAAGACGAGAACTTAAGAGGTTGACATAATTTGGATAAAGAAAAATAGAGGAGTTGTTAAGATGACTTAAGATTTTAAGACTGGGAGAATGATGGTACCATTAATGGCATTAAGATCAGAAATAATTCTGGGAGGTTCTTCTGAGAAAATAATGAGTTTAATTTTAGACATTTTGAATTAAATCAATAAATATTTATTGAGCATCCACTCAATTGTATCATAGGTGCAAACTTTTAAAAATGTAAATGGTCTTAATATTTCTTCCCTCCACCAAAAAAATTATGTAAATATTGCAGTTTGGTTGGGAAGAAAGGGTAGAGAATACATTTATATATGTTAATATGAAATTGGAATCTAGCTTGGAGAATGAGGAACAAAAATGAACAAACTAAAGGTAAGAAATCAAAAAGATAGAAAGAATGCAGATTTCTTGTCTCCTCATAAATAGTATGACCATTTTTCTAGTGTTTGGCTAGTGTCTTGTCTTAGTCTCTTATTCCCCACTTCCTCTGTATTGAATCAGTAGCCAAGTTCTGTTAGCTATTCTTTTCTAAAGTGTTTTCCTCCAATCTTCAGCTAGATATTTAAGGAATCACTACTTCAGATCTTGATTACAATACCCTCTGAACTAACTTTACTGACTTCAAGCTGCCCCTTCAATCTAATTTACATAACTGCCAGATCAGTCTTTCTAAAATATGACTTTCATCAGGTTTTCTACACCAGAATCTATGTTTAGTTTCCAAAGTCTGCTACCTTTAGGTCTTCTACTAGAAGTCTTCTAGTAGTTTATTGGGCCCTACATAATCTAGTTCTACCTTGCTTCTCTAACCTTATTTCCCTACTTTTCTAGAAAAATTCTCATTCCCATTAAGACAATCAACTGACTGTTGAATACACAATTGATAATTCCCATTCAGTGTCTTATTTGTTGTCAAATGGGAGTACATATCAAATTCTATATAAATGTTACACAAAGTTTACTATTATTATTATTATTATTATTATTATTATTATTTGCTCAAAATGATCCTAGTGATTAGAATGCCTTCCCCTAATTTCTTTTCCTATTCACAGCCCAGTTTACCACCCATTTCCTCATTAAAGCCTTCTAAACCAATATGCTCAAACTCATATGGGAACTCATAGAAAGAGGGCTTCTATACCATATTTAAGGACCCCTGAAAGTCATATATTGACTTAGTACCATATATTAACATCTTCTATGTTTCATTGTGTTTTATTTTATTTTTTTGTAAAATGTTTATTAATTAAAATTTAAATTAAATAAATTTTATTTTTAATTTATGGAATAAAACAAGTATTTCCATACTATGGATAAAAATGATAAAAAAAAAGAGTGCACATGAAAATTTAAGTCTATTAAGTACAACTTAACTTTAAAAAAAATACACACACACACACACACATATATATATATATATATATATATATATATATATATATATATATATATATATATATATATATATTTATTTATTTATTTCCTTCCCCCCTGAGGCTGGGGTTAAGTGACTTGCCCAGGGTCACACAGCTAGGAAGAGTTAAGTGTCTGAGACAGATTTGAACTTAGGTCCTCCTGAATTCAAGTCTGGTGCTCTATCCACTACGCCACCTAGTTGCCCCCCTTTTAAAAATATAATAAAGTTATCCTGTAAATTTCTTTTTTCCTTTTTTTTTTTTCTTACATACATACAAATCAGAAATATATGTATATATACACATACATATATTTATATATTTATCCCATACATACTTCTATTTATCATTTCTTTCTCTGCATGCAAATAATATTGTTGTTCATATGCCCTTTATTTTTACTTTGTGTTTTACAATAGTCAAAATGACTTGGTCACTCAAAGTCATTCTTAAAACAATATTGCTGTTACTGTATACAATGTTCTCTTGGTTCTGCTAATTTCATTCTTCATTTTGTGCAAATCTTTCCATGCCTTTCTAAAATCATTGAGCTCATTACTTCTTATAGTCAATAGTATTCCATCACAACCATGTACCATAACTTGTTCAGTCATTCCTCAATTGATGGGAATCCCTGTAGGTTTCAGATTTTTGAAGCTACAAAGAGAATTGCTATAAACAACCCATTCATATTCACAGTTATAATTATCATTTGTGAACTTCTTTCCATCTTTATTATTTTCTTTCTCAGCCCTTTTTTTTTTTAACTGTATCTCTGTTACATTTTCTTCTTCCTTCACCTTCCCATTTTCAATCCACAATCACTCTAAAGGTCCCTCCCCTCCCTTATCCCTCACTTTTCTCACCTGTCTACATGTTCAGAAAATTTCTACACCCTTACAGATGTATATGTTGTTTCTTCTTCAACCCAGAGGATTATTATTATTATTCAGGATTATATTCAACTTTTCTGGGTAATTTATTCTTGGATGTGGCCCCAGTAGTATTTTATTTTTCCAATAATACTTATGGTATTATAGAGTAGAAGCTGCTGGTCTTGTGAAATTCTGTCTATATTTCTGTAATATGTAAATTTTTTTCTTGTTGCTTGCTTTGTTTTCTCCCTAACCGGGGAATTTTGAAATTTGACTTTGACATTCCTATAAGTTTTTCTTCTGGGATCTCTTTCATGCAGTTAATGATAGATTTTTTTTTGTATTTCTATTTTACCTTCCTGTCCTAGAACCTTAGAACAATTTTCCTTAATAACTTTGTATAATATTGTATCCCAATTCTTTTTTTATTCATAAATTTCAGGTAATCTAACAATTTTATATTCTCTCTTTGATCTGTTCTCTAGGTCATTTGTTTTTCTAATGAGATGTTTCAGATTCTCTTCTAGTTTTTTATAGCTTTATTATTTCTTGGTGTCTTATAATATCACTTGAGTCTTCTTATCCAATTTTAAATTTCAGAGAATTATTTTCTTCCTTAAGATTTTGTATATATTTTTACAATTAGTTAACTTTCTTTTCATAATTTTCTTGAAGTGTTTTTATTGAATTTCCCAAATCTTCCTTCAATCTCTCTTATTTGATTTTGAAGTTCTTTTTCAAGTTCTACTGAGAACTCTTTTGGGGCTAAATTTGATGTTACCCTTTGGGTCAGGAATGGCTTTTTTTTTCAGTAGCATTTGATTTTTCCAAAAACATGTAAAGAGTTTTCATCATTCATTTTTGTAAAACTTTGTGTGCTAAATTTTCCTCCCTCCCTTTTTCCCTTCCCCGAAACAGCAGGTAATCTGATATGAATTGAATATGTGCAATACTTTTAAACATATTTCCATATTTGTCATCTTGTGCAAGAAAAATCAGACCAAAAGAAAAAAAATGAGAAACAAACAAAATAATGAAAATATTATGTTCTGATCCACATTCAGTTTCCATAGTTCTCTCTCTATATGTGATTGGTATTTTTCTTCCTAAGTCTATTGGAATTGCTTTGAATCACTGCATTGTTGAGAAGAGTTGAGTGTGTCACAGTTGATCATCACATAACCTTATTACTATGAACAGTGTACTCCCGGTTCTGCTCACTTTACTGAACATGAGTTCATATAGGTTTTTCCAGGCTTTCCGTTTCTGCTCATCATTTGTTATGGAACAATAATATTCCATTGCCTTTATATACCATAACTTATTCAGCCATTCCCCAAATGATTGGCAATCTACTTAATTTCCAGCTCCTTGCCATTACAAAAAAAAGCTGCTACAAACATTTTTGTACTTTTCTGATTTCTTTGAGATACAGACCTAAAGTGATATTGTTGGATCAAATGCTATGTGCAATTTTATAGCACTTTGTGAATAGTTTCAAATTGTTCTCCAGATTGGTCGGTTCATTTCACAAAGGACCTGGTTACTGGAAACAAATGTGTGTATGGGGGATGAGGAAGAGTGGTCCTTTCAGCTTCCCCCATTTGGCTGTCTGCTGTTTGTTAAATGAAAGTTTGTAAAATAAAAGGGCATGAAGTGAAAGTCCTGAGGCTGTGAGGTGAAAGTTTGTGACCAAATTTCTTGAGGTCTAGTCTCACTTCCCAAGGAAGTTCCCCTCAGAGTCTACTATTTGTTAATTCAGTAGAGTCATTCTGGAGGTGTCTTTACTTCACTCAAATCAAAATCTTAGCTCCTGGAAGTCCTGTCTTTTCTGAGATTCTCTCGAGTTATCTTGGGAGGACAATTGTTTTATCTCTTTGTTTTTGCTGCTCTACATTTATTTCATGGTGATTATCTATCTCATTGTAGAGGAAGTTAGGAGAGCCTGGAAATTTGTAACCTACCCCAATCTTTTCCCAGAATGCCCCTCTCCTAATTGCATTTTAATCTGATTTGGGCTTTAAAACTCTAGAGAGTTGTGGGCTTCATGTGGTCCATATGTTTGACACTTTTGTTCTAAATTATTCTCACACTTTTAACTGAGTTTATATTGTACCCCACTTAGACTTAATTTTGTACTTAAATTGTTCTATAATTATTTAATGTATATTTGTCATGGTTTTGTAATTTCATTGAAAAATCTTTGAGGGAAGGATTGTAACATCCTTTTTTTTTTTTTTTTTTTTTTTTTAAAGTTTCCATTGCTTCTATTATGATGTTAGGAATATAGTACTTCCTGTCCCCTAATTATTTCCTTACCACCTCATTATTACATCCAAAATCTTTTCTCAGACTTATTTACTTTGCAACATCTGGTACTATGGATTGCTCTCTTCTCTGGACTATTCTACTATATGTTTTAACCAATCCTCATCTCTCCCTGTTGGCTCCTTTTCCTCCTAACATTCCTTAATGGGAATAATTTCACAAGGTTCTGTCCATAGACTTTCTGCTTTTTTCTCTGTCTTCTGTCTAATCTATTACCCTCTTTTGCAGATCCAAGCAACATCTCTATATAGATGACCATCAAGACTATATCTTCAGCTCAAATCCCTTTACTAACCTCCAACTTCAGACCTCCAGTGGTCTAGAAATGGGAATAGAGTTTCTATTTGGATCTTTAGCCATTAATCAATATAGACACACCAAAAATGTCCTTCACATCTCAGTGTCACTGCTTATATCAAAAATGTATCAGAAATGCCCTCTCCCCATCTCTTAGCAACTAACAATATCCTATGCAGTCTTGCAGGGACCTTTGGAAATATAGTGGTAAAAATGGAAGAAAGCTTGCACTAGAAAATGGAGGAATACTGGGGAGAAAATGAAGACAGAATTTGATTGATCAAGAAATCAGTAAATTTAACAATGAATGGAACAAAATAAAGCAATAAGGTCTCAAATGTATTTTTTTTCAAGGCACATGATACCTGTTCACATTTGGAAGCATAGGAAGCAAAAAGAGTAGAACCAGAGAAATTGGGGAAGTTAACATAAAAGATGGCAATTGAAATAATTGAAAGAGAAACATCCTGGTATATGGGAGAGAGTAAGACTCAAATTAAAAATGGAGTTAGGTTTTGAAAAGAAGAGGGCAATATTTTCTGACACTGAGAAGGAAAAATTTAAAAACAGAACACTTTAGAGGAGTAAAGCTAAGACAAATTTTGCCTGCTATCAATGTGAAATATTTCAAAAGTAGAATAGTAAGAGAAATGATGTGAGATTAAGGTTTTAAAAAAACTCATAAAGGTTTGGAACAACCATCATGGAAAATCTTAAATAACATACTAGAGAGAAATTAAAGTATTAGAGTAGTACATAGCATTTAGGGTTAAATATTTTAGCATAAGCTGGCATTTTATATTCTATTCTGTTATTTTCATAATCTCTATGGGGTCCTTCATGAATGTGATATAAACAGTCAGCATCACATTTTATGATATTTTCTCTTAGGTTATTTTGTAGATCTTACTATGGAAAGGAATAGAAATTAAATATCAAACTATTTTCTTTTTTTTTTTTTCTTTTCACTGTGTTATTCTGAAGTAAATGGAGTCAGTCACACAGGTGACTCAAAAGATGGTAAAAAGACTAAAGGCAGGGACTATGGGAATATTATTGTGATGACTTTCACTTGAAAAGAAGCAAAAAAAAAAAAAAAAAGGTTTTTAAACTATCTGGATGGATCCTCTCCAGGGGATTTATGAAATGCCTGGGAGACAGTGAAAGAAAGTTATATTCCTAACCTTTTTTTTTTTTTTGTATCATCAACTCCCTTGTCAGTCTGGTAAAGATTGTTTTTTTAAAAGCATAAAATACAATATAAAGATTAAAGAGGAAAGCTATCATATTGAAATATAGTTATCAAAATATTAAAAGTTCCAAGTTCATGAGCCCCATGAAATCTATTCGTGAATCCCCTGGAGATCCATAGAACCCATGTTAAGTCAGTCAACAAGCATTTTTCATGCACTCATATGTCAAGCACTGTGCTAGAACTCCTGGTCTAATTAAAGGGTTGTTTATTCACTCTAGGGGAAGGATTGTTCAAGTCAGTGAAGCCAGAGATACATTATCAGATTCTTTGTTGTTTTGATTTATTTGCATACCAAACTCTGGAATTTAGATTGCTGACTGATAATAGAATTGTCATTCTATTATCTGTAAGCCAAAAAACTCACCAGTAAGCACTTGGTTTACAACAGATTCCAAGGGAGTGGAATTTGGTCTAAGTCTTCTCTTAGAACTTTATCATGATGATTTTAGTATTACTGTGTCAGCAGGAGGTATAATAAAGTTAACAAACACTTATTAAATACCTACTATGTATCAGACACTGTGCTACGTCTAAGAAAAAGTGCTATCTGCTCTTAAAGAGATCACAGACTAATGGGAGAGACAACATGCAGACAGCCATGTTCAAACAAAATCTCTCTCTCTCTCTCTCTCTCTCTCTCTCTCTCTCTCTCTCTCTCTCTCTCTCTCTATATATATATATATATGTATACATACATATATACGTATATATATCATAAATTGGAGATTATTTCAGAAAAAAGAGGTTCATGAAAGTCTTCTTAAGAAGATGGATTTTCAGCTGAGACTTGAAAGAAATCAGAGCTCCTGAGCTCCTCAGAGGAAATGTCATTTTTAAAAATAGATTTTGTTGCTTAGGAAGGTTTTAGAAGATTTTTACCTTGCATCTCTTTCCATCCTCTATCTACTATACCTTGTTACTGAGTTCTTATCATTCATTGCTCAGAATGCCATGTGCTTTGGGCAAAAGTCTGTGATCAGCCTTCTAGGCAATATATAAAATTGTATAAAACAAAGAATCTGCCTTTGAAAGCTAACTAGGTAATGCAAACTTACTTATCAGTAATAGATGAGAATCAGACCTGAGTTTTAATTCTGTCTCTGATACAGAATAGCTACTGTATAACCATGGAAAGTTACTAACCTTTCAGAATATCAATCCCCAAATGGGAATATTAATACTTGTATATACAGCAATTTGTGGGTGTATTTGGACCATTCAGATTATGTATGTTCACCTGGTTCTATCTAAAGGTGGCTGATTTGCAAGGGAAGCAAGAATAGACATCTCTAGTGTTTCCTTCCACCACCCTTCTCCAAGAGATACTTTGGTTCCTGCCAGAAGAAGAAGCAGGAGGATGAAGCCAGAGGCCAGTCACTTTACCTTCCTCAAAGACAGAGGGTACCAAACTATAGAATTATATACTTATCTACTCCTTCAGATATTATTAGTCTAATGGAAAGCAATTTTTAGTTTCAAGCTAAATTCTGGAATTCTAATCCCTAATAGGGAAGGAGTGCCTTAAATTCTATATCTATGGCTTAATCTCATTCTTACCAGATGCCAGTTCTTCAATGAACACTAAGAGCAAATAAACCCATTTATCCAAGTCAATACCAAAAAAGAAATCCAGAAAACATTCATTGGAAAATATCTATCAGACAGTACAGATTAAATGACCTCACCCTTTGGGAGCAGATAATAAATCTCCATCAATGAGGAAAGACTCACAAACCAATGCCCTTTTGTGCCAAAGGTTACATTTGCATAGAGATGCTGTGTGGTGTAGTAAATAAAGAGCAGTCTTGGAGTTAATAAGACCAGAGTTAAAATTCTGCCTTTCCCTAAAATACTGCCACTGTATAAGAATTACCAAGGACTAGGTCATTAGCCTCTCAGTGCCCTAAGCAATCCTTTCAGATGAAAAATTAACCTGTGAATTGCTAATCTTAGTGGAGGAGGGAGTTTTTTCATACTGGAATTTCCCATACTTGTAAATTGTACTGGCTCAGAACCAACTCCTTCCTTCCCTTTCTCCACTCCCTGGGTTGGTTATAGCTGCCTCTGGGGGTGTGATGAAGCACCTTTCAAATCTCAAGGCAATATATAAAATGTAAATTATTATTATTATTATTATTATTATTATATGCTCAGCATTATATGTCCATTTGTTTTTTTGAGTTTTTAGGACCTTGACCCTTTTCTTTGATATGTCAGTGCTTAGCATTACCTTGCATTTCCAGGGCAATGTGAGAATTCAGTAACACTTCTTATTTAGAGATCATTTGGTTGAATCAGCAAAAAAATGGTTACAGGATAGGGTATTTCTTTTAGTTGTATATGCCAGACCTTTTACTCAAATTAAGTTCTATGTCCAGAGCTTCTGGAACCATGAGAAAAAAGCTCAGGAAGAAGACAACAAATAACTGATTTTTCTTTATTGGTATGTATTAATTCCATTTCACAATAGCAATAAAAAAACAAGAAAAAAATCTTTCTAGTTAATTTATATACTTCTGTTGATTCATTTTGCCTTTGGCCTCAAACCCTAAAGCAATCACCTGAAGTATAGTTCTACTATAACCACTCAGAAATGTGCTGCCTAGTGTGTTGCCTTGCTTAAATAATAAAGAGTTGTTATTTCACTCAGCAGTAATATGGTTTTGATAGAGATAAACCTGATGCCAAATACTCCAAGAGTCTTTGTACTAAAGTCATCCAGTACATCACATGAAGCATTCAGAGCCTGTTGGCAATAAAGTCAAGGTCACTTACTTTAGTCACTTACCTTCAGAGTCTTTGTCTTTTCAGTGACCATGATTTTAGGAAACTTGCTCTCTCCCATTATAATGTTTATTTTCTTTTTTGCTTTTATTGGCTATTTATCTTACACAGATTAAATATCCACTCTACATAATGAATCTAAATATGGTTTTCATTCTATTGTACACTAGAAACAAATCCCTTGCAGAAAATGGGTTTTCTAACTTTTTAAAGGGGCATCTAGGTAGTACAATGGATAGTGTGTCAGGATTGCAGTCAGGAAGACCTGAGTTCAAATTCAGCCTCAGACACTTACTAGTTGTGTAACTCTGGACAAGTCACTCAACCCTATTTGTCTCAGTTTATCATCTATAAAATGAACAGGAAAAAGAAATGGCTAACATTTCCAATATCTTTGCCAACAAAGCCCCAGATGGGATCATGAAGAGTTGGACATGAGTGAAATGACTTAATAACAATAAATTTTAAAAATATACTTGTTCTTTAATGGAGACTTTAGCTATTCTTTAATATGTGAATGACTTTGAAGCTACTACTATAAGTAAATTTTGATTATTTTTTTCAGAGATAGACAATCAAATTGGAAAATTTATAGTCTAGGCTTGACATCTCTTAATCTGGGATAACTACCTTAGTTGATCAGAGACTGAACTCAATAAGATTAAGTCACTTAAGGTCATATAGATAATAAAAAGCTTTCCATCTCATCCTTTTTTAGTTCACCTTCCTCTCATTCCCTAAGAGTGGGTATCTTCTAACATATTAACCTGGGCTACCTTTTCCTTTCTCTTCCTAAGTAATCTTTTCATCTTTCATCAGTTCCGTGATCATCTTTACAAAGAAGACTTCTAAATATGAATACTCAATTCATATTTTTCCTCTTAAATTCCATTCCTACAACTCAAACTGACACTGATATGGTCAGATAGTCATTGGATCAATCCAAGGGGAATGCATTTTATCCCTTAGTTATTGTATGAATAAAAACTACTTATTCACATACACATACATGAATTCATAATACATACATATATCCTGATGATTTATTATCCAATAACTCTACCAAGTTAGAGAAATTTAGTTTTGAGGCTGATTAATACATTCTTTCTATGCCCACTTTTGCCCACCATTTCACTATTCATTGGTACATAGGAGACTTAACAATAGGTATTTTCAAGCATTGACCTTAGCAGGAAGCACAGCAGAAAGAGATACTTGTGGAAGGAGAGCAATTGCAGTTAATAGCAATAAAAGAGTCCTCTTTCTGATGGGCTCCTTTTCCCCAAACTCCAGGAGAGATTTGTGTAGTTTGACTCTTAGTACTGTCTTGGGGGAGGTCTTTGGCAAAGCACAGAGTCAGGGTTATATTCTTTGTGATTTTCATTGCCATAATTGGTCTCCTGGTCATTCTCCTCTGAAGCCTTTATCTATTACATAAGTGGTTGAGTATTTTGACACTTCCTAAACAACTGAAAAAAATTCTGTTTGGTCTCTGTATTAATGATAGTACAATGAAATGTAATAAGGTAGCTTTTGATTAGGCATTGCAAGTTTTGATAATACTTGCACCAATTTTCTTTCCCACCAACAAATACAAATTACCCATTAGCTTTTGTAATAGTTTTAATAAACACTATGAAATATTAGTTTAATAAATGCTATGAAGTATTGCTTGGTTTACTTATGTTGTTAATCAAAAGTTTGGAAAACCTATTCTAAAGGCTTTCTTGTGAATAACTGGAAATTTTCAAATGTTAAAAAATAGAACTTTTTTTATGATAATAATGGATATTTGAGGCTGGGACTGGTGAATTACTAAAGCTTTTGCAATATTGAGCTGCAGTGGGATAAATGGTTAGTTGTCTTTACTAAGTCTAGAATCAGCTTCTGGGAATGGGAAACTATCAAGCTGCCTAAAGATGAGTGAACCAGTCCAATTTGGAAACAGAGCAAGTAAAAACTTCCATGCCTATTAGGATGGCTTCCTTGGGCCATTGACAGTAATGTTGATCTTTGTCTTGGTACTGGCCCCTTCAGTGACACTGGAGGAGAGATTGAGGCTGACAATTTTGTGCAGCTTTGTCATACTCATCTCCAATTCACACCCAAGTCAAAATATCACCTTTGGATTGTTAATGTTCTCCTGAGAGAACAAAGGTCAAACAACAACAATTAATAGAGGGATTTTGAGGCTTGTGAGTGGCTGCAATACTTACAGGTTGGGTTACATAGAGATATCCAGATATCCCATATGGGAAATTAGTGAAGAGGTGAAAAACATTTCTGCGTTACTACCAGAGAATAAGAATCCTTACCTATTCGGTTTTGATGTTTTTTCAGTAGTTTTAGTCTCTGTCTGAATCTTTGTGACCTAAGTTGGAGTTTTTTGGGCAAAGATACTAGAATGATTTGCAATTTCTCCAGCTCATTTTATGAGGAACATGAAGAAAATGGGATAAGACTTAGGGGCCCACCACAAGTAAGTGTCTAAGGTTAAATCTGAATTCAGGAAGATGAGTCTTTGTGATTTTCTTTTCAAGTATTCTATCTACTTGCCACTTAGATGTCCAGTCTGCCCCATGCCTCGTCATCAGATTCCAATTCTCTTATATATTATGTCTCTTTCTCTCTCTCTCTTTCTCTCTCTCTCTCTTCTTCTCTCTCTCTCTCTTTCTCTCTCTCTCTTTCTCTCTCTTTCTCTTTCTCTCTCTCTCTCTCTCTCTTCTCTCTTCTCTCTCTTCTCTCTCTCTCCTCTCTCTCTCTCTCTCTCTCTCTCTCCTCTCTCTCTCTCTCTCTCTGTTTTGTTTTTCCAGAAAAAAGGAGACTGCCCAAAGTCAAGGTCAAGACTTTAGCATCTTACTTATCAGGCTTCCTTAACCCATCCATTCCCATTGGAGAAGGAAAAAACAATGTAGCTTTCTGTCATGTAGACAAGAAGCAGACATCTCTATTGTTCAAATCTTATTTTTGCATATGTTTTTATGCTTCCTTTGGGGAGGGAGTGGGAACCACTACTAATTGTTGTTGTTTATCCTTTGTTCTTTTAAGGGACCACTGACATCCCAAGGATGATATCTTAACTTATGTGTGAATGGGAAATGAATAAGGCAGAGCTGCCAAAATTGTCAGCCTCAATCTCTCCTCCAAAGGCACTGAAGGTCCAATATCAAGACAAAAGTCAAGACTACTGGAAATGGTCCAGAGAAGTCATTCTAATTGTCACAGAAGCTTTGACTTGCTCTGTTTCCAACCTGGACTACTGGTAGCTTCCCACTTCTAGAAGTTCATCACACTCATCCCAGACTTATTTTTTAAAATTGAATCAATTTATTTTTAAAATATTCTTTTTGGTAAGGCAATTGAGGTTAAGTGACTTGCCCAGGACCATATAGCTAGTAAATATTAAGAGCTGAGACTGGATTTGAACTCAAGTTCTCTGATTCCAAGGCTATACTGTATCCACTCCACCATCTAGCTGCCCTCATGCCAGATTTAGTAAAGACAACTAATCAGTTAACCCAGTGCATCTCAGAATTGCCTACTTTAAGTAATTCACCAATCTCAATCTCTGTGGTAGCTAGGAGTTCTGTCCACCACATCTAGTTTATTCCCTTGCTTTTTCTATGCTTTTTCCTCATGTTTTATACTTGATATATTGCTTTTGAGAGCTTCTTAAGTAGCTGTCATAGTTTATCCCTGCACTTTACAAGTAAAAATCCCAACTTAAAATTTTTCATTTTAAATTTAAATACAAAATAAGAAAGGAAAAAAGTGCCATGTGTTTAGCAGAACATAAGAGAAGATTTGAAATATAAAGCAGACAATTTCCATTATTTTCCTAGTTGCTTCTAATATTTTCTCTTTAACCTTTAGAACTTGTCTATGATATTCCTATAAATTTTCCTCCTGAGATTTCTTTCAGGTAGTGATTGGTGGTTTTCTTTCTATTCTGTTTTGCCTTCTTGTACTTGAATTTCAGGGCAATTTTCCTTGTTAATTTCTTGTAATATTATAACAAGGTTCTTTCTCTTCTTTTCAATCTATGATTGCATTCTTTCTTCTCTACTTGCTCATTTAAATATAT
Source organism: Sminthopsis crassicaudata (assembly GCF_048593235.1). NCBI lineage: Eukaryota > Metazoa > Chordata > Mammalia > Dasyuromorphia > Dasyuridae > Sminthopsis > Sminthopsis crassicaudata. The sequence goes on from NC_133620.1 coordinate 178,561,652, forward strand.
TTATTTATTTTTGTTTTATTTTTAGCAGCTATTTGTGTGAACAAATTCTGGTCCTGAGGTATGGGGAATTATGCCCCCAAACTCAGCTTCTTCTTACCTACTTACAGGTATTTCTAAGGTTTGGCCCAAGGTTCAACCTTAGGCTTTTCTCTCCACTTCTGAGCCACCATTGTAGCCCCAATCATTGGGAAAATGATCTTACTGCCTGCAATTCCTCTCATGACTGAACTACAGCCTCTCTTCCCTGAAACTGAAACCAAGGACTCTACTCACCTGCAAGTGCTCACAGGATCCCCATCTCTACTACTGTAGTTACCAAATGTGTGCAAACTTTTCCTCCCCCCCATAATCTTCCTCTTCCTCTACTCCCTATCTCCCTCTGCAGTAGCAGTCCAGCCTGAGAAGCATCTGACCAGCACATCTTGTCTCTCAGCACTGGACCATCCTCCAATCTACTCAGTGTCAGACACCCACAATATTCATGAGATGAGTTTCTAAGGCTGAGGCTGCCTCCCATTCCCCATTGCTGTTAATGTTTGTTGTTTGTTGATTCCACAGAGTTGGTTTGGAGGTGTTTGCACTCTACTCTGCCCCTGGAGATCAGGTCTTTCCTTGGGGTCTTCTTAGGCTGTCTTCTGTGAACAGCTGCTTTATCCTGACTTCTGTTTATTTCTTTTGCTTCACATTTCCTCTAAAGTAATGTTCTGTCTTTTTCTGTAGAGAGAATTTGAGAGCCAAAAGTTTTCTGACCTCCTCCGCCATCTTTCCAGGATTCCCAAAAACCCAATATTTTTGTAAACAAAATATAGCAGGCAGAGCAGATAGTCATTCCCTGATCTGAAAAGGAATAGCCTTTCCTTTCCCAAATACTTTTTAAAAGATACTTTTTCTTAATCCTTTTTGCCAGGGATGAAAGAGAGAAAAAAGGTGGCACAGGGGTGTTGTAGTGAACATCAGTGTGGACAAAAAGTTCCCAGACCATTGTGGGGCAAAGGTTTATGGAAGGAGATAGTGAACAGGGGACTCTGAAAGAGCAATGAAGAAGACACATGAGGAGGAAAAATAAAAGCTTTTTGAGAATTGCAGACTGGCTGCCTTTTCTAGGTAATAGAGATCTGAACTGAGCCACGAGCTACAGAATAAGCTACAAATGGGAATGGTGGTAGCAGTCATGGTGAATAGCAGTGACAAAGGCAGAGAAAAAAGTAACCAGGGGAAAATAGGAAGCATCTGGCAGACAGAGATTCAGAATATATAGTAATGGTTCTAGTACATTCATGATGTTAGGTCATCCTCTGTTGATGTCATAAAATTTTCAGGGACTAGGACTGACCCATTCTGGGGGCAAAAAATCAGAAATTGCATTCCTCTGGGCAATGGAATGATGCATACTTATTCCCTTGCCAAAATGGTTAAAATACCAATCCATTCTCTGCTCATTTCCTCCTGAATAAATATTTTATATTTCCATAAGGAAAGTCTCTCTCTGTCCTGGGGTATTTTATGTTACTTGGGTTCAATTCATAGAAAATATATGGGTTGAATCCCATCTAATAAAGCCTGCATTTTATAAACTAGACAAGTCAAGAGCTAGCACCAAAATATTTAATTAAACATAGTAAAAAAAAAGGTTAGCAGGAAAATCCAAACAGCAAAAAATTATTCTTAACTCCTTATAAACAAATAGTGAAACAGTCCTTCCCCTAGACTTCTGTAGAAGTGGAGAAAAGTGACTCTATGGGATAGCAGGAAACTGATATGTTGGGGTTATTGGAGGGAGGATTGCCTTATGTTGCTGTTCCAGGTATTGGTAGCTATTTGCCTTCTTCGCTGCCACCTACTTGAGCTATGCCTCTGAAGCTGTCATTTAGCAAAACTCTGCTTCCACATCTGTCACTCTGCAAAGCTTTGCCTCAGCAACTTTCATTTGGCAAAGCTGCCTCCTCAGCTTAAATCTCTGTCAATCAGAGATGTTCTTCCTTGACAGCTGTCGCTCACTCCATACACACTGATGCAGTCTCTGCTTCTGTCACCTCCACAGCTATCAATTACAATGGCACCACTTCTCAGAAAGTTTTCTGTCACTCTTATTGCCAGGCTGCTTGACTTCTATTGGATACAATTTTCTCATTCCATTGGTTTTAGTTCTTGCTCTTTGGGAATTTCTTTCCATTTTGTTTCATTCTATTTTAGTGTTAAACTGTTTGGATATCATATATGGAGATGAGGGAGGATACTATTGTTAGCACTCAAGCCTTGGGGAAGAAAGATATGGAAAGTGCTCTTTTGGGGTCAACTCATTTAGGATATATGTGTCCCAAGGTAGATGTTAGAGCTCCCCTCTTACATGATTCACCATTATGTCTTAATAGTTTTGAAAGGAGTATCTCAGGTGATAAGGATTCTTCTTTTCCCTCCTTTTTAGTTGCTCACC